>NC_092692.1:10115115-10452589 GCF_964275005.1 Diadema setosum | reverse complement strand
GTGTATGCGGGCTGTGACAGTGACCCATGTCAGAATGGAGGCACCTGTCTCCAGGCTGTAGACTTCTACATCTGTCAGTGTGCTCCAGGCTACAGAGGACCCAACTGTGAAGAAGGTAGGTTGTTGTACTCAAAATCCCTCTGCATGTAGAATATCATGTTTCTCCCCAGTCTCTTCATTGTGAAATTCTCCTTTTTTTTAACCCCTGAGGACGGTTTGATTTTGCGACAACACGCATTTACCGCAGACACTTGCCAGAGTATACTCGGGACTCGTCCTCAACGGGTAATGTAGTCTAAAGCAGAATGCCAAACCAAAGTAAGCTAAAATATGAGAAAAAAAAAACTGAAAGTCATCTCTGTAGTGAAGATTGCACTTTACTCCAGATTGAAAGCTAAAAAAGAAGTAACTGACAGAGGTACTTTGGATCAAAGACATCATCATATTTTCTTTGCTTTGCATCTTGGCAAATGGGGAGAAACAAGTCATTTGATTTGCAAAATAGATTTCACTATTCTTATGTGTGTAATCACAATGACACCTGCAAACCAAGTGTCACATTTTAACCTGAAGGAAACGAAAGTATACCCTTAAAAGTTGTGAATGCCTTTGAGTCCATTTGGCCAGTTAAGATTGATTTACCTCTGGCCGAATGATAAAGAAAACAAAAATTCCCCTCTTGCTGTGAAACACACTCCAGATATTCATTTATCGTGTCAAAAAGGAAGATCACACCTGACATCATTTACTCCGTTTATATTTGCAGAGGTCAACCTGTGTGACCCAGACCCATGCCAGAACATGGCTGTGTGTACAAACTTCAGGATCTCATACACGTGTGACTGCTTGCCTGGCTTCAGCGGAGTCAACTGCCAGGGTAATTATTTCTACCTTTAGATGTCTAACACTTCAACAAAAAAAAATGTATGTATATATAAAATAGAATAAACACATTGTAGGAAAACCCTCATTAGAACAAGGTCGCTTGGACTGCCAATTTTACTTTGTTATTGTATAGCTGGTACCTTGTTGTAAACGCACCTAACGAGAGATGGGTTGATTACCCTTTAATGACAGTTGCCTCATTGTAAGTGAGCTCATTATTATAGGATTTTCCTGTATGCATCTAATTTCAAGGAGTATCTAATATGTGTAGTTTGAGAGACATTTGTTTTCTGAGACTACACAGCTGCAGAGTTCCCAAATTTGAGATACATTTGATATTTCCATTGAACTGGGCTGTTGGTCAATTCATCAGTGATCAAAATACATGTTTTTCATCTTTGGAATAGGTAGCACATTAGGTTAGTATTGCCAAGATGTGGCATATATGGAGATTTTACAGATGACCTATTTAAAGTGTTTTCATCATCCCTTCTTATGTAGATTTTCATGCCAATCTGTAGAATTTGTTTTAAATGCCATGTTCTTTATTACCATAATATCATATCAGTGTGAAGTGTCTCTGTGATGGTTCAAATGGCAACAATTTTACCATGATGTGTTACGAAATTATTCCAATAATTATTCCACAGTCATATTGTACTCAGTATGCACTCATGCTAGAACATGGCAGCATAATTCTGTTGTGATCACGAGATTTCTAAGTAATTGTAATGTGCTTGCAACTGCTGTGGCACTTGAGTTTGAGTGAAGTAAACTCTTTGTTTTGACAGTAACCCTTCTTTTTCTTTCCCACGTTAGATTACATTGGCTGTGTAAGCAACCCCTGCCAGAATGGAGCAACATGTGCCCAGTTCAACAACACCTACATGTGTGCATGTCCGCCTGGCTTCACTGGCTCAATGTGTGAAATAGGTGAGAATGATTTTCTGTTTCCAAAGTTTTCCCTTCAGTATCCTCTACATGTTTCTCTCTAGATTTAAGTACATGTTTTTGACAAACAGTGTTTTGTATAACAGTAAGTAAAAGTTTAAATTTCAGGCTCTGTGCAGGCCGATCTTATGCTAGCTAGCCAGATATAATTATTGCAATTTAGAAAGAATGTGGTTATAAGAAAGGATAACAAATTCATTTAATATTTGATACCAAAGTACATAATACATACTTAAAATTGCTTTTTGAAACCATGATAAAGCACATGTTCTGATTGGGCTTATTTGAAACGCTGTTTCAAAGAAAACCCATAATATTACTTTCAACCTTGGTGTAAAGGAATTCAAAAGAAAACAAATAATGATACTATCTATTAAATCCTTCCACCACAGCAATAAACTTGTGTGATCCAGACCCATGTCAGAATGGAGCAACCTGTAACAACTTCCAGACTTCATACACCTGTGACTGCCCGGAGGGGTATACTGGGATGAACTGTGAAGGTAATGTATGGCACTTGTATTGGTCACGCCTCTGGGTGTAATAAGATACATTTAATTATGTTTAACGTACGTAACTGCATCACTGGAAGTCATGTCTCTCTGTAAATTGTAAAAGGTTGTAAAGACTGTCTCATCATATCTAGAGAAATACAACATGATAAGCCTCAGCTAGAACTTGTGACTCTAAACTATATGAATGTGTATAAGTAATAAGCCCTCATCTTGTATATACATGTATTGTATGGTAGATACTGCAGACTTTTTATCATACATTGTATCTATATGGACTTATTTTCTTTTTTGAGCAGTCTACTCAGGCTGTGACAGTGACCCTTGCCAGAACGGAGCCACCTGCCAGCAAGGCAATGACTCGTACACCTGTGTGTGTCCACCGGGTTTCCAGGGACTACTGTGTGAAGAAGGTTGGTCATCTGCAGTAAAGTGATCCGTGAAATGTGTTCAATAGGGTATGAAGACTTACGAATCCCTGTCTGGTGTTACTTGTGAGACATACAATGCAGAATGGAGAAAACTGTCTAAATGATACTTTTTTCTTGCTGGGTATTCTGTTAGTACTTCAATCCTATTGATCTCTACTTTTTAACATTAATTGTGTTGTCTACTACATACATTTGTATATATGATGTGAATCCCAGTACAGGAGAACACGTTTTAGGTTCCTGTGACAAATACTGTAGTACAATGTAATTGCACACTTGCATTCGGCACTGTACTGTAAGGAAAGGTTTGTTCAGTACTTTTATCACACACCCATTAACAGTGCTATAGAATTATTCCTTTGCCTTGTCATGGCATGTACTAACTGAGATCGTCCAATTCTCCAAGGTCAGATTTTCCTGCAGGTTTATTGATCACAAATATATTGCCTATTTTCTGCAGAAATCAACCTGTGTGATCCAAACCCATGTCAGAATGGAGCCACCTGCTCCAACTTCAGGACTTCATATAATTGCACATGTCCTATGGGATTCACTGGACAGAACTGCGAAGGTACAGTATGCAAATCCTTTCTTTTTCTTCATTTAAAGCGCTATCAAGAATTAGTGTCAGACTGTGCGTACAATATGTATATCATACGTAAGTCTTTCTCTTCATTTAACGCGCTATCAAGAATTAGTGTCAGACTGTGCATATATCATACGTAAAATACATGTATATTCCTTGGCAAATCTTTTCTGAAAAAAAAAAATCATGCATTTATCAGCTTGAAGTTTTCATGTAGGGTTGTGAGGTCTAATATGTGGCCTGACACCTCCTTTACACCTTGAAAAGAATAACTATTAAACAATATGTTCACATTCTAATTCATTACCATGCATTTACTTTGTATTTCAAGTTAATCAAAACAAAAAATGGATGACAAAAAAAGCAATCATTCACAAAGTCTGACCTAATCTGGCCTAATCTGATTTACAAATGAAGTGAGATATATGGTAATGTTGACTTTTGTAATGGCATGATCGAAGAAGGGGGATTGGCTAGGATGCCAACTGCTACTTTTCTTTGCAATATTTTGCTCACTTTTGGCTAATAATAGTGCACGTTTCATGGAAAATACTGTTTTCTTCAAATTTTATTACTACTCATGTCTGCTGGAGGAAAGGTTAAAGTACTGTTTTTCTACCAAAATACCTGGTATGCCTTTTCAGCTCTCAGAATACTGCAATACTGTCTGCAAGGTCAACATCCCTGAATTAGTCGCTGTGTGCATAACTTACGTTATAAGTGTATCTGTGGTGATACGAGCATAATATCCTGTTTACCAATGGATAGCTATGTATGTTGATGTGTTGTTGTTGTTTTTTTTTTTCCAGACTATGTTGGGTGTGACAGTGATCCCTGCCAAAATGGAGCAACTTGTGTCAGTTCTAACACATCCTATACGTGCGTCTGTCCAGATGGCTTTTCTGGTCTTCTGTGTGAAGGTTAGTTTTGCTGTTCCTCTTGTGTCAACCGTACATATCTACATCAGATGAAAATGAAGACACCTCCAAATGTTTTAATGTATGTTGAATGAAATGCTGCATTCTAGCAAAAAACAAAACAAAAACAATCAAACAAACAATATTAAGATCTTCTTTTTCATGTGCAGGCACATGTAGTATAATGTTGTGTGTGCATGTGATATGAATGTATTCTCCTCAATTTGTATTGCATAGTTGCTAACAAGTCAGTCCCAATGTTCTTTAATCTGGGGGAAATCCATGAGTGATGATGTACACTAATTGTATTTTCCTACAATTGTACATTCAACAAGTTTTTGTAAAACTCACAAATAAAACTCAATCGTGTACATTTTCATGGTGCAGATTACATCGGTTGTGACAGCAACCCCTGCATGAATGGAGCCACCTGTGTCCAGCAGTCCAATAACACCTACAGGTGTGACTGCCCACCGGGCTTCCAAGGTGTCGTCTGTGAGATAGGTATGAACCATTTTGATATATATGATAACTTTTCTGGCATTGCTGTAAATTGAAATGGCAGGTTTCCCTTGCCAATGCATGCTATATTGTATATAATACATCTGGAAAGAAAATGATCATGGAAATTTGGCAGAAGTCAAAAGTCTTTGTCTTTTTGAGATCCATAACTCAATTAGGCAAACACTACCATAGGTGTTATAAAAAACATCACATGAAAATCATCTCCTTGTTCAACATACCAGTGGTATTGATGTTTACAGTGCTCTACAGTGTATATCAGACTGCATATCATGGTTTTATGTTCGCCTTTCAATTTGCCGTGCTTGCAAGTTACCTGGAAGGGTAGTGGTCAAGGGATTGCCTATGAAGAGTTGGGTTGCAAAATGAGTTAACTCCATTTTTTTTTTTTTTTTTTGATTTGAGAAATTGAGATTACAGCTGCTAAAAAACAAAGAAAATGCAGGATAATTTCAATTATAACCTCAAGAATATTCCTCATTATATAACAAGTGAGGTATCTCTGGAAAGATTTGAATTTGCTCTATCTACAGTGTAATAATGGACTAACAATGTACTTTAAAATATTGACAAAGGGGACTTATCCCATTTCAAGATCAAACTCTTCATACAATGTACAGTGTACATGTATGTTGCCTTCGTGATACAAGTTTGTGGCAACACAAGTAATACAGTAAGTGTTAAGCACCATTTGTTGGCATATTGTGTAGCTTCTATTTAGGACGCTATTTCTGTACTGCTTGTGAAATATTTATAGATTCAGAGCAGTATTTTGTGAAAACAGAAAAAAAAATGTCAGGTGATCTGGTGATTATTCCATGGCTGATGTTCCTTCCACAGAGATAAACCTGTGTGATCCAGACCCCTGTCAGAATGGAGCCACCTGTACAAACTTCAGGACATCTTACACTTGTGACTGTCCCATGGGCTTCTCTGGAGACAACTGTGAAAGTAAGTTGTACTTGATTCACTGTGCAGCAAAAACACATTTTCCCAGTGAGGTATGCCATGTTATTACTAAAAGGAAAGACTTTTAGATGATTTGAATAGTATTTCCAGGGAAGAATTGACTAAAATAATGCAGAACTCCCAGTGCTTTCATTTAAAAAAAAAAAAATAAAGATATGTGTACAACAGTCACCCATCCTGGGGTTCTTTTGTTGTGTTAAAAGACTGTACAGCTGAAGTGACACAAGTTTCTTGCATATTATAGTTTTGTCCATGAAAAACATACATGTAATGATAATGAATAACATTTATATAGTGCTTAATACTGATGTTTCTAAGCGCATTAATACGGGGGGGGGGGGGGAATGTATATCTCACAGGCAACTGATTAGAAACTCGATGTTCTGCCATGCACTGATGTAGAAAACCAACATTCGCCTATGTGTAGTCAGCTATAAAAGTAGCTTTGAATGTCTTAGATATTGTCTATTAAAAAAGGCCTCAAAAAAAGACTCATGACATTGCCACCCCTCAAATACTGGAAACTTATCACCTACAATGTATCATGATATCACTGATGCACTTTGTGGTTTCCACTTTGACAGCATACTCAGGCTGTGCCAGTGACCCATGCCTGAATGGAGCCACCTGCACCCAGAACCCAGACTTCACCTTCACTTGCATGTGTCCGCAGGGATACGATGGAGATTTCTGCGAAATAGGTAAAGATATTGACTTTCAGTGGAATAAATACATGTACTGTAGCCTCTCCTATTTTCATCATGCCCAAAATTTGTTTAACCATACTTCACAGAGTATTGTCTAATCCAGCACATCAGAATACATGCATCTTTTTGGTTTGTGGGATTTCTTAAAAGAACTCTCTTCCTGTCAAAGTGCAATACCTCAATGTCTGAACTGAAGACTTATCTTTTCTAGCAACTTTGTGAATGATATGTGACACATTGTGGGAGCCGGGTGCCTTTGAATGTTTCTACAGATAAATGGCACTGTATAAATGCTGTTTCATCATCATCATCATCATCATCATCATCATCATCATCATTATCACCATCATCATCATCAATTCAATTCCACACCTGATGCTGTAATCAAAGGCCATGATTTTGAAGTCAAAATTTTGATGAATGCACTGCAATTTTGTTCTCTTGGCAGAACTTGATGGATGCGACCCTAACCCATGTGCAAATGGAGCAACTTGCATCAACGATCTCGGAGACTACATCTGCATATGTGCTCCAGGATGGAAAGGAGTCAATTGCACAGAAGGTAGGTTAGATCCTGCTCCATAGGATGTATGCATGATGTAATTATAGTTAGAGGTATTGCCATGCCAAGTATGATAAACTCTCCGTCTGTATTGTTCGAAGTTTGCACATTGCAATATGTAATAGTTCTCAACATCCATTTTCATGTTGGCATACAGCTAGTCAAGAATTGGTGCCTAAATCCTTTTGCCTGTGATTTGCGCTATCAAGAGAACATGCAGACTAAAAGACCAGTACATACATTATACCATTTTAATACCTTTTGCAGTCAGTTTTTTGGTCAGAATAGTTATCCATTATTTCTTTACACCTAATTTTATATTGGGACCTACAACTTTGTTACAAACTTGCTTTTTTGAAGGCCCCATCACATTTCTCCTACTTTGCAAGATTAAAGTCACCAATGCCACTGTAAATTTACCATTACATTTCTTTTCATATGGCAATATAGTTTTGTATGTTCAGGTGAATCTTTCACCTCATTTCTATTTTGTAACCTTCGTATGATTTGCATTCTTTTTTTCTTGGTCTGTTAGTCTCTTAAGAATTATGGGCATAAATTGAAAACGAAATTGAATGAAATAAAAAGTCAAATGCACGCTCATCATTTTAAATACTGATTGTATATTATAAACTTTATTTTTTCCTTCTTGCTTCTGCAGAGTTTAATGCATGTGGCAGCAACCCATGTCAGAATGATGCCAACTGCACCAATGTTCTCAACTCATACAACTGTTCCTGTCCACCAGGGTACTTTGGGATGGACTGTGAGAATGGTATGCTACTATGGTTATATGATATCATCATGTATTCATCACTGATGGAAAACAAGTAGACCTCTACTCAGTACTGCTTAGTGCAAAGTAGAAATACAATTATGTAGTGGTCCTACTCTATATCATAACTTTGATTCATTTTTTTTTCCCATATTATATGAATGTTTGAGAAGTAAACCTCCTTGCCCAAGATTGTCAGGTATACACAGAAATTCTGAACCCATGTAACTGTTCTTTCCACACGTTGATAGATTTTATTTCTGCATTTATTTTTTCCTACATAGATGTAACACAATGTCAAATGATTTCTAACACAAAGTCAAATCATTGGTATGCATCTTGTAGAGCTTTTTGGAAGTGAGTAGAAATTTGATGATGGATTCCATGAAAAAAAAAAAAGCTATTAGATTTATTTCCAGAGGGTTCATTTACACTTGGATGAAAAATGGAATGTCTATGCAGGTCATTCTCACTCCCAGTTTTGTGTGATTCCTATGTAATATAAAACTTCCATTAAAGAGTGGGTTAGACTAAGTTGTTTATATTGTCACATTGGAAAATGTGTTTGATCTCTTGCAGTTCAAAATGCGTGCGATGGCAATGGATGTCTAAATGGGGCCACATGTAATGACTTCATCACATTCTACACCTGCACATGTCCGCAGGAATACACTGGAGACAACTGTGAGACTGGTAAGCCATTAACAACAAAAAGTTCAGTGGTAACAGAAGCAGCAGAGTTTGATACTGCAGCTCTACATATATCTTTATGCCATTTTTTTATGCCTTTTCTATGCCAGTTATCTTAAACATCAGTTCCTTCCAGATATTTTCTTTTTTTTATTCTTTTCTTCACCTATCAAGCAACTCCTTGTCAGCAAATCATAACAGCATAGTATATTGTGCTTACGTGTAATTATTTTTGTAAATATGTAAAATATATCAAGGCACACTGTTTGGCCAGTAGCACTGGGAGAAAACTTTGAAAATGAGTAGTGTAAAAGCCTTCATGATTTATGTGCTCGGTATTGTATCTCAGCTAATGCAAAAATAAATTGTGTGTAATATGTAGCAACATTAAAGTGTAAGTAGCAAGATTTTGCTACTATCACACGAATTGGACTACCGTAAAAGTGGATATTTTCGCGTGACTAATTTTTCACGCTAGGCCAGATCAGAAGTGTTTAGCGTGTTGTTAATTCCGCAGTATCAAGACATCAACTACAGGAACATATGGCAAGCAAAAATATTCGCGTGCTTTTATCTTTGCGCTAGTTTCTGATTGCACGAAATGCGCAAAAATTTCTACACTGCAAAAATGTCCACTTTTACAGTATGTTAGCACTCATTAATGGCACCAAAGAGAAGAGAAATAAAAACTTGCCTCTAAACAGTTACTCACAAATTATTACACCAAGGCTGAATTACTATTCCTAATATTTCACAACACATGTGTTATCCGACACAGAACTCAATGCCTGTGAGCCAGACCCTTGCCAGAATGGAGCAACCTGCAACAACTTCTTCACTTCGTACAATTGTTCATGTCCACCGGGTTTTGAAGGAACAAATTGTGAAATTGGTAAGGAATGGAATGGGTACTAATGACAACATAACCTCGCTTATACTCATTTCAGATTTCCTCGCTTGTTTCCTTTCCAAATTCCATATCTTTTATAAAAATTGAAATCAGCAATCATAATGAATGTGATACATTTGATGAACCTACAGTTGTACATTTGTATTTTGGCCCCCTCATGGTTTGCAGTGTTAAAGTTCAAATTGTTTTTGGTCTTTTTGCTTACATTTCCTTTTATTTATTCAGTTCTTCCAGAGTCTTGTAGTCTTTCTAAGGGAATATAATCAATTTGTTTTTCAGGCTAAAAGGATATATTAGCCGTGAATCACATTTGTGTGTATGTATTTGAAGAGCAATAACTCTACACATAAATCACATGTCAGGCTCAGGCATGTCACAATTTTAGGATTTGAGTTATTCTTGAAAGTTAAAAGTTATTTCTTAATTTGGAAGAAAGATGTCAGGAACTTTAATATGCATGTCTCATTTGTGTGATGCAAAATCCCATGCCTTTTGTCATACTATATCTTCATTCCTTATGACATTCATGTACCATGTTTCTGATCTCTACCTTCTTAATCTGATTTCTCCCTTCTTAAACTTCTTTCAATCCATCAGACGTTGATGCATGCAATCCAAATCAGTGTCGGAATGGAGCAACATGCATCAACAACATTGACAGCTACGTCTGTATTTGCCCGCCTGAATTCACAGGAACGAATTGCGAAACTCGTAAGTCATAAAAAAAAACAAATACATTATATGTCGTAAGATCATTTAGCAATTGTTGTTTGTGATATTGAATGAGTTACTATGTGCAGAAAATAAAAACATGAACATACTGATAACATAATATACCCTCTTTGAGACATGTGATACAATTGTAGTTCTCTTTGCATCCATCGTTCAATAAAAAATTGTCTAAAAGAGCTGCAAGTGTACATTTTATTCCTTGAATGTTCCTTGTATGAGTGGGAGAGCTACATCACACCATTTCATGCTTTTTCAGCAAAATATATATTTTTTTTGTATGCCATATTATATTGTGGACAGCTTCTCACTTCACCCATCATTTTTGCCCCCAATCTAGAACTGTTTGCCTGCGAGTCCAATCCATGCGAAAATGGAGCCACCTGTAATGAGTTCTTCTCCAGTTACACCTGCACCTGTCCACCAGGTTTTGAAGGAGTCAACTGTGAGACAGGTCAGCATGTCTGAGAGTTTTGTCTGTCTGTCTGTGTGTGTTTGTGTTTGCCATGTCAATGATAAAATAATGTCTTAGATAATTCACTTGTATATTGTTCTTCTGTCAATGAAAATTATAACTGTAATACACTAAATCTTTTCTGTAGGCTTTCTCTATGAGGGGAGAACAGATACATTGGCAATATGCAATATGTGTGACAGTGGTGGTCTACATACAATTGCTTGCTTAGTGTGCTCAATGTGAACAATGAGATCATTTCCAAACCTTGTTTTCCTTTACCGGCTGTGGATTTGATACAAGGAGTCTACTTGAAGCTAGTTTTGGCAATGTGAACATACTGACAATAAGAATATGTTTAATCATGATTAGAATAACAGTGATAATCATTCAGCTGATACAATTAGTTGTTTTATAGCTGACAAACAAGTCATTAGACGAGTTAACTCGGCACCATTCTTTTTCCCTCCCTACAGATATTGATGAGTGTGCTAACAACCCCTGCCTTAATGGAGCCACCTGTATGGATCTGGTCAATGCATTCATGTGTAGCTGTGTACCAGGCTATGAAGGCACCTTCTGTGAAACAGGTATATGCAATATTATATCACTTGAAGGAAAGAGAACTGAAGAAGGCAGCATGCAGGGTTGCTGTTTCTTGTTGTTGTTGTTTTGGAATGTTGATGATGATGTACAGGATGTTGTCAAGTACAGGATCTAACAGTGTGTGCTTACCAAGAGAAACACGGCTTGTACAGCTTTGTGCAAGAATATGTAGTAAAAAGTGCATTGTTATCCATGCTATTATTTAGTAAGTCATAATTTCCACATTTGAAAATGTCAAATAATTATGCATATTGTTATGTAGACCTTGCCAAGCCTTCGAGGTGTGTGTACTTTATGTTGCTATTTCATTACATACCCTGTTTGTACACTATGTGAATATTTTGTTCTCTTTAATGGACATACCTCAAATAAACTTAATAATTGGGTTATGGAAGAAAATATGAAAGATTAACATAGTTTGCCTTTTTCATCAGTTCTTGGTAACGGATCTTTTTATAAAACATGACACACTTTTTTTTTATATTGCTTCATTGTAATGTGCTTTCTGTTCAATTCTTTCTTTCTTTTTTCAACAGACATCAATGAATGTGCCTCCAACCCATGTGAGAATGGAGCAGTGTGTCAGAACCTAATCAACGAGTTTATGTGTATCTGTCCTAATGGATTCACGGGTGTGAGGTGTGAGGAAGGTAAGCAACAGTGAATCATTCTACGGATATCTTTTTACTCTTTGGTTTCATAATCTTACTGAAAACATACATATATGAATTCATAAAAACTACATCAAGCTTTGAGAGGGTTTGTACTTTACATACGCAACTGTGTGTCATAAGGTATTCTTAAGTTTGTTTCATTGCCGATGACAGAATGAACGCTTTGTAAATCATAAAGAAACAGCCCGTACCTTTACATGATTTTGACAAAAAGTTTTATAATGGGGAATGTATTCAAAATCATTTTCAGGGCTAATATTTGTATGCCAATTTATGAATTCATTTATAGCATTGCCTTCCTAGGCCTAGCAGCAAAGACTTGTATATTCCATGTTGAATATTTAGTCATTGCATTGTTAAGATTAGTTAACACATGATTTCTTATAAAACATCAAATGTACTTAAAAACCAAAATGATATTTCAAAGAGAGCATTAAAAGTCTTCATTCCAGCTCCACTAATCAGCACATATATCCAAAGTAGATTTTAAAGAGTCATGCCTTCTGTCTTGGCCTATCTTTAGTATATCTGTATCCTTAGTACAAGTTTGTATATCTGTATTCAGTACATTCAGTTTCCAATGTATCTATCTGAGTATATCTTCAATATATCTGTACCTACTGACATGCTGTTATCTGCTCTCTGAAGGGAAAATCAACTTTTTGCCAGCTACCCTTATTTTTGCAAAGTATGGCATATGAGTTCCACCAGTAATTTGATATCTTTATTCATGTTCACATCCCAAAATAATTGCAGCCAACGAATGCATCCAGTCCATCAACTTGGCTGCCAACGACCAGGTGGAGATCCTCTCGCCAAACTACCCCAACCAGTACGACAACCGGCGCTTCTGCCGCTGGCTGATCACCATGCCGACCGACCGCCGCATGCGGGTCATCTTCACCGACTTCAGCACCCGCGAGGGCCTGGACTTCCTCGAGGCTGGCAACGGCCTGGACCCCAACGACAGGAACTCGGTGGTCGTGCGGGCCTCAGGCAACACCATCCCAGCGAACTTCAACTCGGACTCTAACGAGCTCTGGATCGTCTTCACCACGGGGGAAGAGACGGGCAGCTTCACGGCCAGAGGCTTCTCGATACGAGTCATCGACGAGGCACTGGCATGTGAGTGAATTTTATAAAACAGATATCCCACTCATTGTTATTATTATGGTGACACAAATGGTGATACAAATTAAGAGTATTATAGGTAATCATTTTTCCTCAACTGTTTGTTTCTAGACAAATGCGCCATTAGAAAGAAGGCACTCCAACATGTGTGCTGATCAAATTTTTCTGCATATAGTCCAAAAGAGAATGAGCTAGTGTTCATGCAGTTTGACATAATATCAACATATGAAACATTCTCCTCTCCTAGTTAACTGCGATGGCTACCCCTGCCTCCATGGCTCGGACTGTGTGCAGACAGGGAACGGCATCAACGACTTCATGTGCTACTGTGTAGCCGGATGGTACGGCTCCCTCTGTGAGAACGAGGTCCCCGTCGGTAAGTTGGTCTTCTCTGTATACTCACTCCTCCCTTTTCTCTTGTGCTGCTTTTTGTGCTTTGTTTTCTTGTCTTCAATGATGGTTGTTGTCGTTGCTCAGTTGAATGCTTGTCTGCATTGTTAGATATTTTCAATAGACAATTAGCATAGGCTGATATCATAAGATGTCTGTGGTACTGACTTATCCAATCAGTAGATTATTTCATTGCTATGTAATCCTTCATGTGCATATCAACATATTCTAAAAGAGCAATGCTGTGTTAAACTGTCATTTTTGTGAACAACAGTGTTTACTAAAAAGGAGAGCTAGTCAAAATTTTGATTTCAAAGTTTTGATGCAATACTGGTAATATTATATCTAACTGCATCAATGTCCTGCTGTGATCTACCAGTATTCTTAGCAGCAAGCATCGATCAAAATGTAAATTTGTTACCTTCCTGCAATACTGGTTTGAACGTTGAGGGCCATCATCGTATATCTGAATCCCAATCATTGACCAGGTGCCAATCCATGTGACTACGACCAATGTATGAACGGAGCCACCTGCGTGCCCAGCGGGACCAGCTACCTGTGCAACTGTGCCCCTGGCTTCTCTGGCCGCTACTGTGAGGAGAGTAAGTATGGACACACAGGCTACTCTGGTGCAGCAATCTCTTTGGCCAGTGGCAAGAGAAACTGCACTTTCACCTTAACCCACTCCCTACGAGAACCTAGTGGCCAGTGTATTCAGTCTATGGGGATTTCAGAATTCAGCATGGAAGGGGTTAATTGATATATACAAAATTGTACCATGTATGTGTGTGCATATTGACATAAATAATCGCCAATGATTCAATGTTTAGAGTAATAGCCATGGTACAAAAATCAAGGGCAGTTTGTCACTCAGTTGCAATCAAAACAAATCAGTGCAAGAAATATTACTTGAAAAGATATTTGATATATACGATATATTGATATCAATCATGTGATTGGTTGAAGCCCTTTGTAAATTGTTGGTTGGAATATGTGGCAGGTGGCTGTTAGCTTTTTTACTCCATCTGGTATATAATTCCTAAATTATACAAGTAATAAGAAGTATAATTAGAATTCTATTAGTAATAATGAAGTATAAGTCGAAGAGGTTAGCATTTCCCAGGTGTTTAAGGCAGTGAAGTCACATAATGAAATTCAAAGTAGGTAAAAATTCCAGGCAGTCCCAGTTGGCTATAAATACCCGTGTCAGTGAGCAGTAAGCATCTTTTCAAAGAGAATACGGCTTTAAATAGACAGACCAGCAACACCATGCAGTATTGGGTGCAATGCAGACAATTAGCTCACTGGTCCTTCTCATCATACAGACAAGCAATAAGTAAAGCACAATCATTGCTGTTCCAAAGGCACGGAGCATTCTTATACGTATGGACATCTCAAGTCAAGCAATTAAGCAAAACATCAGTATACAGTATAAGGGCCCACCAGTTTTGACTTCTGTTCAGTGTTGTAAAGGGAGGGTTCAGAACTGAAGAGTATCGATCAAATGAGATGCTGGGTGGGAACCTCTTCGACTTATACTTCATTATTACTAATAGAATTCTAATTATACTTCTTATTACTTGTATAATTTAGGAATTCTATTACGTAATACTCGTATAAGTCTTCAGAGGTTAGCATGTTCAAAGTTCCGTACAGAAGTCAGTCTAGTGGCATGAGTGAGGGCAAGAGGACAAGAAGGATGATGGACAGTTTTCACAACAAGGTTGAAACTTTGGTCATGACTCCTCATGCATAGAGAATATCTATCGATGGTGACACACATTGTCGCAAACAAGAGAAGAACTCGAGCAAAGTTTGCTTGAGAACCTACTAGTATAAGGTGCAAGGCATAGGTTTTGAGTATGATATCATTTTGATACCTTGCGTGCTTTAACTGGAGCAGGATTAAGCATGATAGCGCACAGACAAGTTAATCAAATACAATGGACCTCTTGTACCGATTTTCCAATCAAGACATAATCCTAATCATGTTCCTTAATATTCATGTACATTTGAAGGAAGAATTAGACATTAACCAGTTCATACTCGGCATAGTAATATTGCAGCAATAATTAGAGGCAAGTCCATTGCATTTTGGGTTGATATTAGAGTTTAAATTCATCAGTTTGGTGGACCGAATGTCCTAAACGAGTGGCCGAATAATGTGTCGCCATTTTCCAATGCACAACGTAACGTGATTTATGGTCTTGTGTCTTATCTGACTCATATTATGACATTGTTCTTAACTGAGATACTAATATACAGGTATATACACATACTATCACAATTTACATGTATCTTTCTAACTCAGTAGAACTGAGAATTGTTGAACTAATGTGGAATCAATTGTTAGAAGGTAGAAGGTTCAAAATGTACCAGCGTTCGTCCAGTCAGTTGTGGACAAGATTTCATTATGACCTTTATACTTCATGCGCGAAAGTTTAGAAGTTGCGGCGCTTCTGTAGCTATGAGCTGAGAATGTGATACCACTTTCATATTAGCATCCGTGGATGTCTTACCAGACCAGAGTCTGGGATGAACGCGGGATGACTGTGCTCCCAAATCCTTATGTATATGAGCACGAGGTATATACGTCCTGTGGTACCCTTTCATACTGATCTCGAAGACAGATCAAACTCGGTACATGTTCCCATAGCAACAATACATTCATACCTAATTGTATGCAACAGTCAGTACAGTGTACAGGGATGTACACGTACAGCTATTGACAGTATATTAGTTATATTTTAAGTGTTTATACAAGCAGCTGCGAGGGACTGGCTTTCAGCCTCCGCTCCAAGATGCTTGTCGTCACCGATTTGTTGGGATGTTTCGGAGGAATTATGAGTTTGCTTTCTGAACTTGCTCGTTGGAGATGTTCTGTGCATTTAATATACTCATGAAGAGTTGATCGGAACACAGAGTTTAGGGTTGGAGGTAAAAGAAGGCACTTTAATTACCTGGTTAGAGATATACCTTCCATATCTCTAATGTGCAAACGTGGCATCATCTTCCGGTAATGTCATAAGAACTAGATGTCTCAGCATTTGTGTACGTTTTGCCGAAACGAGCTAGGAAAATTGTTTTTGGCTCAAGGCACTGAAGGAGTCTATAGTTCATAGGTATCTTGAAACGATAAAAAGTGATTCAAAACAATTGAAACATCCCCAATGTTGTTGCATTTAGGCTTGCGAGGGTCGGAGTTAGATACACCCTTCATAAGTTCTGACTATAGGGGCTGTTTGCCTATGTCATAGCTCTCGGTTTCAGGTAGTATGGAAGACCGAGCAGGTCTATGAGTTAATCGTGGGGTGGGCTTTGTTGAAAAGCTATGCTATAGGCTTAGATGTTGACAACATGTTCTGTAGACGGGTTAAAAAGGATCACAAGATTGTTCAGAATACAGACATTGCTACTGTCTTCAAGCACCCTCATTTGTTTTGTTTATTGGTATTGTCTCGCCATGACGATGAGAGGAGCTTTGCAATGTGCTGCGATGTGTCTGCCACTTGTCATCGCTAGCAGAGAGCACCCATGCAGGCGGCTAGTGTGAGCTGGAGGCTCGTCGGTGGGTGAGGGTGTGGGGCAAGAGTTTTCTCTAGGAGTAATAGAGGTGGGGCTATTCGCATTTTGAGCGATAATGAGGCCCATGGCTGCCGCCGCCATTGGGGCAGTGAGGATTGCTCAGATCACCTTGTTCAGTTGAAGCTTGTGGAGGACTGAAAACGTTCTAGGGTAAGGAAAAAGGCATCGAAATTCAGGGCAATAAAACTTAGCTTCCATTTGACATGAGGAAAGTTCCTAATCCATATGTAGAGTTTGTGGATTGTGTGGTGAAAAACATGTAAAATAGTAATTAGTTGTTCATGTCTCTGCGAGACAAGCAGAAAACTTAAGAATTATCTACATCTGTTGAATGTGAAGCTGATATCCAATTGCTAGACACCAATTCCAATGTTGGCCGTGAATTCGTTCGGGTCAGATATGCTACTAGTAGCTGTAGAAATGTCTGACCGAATTATGAATAAGTACATTTTTTGTACACGAGCCACACAGGGCTTCAAGATCGTTCTGAATTGCAAGAGGTTCACACACATTGCTATGCGGGGAATTCTGTTTGGCACTCCAGACTCTCTGAGCAAAGGAATTGTCATTGTTCAGAATTAACTACTCTCCATACTGGGATGCAAGCATCGCTTGAAATTATCATGCTAATGAAGGTGGAAAGTAATTCTTTGTCTTGCGAGACAGCCACCACCAAAGAATGTTTTGTATCGCATGACTAGATAACGACACCAAACTTCGTGTCGATGTCATCTTCTGCTTTACGCAGAGCATTAGTTGATTTATTTTTTCTAGTCCTAATTGACGAGAATGTAAATTTCTTTGTGGAAGGCATTAGAATCCCGAAATTTGGTTTCGTTGCCATACAAGATTGAATTTCCAAGGGCAGTAACCTTGTCAAGCTTGTTCTGAGGAAAAAACTGAAAATCATTTGCTGGGAATTAATATGAGAACCAAGGAAGGTCTCGACGTGCTTTGGGTTGAAACTGGATTTGTCGAAATCCTTACTGAAACTCTTTAAGGGTGACAAGTTGATCATTGGCTTTGTCAAGACACTCTTCTCTGGTGTGAGAAAGAATATGGATATCATCGAAATAGGTGATTGTTGTAATGCCACTACTCACCGAGGCAAAGACAGGTTTCATAACTTTAAGGGAATTCTGTGGGGTCAAATTAAGGCCAGATGGAAGGCACTGAAGGAATGCAGTGAAAATACTACTTAGTATTTCCATTCGAAAGACTATGCTTGATGAACAAGGTGAACGGATACGGATAAATATGCACCCTTTGGAGGGGCAAAATTAAGGCCGTAATCAAGCGAAACTGTTCCACTCTGAAGTGTTGGTATCTTACAAATTTGTTCAAGTTTTTCAAATTTATGATTGGACTTAGACCGCCGGTCTTTGGTAGCGCTAGAATAGAGTTGATACTCCATGTGAGGAATCTCTCTAATAGCTTGCTTTGCGAGAATGTTCGGAGACAATTCTTCATGGGTTGCCTTTTCCTCCTCGGTAGAATGTACACTTTGTAGAGGAAAAATTTATTGGTATGGGGTTGAAATGAAATTATTGGCTTCATAGCCAAATATTGTGGCCAATATCCAAGGCTCGGGAATTATTTTGACCAGTCATCTTTGGAAAGCTTGAGATTTCTAGCACTGAGCGGTCTTGGACAGTACTCATCCTTTTTTTTTCTTTTTTTTTTTTTTTTTTTTTTTTTTTTTTTTGCTGGCTTGCGTAGAGACATTCATGACACACGATGTATGCTTATGTGACACTTGTCAATTTCTCTCAGATGTCTTTCTGAACAACTTTCTACCAAGTGGAATCGACTTGCTGCGCAAGTGTTGCTGAGAAGGGTTGAGATGGGGTTTTAAGATACCTCGATGGTGCATGCTCGGATCATACGATAAGCAAAGCCCGGGAGTGTCAGGCCATCGATGGTGACATGAGTTGTTACAATTCTCGTTGTGTCAATTGCATGGATGATTATCCGTGCATGATATGTGAATTTCAGAAAGGATTTATCTATGTGGTAGAAGTCCCTTCACTACATTTTGTTGTAGAAGTTGGGAGCTCACAAGACCCAAGGCCTCGTGAAGGAGGATCGCCCAAATTTTGCTCTCGATTTTTGGTGTGAGAACTGCTTGGGCATTCGATGGCAATTGAGCATTTGCTTCGCGATTTTATAGAGCACTTACCTTCTGATATGGGCAGTGTGACTGCCTTCATTAGCAAATCAGCCAATTTTTAAATTTGGCCCAAATGAGATCAGAATTTAAGTTAAAATCAAATTTGGTACCAGGCTTTGAAAGAGTTTGGCTGTAAGGACATGGCATCCGGATCAATTCGGTTGTCAAAATGACCATAACCACAAGGGCAGAGTCCAGGCCACCCATACAGGGCAACGCAATCAGTTTTGCCAGGAAGGAGGCTGACATGAGAATATCGTCGTCTGTTGAGCTGCCGATGGGGATGGCTAGCTCGCTGAAGTCTTCGATGGGCGGGGCAGCGCCCCTGTCCTCGCGGACATGGCTCGCATGTCCGGACTAATCGCCGGGAGGAGAAGCTCTCCTGCACCAGCTGGCATGGCTCGCATGCCGTTTGTCATTACCACGGTGTGCCGCCGCCCTATCCATGAAGCGGGAGAGTATCTCGGTCTCTCTAGCTGAGCTTCAAGGCGGCCTTCCATGCCCTGATCTCCCCGCGGGGATGGGGGCTGAGAGGTAGCGTCGTCTTCCTGATCACTAGACATGGGAGTTTGAGATGTATAATCACGGAGGTGTCTCACCTCCCTGGTATAATTCACTGCCGTCACACTTGAAAAAGATGCTTACTGCTCACTGACACGGGTATTTATAGGCAACTGGGACTGCCTGGAATTTTTACCTACTTTGAATTTCATTATGTGACTTCACTGCCTTAAACACCTGGGAAATGCTAACCTCTGAAGACTTATACGAGTATTACGTAATAGAATTGTAATATTAGAAGCATGAGAACCAAGTACAGTAGCTGTTGTACATTATGAATATCCTTGATAACCCCTTCCTTTTTAGTTGAGTGTTGCTCTTTCATAGCCTCATGGAAAATGTATATGATTGTACCTTCTATTTGCAGTAACACCCGATCCGTGTGACACCACCCCTTGCCTGAACGGAGCCCAGTGTGTCAGCTCTGGGAATCAGTATTCGTGCGAGTGTAGCCCAGGTTACACCGGCACGTACTGTGAGACAAGTGAGTCCAGGATCTTCTCATTCTTCTCAACATTCTGCTCAAAATGTGCCTCAAATTACAATTGCCATGGTCTCACTTTTCATTTCATTTTTCCTCTTTGCCAGTGTCTAGATGATACTGATGTGCATAGTGTTACCCTTGTTCTGTTGTTGTTCAAATGTATTGATGGAAACTTTGAAAGCACATTTGTTTTTAAAACACATGAATTTGTGTTCTAAGTCAAGTGACCTAAGAGCCTAGCTGTTGTACATCTTGATTTCATACGTCCTTATGTTATTCTGCTTGTAGTTTGTCCTTTTTGTTGTTTCTGTTTTTTCCAGTGGTTTCCACTTTGTGACCCTAATAGTCATGAGGTTATTATTTTGATATTATGATGAGGAACGTCAATGGCAAATGATACATCTAATCATCAAGTCTTACATCGCTGCAAAATGGCTTCTTTTTTTTCGTCAGTTTTGATTTGTAGTTCATACAGTCTTTGTGCACAGATTCTTTATAAGCAATGTTTTGAAATTAATAATCACATTCTCTCCCCACACAGATATCCAAGAATGTGACAGTACGCCTTGCCTGAATGGAGGACAGTGTATTGATGATGTCAATGGCTACATCTGCATTTGTGCCGACGGCTATACTGGTGTACATTGCCAAATAGGTATGCCTGCAACATCACGCATATACATGTTGACAACATCATGCATATTTGTGTGTAATGTTATGTAAAAACTTAGATCACATTTCAGAGATCATCAATTGTGTACATCGTACGTCATGTCACTGAAGTGGCTATTTGTTAAAGTTTTTTTCATGTATTTAAACTGAAGTTATCTGTCTTCTACCTATGCTTGTATGCTGTTGAAAAATATGAAAGCCATCTTCTGAAGCTCACAAATACACAAATGTAGTGTGGGAGTTTAGATGTGCTATTCTTTAATCAGATGCAGGGTAATGCCAGCCAAGATTTGGTTTGTACAAGAATTGTTACATCAGGGTAATCATTGCACATACTTACAGTCAACCTCACCGAAATCGAATCCAAAGAAACCAAAGAAAATCCTTCAACATATAAATAGAGTCTTAACTGACATCATAGAATTGATACATGTTTGTATCCATCCGAGTTGTGTGAGGCTGATTTAAACGAGGTTAGACTTTATCATGTTTTTGAACAATTTTACAACTTTGACTTTAAATTTGCTGTTATGTCAGTTTTGTTTGGTATTGCTACCATCATGTTTATGCTAGAAAAATTGTAAGGATGTTACTTTGGTCTATTTAGATATTTAGAAATATATGTCTTATTTAGAGGTAAAACAGGAACCACTCAAACTCTGTCATTCACTCATTTATTCATTTGAAAATTCATTTTTTCAAACAGCACCGCCAGATCCCTGCGATGGGAACCTGTGCTTCAATGGAGCAACCTGCGTTAGTTCAGGCACCACTTCCTACGAGTGTGTCTGTTTAGAAGGCTTCTTTGGAGATCTTTGCCAATTCGGTAAGATGTCAAAGAGCTGTTTCTTCTGTGCTCCATTCTTGTAATCTGCTTTTTGTGTGTGTGAAACTTGTGTGACATGCAAACATGGCATGCACATGTGTGTCCCTGGCCCTAGATGTCATGCTAAAGACCATCTTGTTCCAAATTTCTTTTACTTCCAAGCCAGTATATACTTTTATTGTGTTTTGCACTGTGTGCAATCATACTGATAAATCTTCATAAAGGATGCACATTATACATTTTCACCATTCTAGAAGATAGTTTTAATAATCTACTTGAACATCAAAGTTATTCTTCACTTTTTGTCTTTGTAAGAAACAAGCAGTCAGGAAGTGTAAGGTTAATATGCAACTACTTTATTTTGTAGCCATTGCAAAGACTTTGCATTTCTTTTGAAAAAGGATATCTTGGATATATATATGAAATTTTACTTGGAAGGATCCAAGTGAACAGCAGTGAATGCAATGTTACACACTTACAATATTTCATAAATGCATGGTGCATATCTATCATATTAAGTCACCAGAAATGAGTGACTTTTATCATAAAACAGAATTGACAGAGAGAATGTCATGAAGAAAGTGAGAGGATACATGTATGTTGGACATATGAATACTGTACTGACATCATTCACAAATATCCTTCTCCTAGGGAGCGCTTGCGTCAGCGACCCCTGCATCAATGGAGGGACCTGTGTAGACGTCGGAAATTTTGCCTATGACTGTTTCTGTGCACCTGGATTTACAGGAACCAACTGTGAACAAGGTAAGACATCTTTATTCCAACTGGTTTTATGAGGTAGTGTACAGACAACTGTCGCAACTCTTTCCTCTGCGTGTGAGACTAGGAATGACACGTACAGCCTTGGAATCATAACTATTTTTGCTAATACCATTCTCTGCAGAACATGTAAATTGTCCATACCTGAAATGTCCAGAAATGTGTGAGACTTCAAATCAAAATTAGCTTCTATCACATAAAGTGAATGTTTTCACTGATCTGAATCTCTTTCCTCAAGGCGGCAAGTAAGCTCCTACCAAATTATGAGCTCTGTAGTTGTTTGATAGCTGAACATCGGCAGGACTAATACAGTGGACTCCTGTTATAACAAAGTCTTTAGGACTAGCATTTTTCTTTAGTTATATCAAAATTTCATTGCAGCTGAACAAGTAAAGTACATGTATATATGAATATAAAGACTACAGTTTGGGGGATCTTGAATTTTATTTTGTTCTAACATGATTTCATAACAACTGTGTCTGTTATAATGGAAGTGCACTGTATTGAGACATTAAAGTGCTCCATCACCTACAGGTATATTCTATAAGTCCTCAAGTGACACGCCTCTGCCCTTCTTCCTTGCCCCCATCCCCCTTCCCCCATTTCCAGAAATTGAGGTAGACCCCTGTGACAGCAGACCGTGCAAGTTTGGAACCTGCCTCAACCTCGGGAACGGAGCCTATCGGTGCCAGTGTGATGCAGGCTGGACCGGGGATAACTGCAATACAGGTGTGTGGAAAGACATTTTTTTTTTTTGGTCAAACATCAAAACTGAGTTTGAAGTTTTAAAGTGCCACATGAAAATTTTGTATGAGAGTGATAATCTATACTGTACATGTACATGCAGCTCTGAATCCTTACTGTAGATATAGACAAGGAACTAACCACTTACATTATACTGTAAAAGTGGATATTTTCACGCAAGTAATTTTTCGCGCTCGGCCGAAAGATGAGTTTTGTGTGTTTTTAATTCCAAGGAATCTAAACATCACTGACTAGAATATATGGCAAACAAAATAATTTGTGTACTTTTATTTTCTTGCTAGTTACCGGTTGCGCCAAAAGGCGCGAAAGTTTCAATGCCATGAAAATTTCCACTTCTACAGTATTTGCACACTGTTATCTGCGATGGTAGGTACATATACAATGTATAATGCCTCTCTCCCTCTCTCAGACACACACGAGCAGTGCTCTAATTCTTAGAACCACTGAGCAGTTAATGGCTTCAGCCTTGCCTACCATACACATCCAGGTTTCCCTAGTTTGTTTTGTTTAAAATCAGTGTTACCCACCTAACTGCATCAAATGTGACAGTAAATAAACACTGCTTAGAACCTCATGAAACCTACTCATTTGCAATTCCCACATCCAAAGCATGGGTTATTTTGTTTTAATGTCAGTGCTACCAAACTGCACAAGAGGCACAGTAAATAAACATTCCTCAGAACCTCTTATGAAACCCTACTTATTTGCAATTCCCACATATAAATGTATGTCTGTGTATCGCCAGCAGCCAATCCAAAGTATGTTACATGTAGCCTCCAAGAGTGCTCTATTGCTGCAATTGTATATTCCACATGAAGATTATGTATGAAGACATCTATTGAAATGTATTTTGTTACAGACATTAATGAGTGCGATGCCAGTCCATGCAAGAATGGTGGGTCCTGTTTCAACACCTTAGGTAGCTATCGCTGCTACTGCGTTGGAGGTTACTCCGGCACAAACTGTGACAGAGGTAAGCAGTACGATGCATTTTTTTGCAGCCTTTCAAGTAATTTGCATTTATTTTCTGTGTATGATTAAGTTTTGCTTATGCACAGGTTTAAAATGTGTCTGACATCATGGCTTATCATTATAGTTTCTCTTTCCTGAAAATGTAGAAGTTGCTTTCATGCATAAGAACATGTACACACACACACACACCAAAGCTACTGATGAGGTTTGATATATTATGACTTCATGTTTAACAGCATGTAAAATTTGGCATGCAAGCTTCATGTAGTTACACTACAGTTTCAAGAGGATGTCCTAATGCAAAGTTCAAAAATGACAGTTGAGGGAAGTCAAAAGCTATGGAAATAGTATGCTCGCGTTGCTGCCACCCTTGCTTGTTAATCAGAATGCGTGCCTATCAATTCATATTATATTATATCGGTTTTGCATACTGTCCCAAAAATAAGCAAGTATATACATGCAATAGTTAAAAGGAAAATGCTTGATCATATAAACTTTAGGCTACCCTTGACGCCATCTTAAGCCATCATATGACCTCCAATGGAGTTTCTCAAGATCTGGCAGCAACTTTGTGAGTGCAAGCAAAATCTGCGGCAACCCCGAAAAGAGCCTGCAGATTATGCAAAGGTTTATGTTCTAATTAAAGATTCACATATTCATGTAGCCTTCTTGTGGTGTGGGTTTCATTGTGTGATCTTCTGTAGGCATCATACTTGTTTCGGATGTTGATTAGCTTTTTTAAGCAAGTTCTGGGCCAACTTTGTGCAAAATTGAGAATGCCATATTCTTATGGCCATAGGGGGCCTGTTTCATAAAACTTGTCATCAGTGACAAGTTGTCATAGCTGTGACAAGCTACAGAAATCCTTGCATCTGATTGGCTGAGAGCAAATTTGTCATAGAAATGTGGCAGTTGTCACTGATGACAAGTTTTATGAAACGGGCCCCTGGTTTCAATTTTAGGACAGTGTGATGCTATGTATACTGTGCTGAGATCTCGTGCTCCATTCTTTCATCTTTCTTTTGCTAATTCTCACTATATTTGCATGCCTTTGCTGTCCCTTTCCTACCAGCGCCTTCAGGCATAAAGAGCAGCAGCTCAGGACTTCCAGAGACAGGGGCATCAACGGCAGAAGAGCCGTCCGGTAGCCTGCTGATTGAACCCTGGTGGATAGCGGTGATCTGCGTCTTAATATTCCTCATCCTTGTATTCATCGTCGTCCTCTACTGCTTGTGCACGTCGCCGAGACGGAAGTCATCGTATTACTAGCTGTGACAGAGTCGCGGCTCTGTTCCTTTGCAATACGTGATAAACCCCTCATTATTACCACTCACAATCTGAGCAGAGATTCTAGTATTATGCGTCAAACCTTTTTTCAAAGCTAGATACATCTTAGAGTGTGTGTTACAGATTATGATTTATGAGAGTATTTGATACTTGGAGATACAGTAGCACAACAAACTTAACTGTGAACTGGCATTGTTTCGTTGTATGTGATTCACTGTGTGTGATTACCAGGTCTGATGCCGAATTGTAATTCTAGAGGTGTTTGTACTGAAGCAAATCTATGATACAAGTACTACAAGTATTGGAAAAAAAAAGTTTTGTTTCATATGTGTCAATGTCAAATTCTATGTTATGTTGTTACGTTGTCAACACATTTCCATATTTGAATGTCTTTCAAGGAATCAATTCTCCCATCCTGCGAAATTTGGACTTCTTGTTGATATCTTAAATTCTATTGAAAGCGTTTAAACGTTTCTTTGATCATGCAACAATTCTCCATTCATATCACCATGATGTTGTAACTGAATTACCTTATGTGGATGTGTGTATATTTTTATATTTCTGTTCTGACGGCCCATACTAAGACTGTTGTTTTTAAATAGTAGCATCATCTCTGCTCATATACGCAACAAAAGTATGTTGTATGTCTGTGGTTATAGTTCTGGTGTTTGAACATGTTACGTGTCCGTTTTTAGTATTTATTGGTTTTCATCAGGTGTCTTGTACTGTATTGTATCTTTCAACAGCATGTAAAGATTTTTTTCTCTGGTTGAGTGGCATTTCACATTCTTTTTAATGAAGTTTTACATATTTTGTAAAAAGAAATTATAACTTATTCAATGCATTTTTGGACATATTTGTATGTACACACTGTATAGTTGTCATATCTGTCATGGATTTTACTAAGTACATTGTATTTCATCATTGCTGTTTCTCATATAGGTGTCATCCCATGTATGTTTTCACTGCATTCTGAAGTAACGTACTGTGTTGTGGGAACATGTCAAAGTGTTTGGTATGAAATTCGACAGATAATGATGGATATTTGTCAATATACATGTATGTAAAATGATGATGCCATTTATCCAGTCAACTCATCGCTTGATTAATAATAATGCTTTAAAATATATATAAATAGTTACTGAGAACTTTGAACCATTAGAATCTTTGACAAGTTAACAAGTGCATGGTCTGCCGGTTTTAACTATTCTCTTAATTGTGAAGGATGTACTCAGGATGTAGATACTAGTATATTATCTCCTCTTTGATAGTAGAAATTTCTTCCGGTACCATTGCTGTTTATTTAAAAAAAGAATAATTTGATTAGCAGGCTAACTTGCTCAAACTTCTAGTCACCTTGTTACTTATCTTACATCTGGAAAAAAAAAAATAATTCAAAAATCTGTGCTACATTCACCCACTAATGGCCTTTGTATATTAGCCTAAAATGCAACTGAGTAGATTTGAAAGAAAATGCAAGCTGGCGAACAGCAACATTTCACTTTTTTACTTGACATAGAGCATAGAGAAATGTATGATATATTTCAAGTTGAATTACTAATTGTATGCGTCTTACCCAGCATTCCTGCATATGGTGTATTGTCACTAGATTTGACTCTGTACACATTCAATACTGCGCATGGTGCTATAACAATCTCAGCATAGAGCAAAAGCTGACGTTATGAACACATATGAAAATATTATCCTCTCTAAATCCATATATGTATACAATGTGAAAATGTGGTATATATACCTTACAGTTTATTTTTTCCAAAAATCATACACATTTTACCCATGTCATACCAGGACATATATTTTACTAAGTTGTATTTTGGCATGTGGAAATATTTCTATTTTGTACTTTTGATCATTTTATACACATCTGAATATTAAATAAAACGTGCCTAAAGGGCCATTTATTAAATGAAAAACTGTTTGTTATGTCTGTGTGATAGTTCCCTCTTGACAAGGTACAGAGAAATTTTTCTCCATGAGAGCATATTTGGAATCCAGGTGGATGTGTATAGGATCAAGATCACACATTGACCATTCAATACAACTACACATCTTTTCTTACAGGACAAAAAGGTCACAACGGCAACTGTAACAGTTTTTATTACCCAAGGGTGCATCTTTCATATCTCAAGTCATCATCACACTTTCTCTGACTTCATCAGAAGGAAATGGCTGTACACATTTTAAACCCACACCTTAGATACACATTCGCAGAGTTTGATTGCAAAAGGAGTTAACTCCATTCTTGTTAATTTGAGATATTTGTGATAGAACCTGCTAAAAAAACAAAGAAATTAATGAGAAAATATGGTGGTTTTTTTTTATCTCAACTCGAAGAATATTCCTGATGTAACGACTGATCAGGTATCACTGGAAAGGTTTTGTTTTGCTTCATCTGATTATTGACTTACTTTGAAATGTTTGACATGGTGCTTAACCCATTTTGTGATCAAATATTTCATTTGTTATTTTTGTTTGTTTTTAATTCCAGCTGATAGAATCAGTTTTACAGAATCTGAGGCACACCTTTGAACTCTTAAAAAGGGGAAATCCAGTCCAAAAATAACTTAGCCTTATAAAAAAGAGTAAGACCTTATGAATTCAACGGTAAAAATTTGACAGAAATCGGATGAAAAATTAGGAAGTTATGAAATTTTGAAGTTTTGCTAATTTCTACAAAACAGTTCTTCTACAGTCGATGTGAATATGCAAATGAGTGAGCTGACCATGTCATACCCTCCCAATTTTCCATTGATCGTGTACAAAAAATGATGAAAATTCAATGCTTCTGTCATTGAAGTCTGAAACATGATATTATTCCTGGTTGGATAGTGATCAGATAGATATATATATCAGGATGTGAGCCTTGGGCATAATTGCATTTGATTGAAAAACTAGAAATTACAAAATTTTATGTACAAATTATAATGAAGCAAGCTATAATGCAATAACCATAATCGCAAGTTGTGAGGGGATGGCATGTTCATTTTGCCATTTGCATATTCATATTGACCGTTCAAGAATTGTTTCCTCAAAAACAAGCTAAACTTCAAAATATCATGAGCTTCTTGTTTTTTATCCGATTTGGATCAAAATTATACCTTGAACTCGTAACATTTTACTCTTTCTTATCAGACTAACTTATATTTGGACTGAATTTCCCCTTAAAGGTATAGTTGAATGTTGTTGTTTTTTTAAAGGAATGTAATCATACAAGAAGTTAGAATTTTTATTAAAATGACCAGTTTGATACCATTCCTGTTGCTACTTAAACATTAATTTATTGACTTTCAAATGGAATTTAGTATGACGCAAAGAGAAATTTCATAACTTTTCTGAATATGCATTCGTCCTTTTTAATGGCAAGTTTGACAGAGATGGTCAAGAATATGTGGCACAAAAGTTGAAAAATAAGCTTGCAATCACATCATTAATCTACATTTACATGCCCACTGGAACACATGCTGAGTGTCAATAGGTCTTCTTTTTTTTTTTTCTTTTTCTTTTTTTTTATACGAAGTGGGCGAAAACAGTCTTGGTGTAAATTAAGATTTGATGGTTATGAAGAGGAGAAGAAAGGTAATGATGCTGTCACACGTGATGTCTATACACTAGTCAGGTGATGTCTATACACTAGTCAGGTGATGTCTATACACTAGTCAGGTGATGTCTATACACTAGTCAGGTGATGTCTATACACTAGTCAGGTGATGAGAGAAGGGAGAAGCAAATCACCTCACTTCAAGAGAACTGTGTGTCTAAAACTACTCAAGCTAAAACTACTCAAGCGACACAAATTACAGACGTTTCATCGCGGCTTTTGTTATTATGTAATATGTCTGGATGTACACGCATATGCAACATTGATTTTCTGTTCTCTTCATTCGATTTTGTTCTCCGTTCCTGGATCAAATTTGTTTGCATGCATAAACATTACATTGGCGCATACGTAGAATGCACGCCCATACAGAACATGGGTGTAACATATAAATGCATTGATATGATATGCATACAAGAGATATACAACAATGTAATATCAATATCAATATCAATGCCAGATATACATGACATTGGAGAAAATATTCTCCGAAGATTTAATCAGAGTTGATAAACAAGTTGTATGCACTATTCAAGGAAATATGCCAACGGAACACCAGTTGAAGATTTACATGTTTGTCATGATAATTATGACAAATAGGGCCTGAAGGTTCACAACATTACAGATTCATTCTAAATATCGACATTGTAGGACCATAGCAAAAGCACTTTTGTAAAATATCATTTCATCGGGAACAGCAAAACAAAACAAAAACAAGTACACATGTACTTGCACATGTAGGCCTAAAACACCGAGGAAAGATCGTAGAGAAGAAATCCATGCACGAGCCAAAATATCCTGAATAAAATTAATATTGGATTTGTCTTAGAAAACATTTGACCAAACTTGACAATTAAAGGATCATCAACGCTAGTGAAGAACAGTTTGTACAGTAAGTTGTAGCCCAAAATCTTTACGATTGTCACTCTTTTCTTCCTCAGGAAAATTGGTTTCTGGACTTTGACCAAAGTTAATTAGTAGGAATCGTGGTCAACCTTGAAAAGGGATCATAATTTTTGAAAACGATGGAAGGGTTCCTTTGGAACGAGGCAAGATTACTGCGAATTAGCCAATTTGATCATTTTTTTTTTTCTTTTTCATCATTTTGTTTAAAACAGGTAGCTGGATTTTTATTAAATCGGGCAGGAATCCCCAACATGAGAAGGCAATCATAGTTCGTGCAAATGACGTACGTAGGTGCATGTAAATACACACTTTACCCCCCAATTGGCTAACTTTAATCAGTTGCGATTTTTCGCTCTCCGCTTGAAAACTTCTTGCGGGATTTGACCAATCTTGTGCCGAAATCGTCAATGGATTGATATTATTATGTGTAATTTGAAGCCTTACTCTTTGTATACTCACGGGGGATTCGCGGAGAGAGGTTGTCGTCTACCTATATGAAAAAATTTACTCCAGAATGCCAAGTGTGACGTATTGATCAACTCTTAAAATTACGATATAATTTGCTTGCAGAGAAATCTTCCAGAAACATAGAACAGGTACTGCGACGGAAATAAGTAACGAGTAAGAGATAATCGATATCTGATTTGCTCTGAAACTATTTTTAGCACGCACATTGCAATATTATTGCCTGTTCTTTAGCCTCGGTTTTGCGTTTGTTTGTTTGTTTGTTTGTTTGTTTGTTTGTTTGTTTGTTTGTTTGTTTGTTTGTTTATTTGTTTGTTTGTTTGTTTGTTTGTTTGTTTGTTTGTTTGTTTGTTTGTTTGTTTGTTTGTTTGTTTGTTTGTTTGTTTGTTTGTTTTCCTCAGGAAGAGGTTAAGTATGGCAAGACGCCCAGGCTTCTTGCCCTTGGCGGGTTGATGGTTGGTTACATGTCCCCTTCGTAAATGGCGAGTGCTCGCACGCACCGATATCGGTTTCCGAGCCGACACATTGGACATCACTAAGTACCACAGGCATGGCACTGACACTGAGTGCTGGGATAGTCTTGCCCGAGCTGTACCCGAGCATGCGACACACCACACCGGCTTCCTCATCATCCCACAAACTGTTGCACACCGTTCCCCACGTACCCTGGTAGAAGATCTCCACTCGACCTAGGTCGTGGGTTGAGCTACCTGTCAGACGGACTTGGGTTTCTGAAGATCGCGGAGACAAAAATATAGACGAATTCAGGGATGCAATCTGAATTTGAGAAAGGAGGCCACGATCATGATCAGGTGGGAAATGTTATTTCAAAAGCCTGTTAATGGAGGCTTATTTGACTGTTATAAATCAACATGCGGATCATTGTGCAACTCTGGAAAAAAATATAAGGAAAATTTTATTGACAAAGGACTGAATCGATGATTTTCTATCTTTTACTTATATAATGCAATCATAAGGGAAACTGCAGCAATTCTTGATGTTATCTATATATTGAACGACGTGTATAACTTGAAGAATTCGTTCCTGAAAAAACAAACAAAAACAAATCATTACGTATAGAATTTTGTCATCATGTTTGTTTTCTCAATTTTCTGTAGCCAATAACACCGAATGTTACCCATTAATCTCTTTATAGTATACTTACATACTAGTACTCACTTTAGTTTATTCAGTTATCCGAAACGAAATAATAACAGACACGCACAAAGAACACACAAGACTGAAATAAGCCAGTTCACAGTTAGCACTAGTCTGCAATGACCTCTCCAACCACAGACTTTGCAATACATGGAATAGTCTTCAAGAAGAACATCCATGCGGGAAGTGGTAATTTACATGTCAGTGCGGCATAATTGCTTCTGTTAATGTTGCTGAAAAGAATGCACATTCACCTGTAAATACCAATCTGCACCTGGTTCATTTATAGCACAGTTGTCATGAAGCCCTATCTAGGTTTTGAATACCTCAGTTGCAAATCCATTTTGAGAGAAGGTCTGCAATGACCTTTAACTGCACATGCTCAGATTGGAACTGTGAACTGGCTTATACAGACAGTCATAAATTGATCGTATGAGGAATCACTTGTTGATAAAACCAATAAGAATCTGTGACACACTAGTGTTCACCTAGAATAAGAGATAATTACTAGTAACACAAACATATTGATGCAACCCCCCCCCCCACACACACACACGCACACACACATGCAGACAAGAAAGAACGCGCGATTTTTCCCGTGGGGGATACATTCATCAATTTGTGAGAATACACAGCGAAGGATCGCAGAGAAGGAGGGAGGATGCAATAAATGACAGTTCCCTTTCCCACACGAGGGAGGTTTTGCATTTTCAGAATTGAATTTCAACAATCTGGTGCACTCTGATCGAGGTTTACATTTTTGGTAATTCTCTACCTCTCCCCCCTATTCGCGATATTCATAGCATTACAAGCTATTCATCCCAACACATACACAGAAAAAAAAAATGAAAGCCCGACAGCTTATTAAGATATACCGTATTATATTGTTATAGGCCAGTTGGCGCTAGCAATTCAAGTGGGTTGGCCTAATCTACTTTCTGTCATTACTTTAGATTCCTTGCCAAAGGGAAGCTTGAAACATAACGCCCGACTTTGGGTGTGAAACAAACAAAAAACACTGCTAAAAGTAAAGAAAAAACACTCACATACAAAAACACATCATACGTGTACACACACACACACATACACACACACACACACACACACACATATATATATATATATATATATATATATATATATATATATATATATATGTTGATTAGGTTGTCCACGTGTTGGCAAGATAAAAAGATAAGTAACAAAACTGAAATAAAGTTCATGCTGTATTGATAGACTCGAGAAAGGGCGGCGAGACGCTTGAAAATTGTGTGCAGAAATAAACCGTTGGTGCATGAATACAGCATGAACTTTGTTCCAGTTTTGTTACTTATCTTTATATGTATATATATATATATATATATATATATATATATATATATATACACATGTGTGTGTGTGTATGTGTGTACATGTATATGTATAATACCTATATTGTCGTAGGTCTCTACCAAACACATACAAAAATACATGTCATATGTTATTTATATCTATACACGTAGTATACTTGATATCCGTTTTCCACTTTTCGCACTTTTGTCAGTCCATTTGATAGAAGGTTCATTCAATTTAGCAAGCCCCCTCGTTATCGTCGCACAGTCCGTCTTTCAACATTGCACCTTGTGCTTAATTTAGCCTTTCGATCAATTAAATTTGCACATGTGGCTTTCGAATTCGTAAAAAGGACATTCAAGTTGGCATTGTACTCTATGTTCATTCAAATTTGTCATCACTCGCCGAAAAGGTTCTTTGAGTCATTCAATTTCGCGAATGGGCAGTCAAATTCCAAACATTTTCATTCAAAGATATGTCATGTTATTCTTTTATTTTTTTGGTTGTTGTTGTTGTCGTTGTTGTTGTTGAAAAGGTGTGAACATTTAACGTGTATTTCTATGTGACTTTTTTGTTTCATCCACGTATTGTTAAGCAGTAAAAGCATATTTTTTTTACCCTTTATAACTCGAGTTTGTTGTGTAACGCCCTCATTATAGGCCTATATGTACCAGTACGACAGATTAACTTCATCTTGTTACAGTCATGACAGCAGAAGTTAGATACAGACATATATCAAGAAGACAGAGAAAGAATTATAGAAACATTAAGTTTGATGATCATAACCTTGATTTCCTAGAACTGGCCGGCACACTCGGAATACGGAGCTCAACGGCCAGACAAGTGATATATGGTCACGTGCATCTTCGGACTGGGAGACTCAATAAGCTCATTGAAGAAGAAAAAAAAACTTCTGCCAAAATCTCTCAAATGAATACGAAAATATGAAATGTAATGATGCTTACAAAGCAATAACTATGATGAAAGGAAATAAAGGAAGAACCAAAGCATAAACATGTGTGTTAGATTGACTGCAGGAGATATCAAATTGGATGCCCAAAAATGAATTCGATTGAACGAGTGCAGCATATATGTGATTACGTGACATTTTTTGTATCATTCTAAATTGAATGAATGAAGAACGAAATGGTGCTTGTCTTACGGGTTTTAGTTGAAAAAGTGTTGATTAGAATGGGGTTAAAGATAATTTGAATGCTCCCAAATGAATTTGCATGATGAGATCATAAAATTGAAATACCGAACATGTCATCTACGCTAAATGTTGCTACATTGAATGCAGCAAAAAGGAATTGGACTTACAAAAGTGCGAAACAGGCCGGAAAAACCTATACTATCGCAAGTCTCTGAATTAACAAAAAAAAAATGATGATAACAAAATCACCTGAACATGTAACCGTAATACGCCTTGTCCAATATGTTGTACTTAAGTATTTGACGTGATTCCGGCACTGTCCGAGATCATCCTCCTGGCCGCTACAAGAGAGACTGAAAAGGGTCAAGATGTCGGCATTCGTATGAACCAATCGCTGTAGCGATCTAGATGAGTGGCCGGTGAACCCAAGTTGACGACATACAACTGCAGCTTCGTTGTCATTGAATGGATAAACAGAATAGACGCGCAAGCTTCTCCACGCGTTGTTCCACAGTACCTGAAGGGTGCCACTAAGCGAGTTGCCATTATTATTGTCCAGACGTATGGTGAAACTTCTCACTGTCCGAATAAGAAGATGTATGGATAAACATGTTGAATACCGGCTAAGTCGTCATGGACTTCCGACACATGCATAATTCTTGTTGATTGGTATTTTGATATAATAAATGAAAGCGGAAATTGAAGAGTTCATAAGCAGATTAACTAAAAAAAAAAAAAATATATATATATATGGCTATACACGGGAGGGGGAAGAATTTCGTTTCGCTCCACCGAACAGTGTGGGGCGAGGCGGGGAGAAAGAAAGAAAAAGTCTACATATCTACACCCCCACCCCATCTAGATTTATACAAAACACTTTCAGAAGGGACAAATTTTGACGCTGGAGGATGTTTTTGCACAAAGACGCACATCCAAGAGAAATCCAGGTTTATGTTGTTCTTGCTGTAGTTTTTTTTTTGTGTGTGTGTGCATTTTTTAGTTTTCCGAACCTTACCCTCCCCCCCCCCCCCAAGAAGAAACATAAACTGTAGTAAGTGGGTTCGCTTCACACAGAATACCGAGTAGGTTTACCAGGATCACGGAGCACCTTCCACGGCTGGATTAAATGGTGTCATACCTGTTCACGAGTTAGACACTAAGGGAACAAGGCAAATGAGCTCGGCATCAAGCAAAATAGGCCTACGAGTTATATACAGTCTACACCTAGGCAAAAAAGGCCCACGATCTCCACACTGTTTACATTCTGCCCCGTGATGAAATATCGAACTCGTGGGCGTTTTAGCCTTGTTCACTCGGCGTCGAACTCATGGGCTGATGTATTACTCGTGAGTGTCGAACTCGTGGGATATATGACTTGTGGGTGTCGAGCTCATTACGGGCACCATAGCTATAGCAACTCGACTCTGCATTGTATCATCAATCACTTTCGTTTGGTTGGTTGGATGACATGACTACTTACGAATACTGCGCCCATAGTTGCTGAGGAAAAAATACATAATATATTACGAGAAATTGTCTATTTTTCCAGAGGATCATAATAATGCTGTTCATGAAGACGCTGAAAACTTTCTGAAGTCAAAACTCTTAAAGGAAATTGGATATCTCACAATCTCAAAACCACTTAGGCAGTAGGCCTAGAATTCCAAGGCAACTATGACCAAGGGAAGAAAGTCCTTTGTTGCATTTATTGACTTCTGTCAAAAACTGAAGAATCGGCTACCGACCATACAAATCCCTATAAATCCTATTCTCACTTACGAATTTCGCAACCAGAGCCACCAAGGTCACTGGGACATGAGCAGGTGTAGTTGTTCATAAGATCAACACAGGTTCCTCCATTTAGACAGGGGTTGCTGTCACACTCGTTCACATCTAACGAGGGATAACAAATCAACGAAAACAACAACTAAACAAGCGCGTCTGAAGTCCTGCATAACAATAAACTGCTCATTATGATAATGTCAACTGGACATAAAATGTTGAGTTTTACTGGCGTGAAGGAATGTGTCTCATCGGGATAACAAACGACGACAAAAGGAACATTGATGCACTCCATGTACACATAGTAAAGGAAATATAAAGTGCAAGTGCATGTTTGCTTGTGTTTATTCATGCTACCCTCAACATCACTTGGATATGTGACCAAATGGATGTCTAAATACGTGCCCTCTATGTTATAACATTTTTCTACTATTTCTCCTAAGATTCCTGGGAGAAACACGACCCCCCCCCCCCCAAAAAAAAAAAAAAAAAAAATAGAAAAAAATACTTCTGCCAGTGGCATCATCTGTCAATCATTGGTACAAAACTAATGTGATTAACAAAAGATATGGAATATACCTTAACCTAGGCTAGGCTAGTCATGGACATGTAAGCAGGAGTTCTCAGAACATACAATGTAAATGATACATATATCACTTCATGACGACACATCTTTAAGCATACAGATGGAGGAGACCGCAAATAAACAAATCGCTAGACTTTGACAACGGCCTATATAAGCATTACGGCCTGAAACAATTCTACTTATTTTTTTTTTAAATGACCAACGAATTAACGTTAAAAATTCTTTGAAATACTCTCTAGTAATTTTACTAAAGATCCTCGCTCACCAATCTCGCATAGCGTTCCACTCGTTCCGGGTTGACAGCTGCAGACAAAGGAGCCCACCTGGTTGATACACTCTCCACTTTGCTGGCATGGGTTGCACATGCACTCATCGATATCTGAAGAGTAATGAGAATTCATATTGCTAGCTCTTCTCCATTTGTGATTATACAATGTACACTGTATGTCATCGTCATCATAGACATATTTCGACTACTGTAACAAATATTCGGATTTAAAAAAAAGAATGAACTCTCACATTAACGAAAATTTGGGGAAAATCAGCCTGATAATATAAACTTTCAGAATAACCAGCATTACGCCATCTCACGCCTATATTGTTATTCGGCTTTATTATTAAAGAGAACTTTCACTCAACTTAGAATGCATTTTATCACGATATTAAGTGAACTCAGAAATAAATCAATACACAAAATAAGTATAAGCATAAGCGTAAATGTTGAGTCTTACTGATGTGAAGAAAAATACTTCATCAAGATTATTCTGTTTATACAAACGGAATTTGTATGGATGCAATCCAACCGTTCACAGCTGATCACCAGAAGTTTGCAACCTCTGACATGACATTGTTTTATAGTTAATCAATCGATGAGTGGATAACTCAGACACACTTTCTTTCATCTCGTTTGTCTTCTTCGCCGTAATCATCTCCTGCTCTTTTCCACTTTTGTCTCCTGGTAAGATTACCATCTCTTGTTACCTCGTAGAAGAATCTTTATAATATCCAAAGAACTATCGTTAACATTCTCCAGAATACTGTCTAAAAGATCCTCTCTCACCGATCTCGCATAGTGTTCCACTAGTTCCAGGCGGGCACGTGCAGCCAAAGGAATCCAGCTGGTCGATACATGCTCCATCATGTTGGCATGGGTTCGACGTGCACTCGTTGATATCTGAAGAGTATAATGTGGATTAATATTGGTAGCTGTTGTCTCATCGTGCCTATATACATGTATGTCATCGTCCCTGAGGATCAGAGAAATAAGATTCGGATCAATGCAACACAATATTCGTATGAGCAAATACTGTTTAAATTTCTAAACCAACAAACCAACGAACCATCAGGTACATCAATTTTGCGTGTTTCTGAATAACGAGTTTGCAGAATACATGAAACATCGGAAAAACCAGTATCAAGCCATACCACGCTTTTATTGTGCTTCGGCAATGATTATCTAAAGTGAACTTTCATCAAGCTGGGAAGTTATCTCATCACAACACTTCGGTCGTTCTTGGAGCTACGAAAGATGGTAACCCAACATTTGCCCAATGGTTCAATTCTAGCAGACTGATGATATCATGTCAGAGTCCTGGTTAGCATTTTTCAACATAATTACTCTCTCTACAAATAATCATAAACACATTGAGAAATCATAAGATTTAAAGTTGGCCTAAGTTTAAATGTTTTACTAATGTTAGTGTATATGCGTCATTAGTTTTACTGCTTGAGGACAAAATGTTTCTTAATGCAATAACACATATTCCGTTGACCAAAAATTTACAAATTCAGTTGATAAATGGATGAATGGACCACTGAGACACACTTTCTGAACTGTCTTGCGTCTCCATCGCTGTGGGCATATCTTGCTTTTTTTCTACCTTTTTCTTCTGGTTAAATTTTCGCCTCTTGTTCTACTCAGAAGAGTCTCTGAAATGACTAACGAACGAACGTTTATATTCTCTAAACCACTCTCTAAAGATCGTCGCTCACCAATCTCGCATAATCTTCCTGTCGTTCCTCTTGGACAGAAGCAGTCGAAGGAGCCAACCTCGTTGATACACACTCCATCGTGCTGACAGGGGTTACACATGCACTCGTTGATATCTGAAGCGAATACGAGGATTCATATTGGTAGAATTGTGGGCTCTCCCATTGTTTTTTTCCATCGTCATTGAAAAATAAATGGATCAATGAAGCAGTATTCGGATAAACAAACCCTACAAATTTTTGGATCAACGAACCATGAGGTAATGCAATAACTAGGATCAAGCCATACCTTACCTGTATTGTACTTTTGCTTTTTAACGAAAACTTTAACCAGTTGGAAAGTCTTTCTATCTCGACATTAAATGGCTCGAGATCTATAGGGTCGTCCTTAGGACTACTAAACATGTTAGCCCAATTGGTCCGATTCTTGCGCACGGATTTTGCGTCAAAGTCCTAAATATAGAATTATCATCATAATAGAAATTTATTGATCTCCATGAAAATAATCTTAACAACTTAAGAAATAATGAGATTTGACATTGGCCTAAATGTAAATGTTAAAGTTACTATTATGAACTTATATATGCCGTACTTCATCAGGATAACTTTTGAAGAACGACGAATGTAATGATGCAATGAACAACCTTAATATTTAGCTGATCACAAGCTTGTACAAGTGTACTTGATCAATTACGGGTGAGTGGACCGCTCAGACATACCCTCTTTCATGTCTTGCGTCTCCTTCGCTGCGATCACATCTTGCTGTTTTCCATCTGTTTCTGCTAATAAGATTATCATGTCTTGCTCTATTCCACTGTTTCTGCTGGTATTAGTATTTCTTCATGTTTCCTCCTAGAGAATCTCTTATAGAATGACCAAGTAAAAGACCGTTAATATTCTCTAAAACATTCTTTAAAGATCCTCGCTCACCGATCTCGCATAGTGTTCCAGTCGTTCCGTTTTGGCAGTTGCAGACGAAGGAGCCCACCTGGTTGATGCACATTCCATCGTGCTGGCATGGGTTGCACATGCACTCATCGATATCTGAAGAGGAATGACGATTCATATTGGAGGGTGTCGGATTATGTTCATATGATAATTTTTATTTTACCCGCACATGCGCCAACAACGTGCTAGCAATGTGGCTCCGTTTTCAGACCTTTCTTCCCCAATAAGAAATCGACATCAAAATATTTATAGTCGTAATCCTTTGATATTATCAAAAACATTATCAATAACACCTCAAGGTTAAACAATGATCGTTGTGTGTACACTCAGCAGACGTAAATTTTTGAGTTGAGCTGCATCGGAGAACATGAATGCGAAATTCACACATTTCTGCAAAACTTCGGCAAAATTTGAAAACTTCTGTTTGGAAATGACTTCCCCAAACAAGTGCAGGACCCGCATGAGCAACAAAGTGCCTGGGCAGGTTATTCTGAGAGGCAGACACACAATGACTTCCGAAGGCTTTATGGTTTCCATCCATATTCCCGCAATACCAGGATGCAGACGAGTTTATGTCTAATATTTTTTGTACAAGGCCAAAAAAGAATGGCAGACTGAGATTGTTTACAGATCTGACAGACCTTAACAATTAAGGCGATAATTATTATTTCATTATGGATGGTACTCATTTAACCATGCTATTAATTAATCGCACCTAATTGTTTCGTGGCGCCATCTCAGAAGTTTCAACCAAAGATTAGTATGAGGTTTACAGAAAGAAAAATGAACAGAATTCTGACAGCGCAAACAAATTATTTTAACACATACTATCAAAAAATTTATATTGGAGCTCATAATAGAGTTATTTAACCAACAGTTGTTCAAGTACAACTAGGAGCGCTTTATCTAGTACATTAAAGTGGTTTTGAATTGTATACTCATGCATAGTTGGATCACATCCCTCGATATGTCCGTTTTTCAAGGGTTGGCCAGTTCCGACCACCTGAAGCTATTTTATTGTTATTGTTATTGTTGTTGTTGTTATTGTTATTGTTATTGTTATTATTATTATCATTATTACTATTATTATTATTATTATCATTATCATCATCATTATGATCATTACTATTAATATTATAATCATCATAATAGCTTTCTGTCGTGACTATGAGCATATCGTTATCAATGCTTTGAAAATCATCGTTGGCCATGCGTGGGCGGGATCCCATATTCTTAACGTCAAATTACTCATCAAAATCAATCTCAAACTCCGAGGGACATTTCTCGTCTAATCTTTATATTTCATTGAATATTGATGAGTATTGAAAAGGACAGTGGATGAATGAAGAACATCTATAATGAACTAAAAAAAAAAAAAAAACAATGTAAGGATTCTCTAAAACACTCTATAAAAAATCCTTGCTCACCGAGCTCACATAGTGGTCCAGTCGTTCCGGGCTGACATGTGCAGTTAAAGGAGCTCACATGATTGTTACACACTCCATCGTGCTGGCACGGGTTGCAAATGCACTCATCGATATCTGTCGAGTAATAAGGATTTATTGCTACAAATTAATGCTACAAATGTTCGGAAAACAAAGTTTGTGGCACTTTTTGAACTTTCAATATTCGGACATAGGAACCTTCCAGTACTTTTCGTAATCATCCGTGTTTGGAATAATGAACGAGCTTGCCGAATATAATTATGAACCCTCAGGAAAACTGGCATTAAGCCATATCACGACTGTATTGTACTTTTGCTTTTAACGAGAATTTCACCAAAGCTGAGAATCTGCCACGACCTTTAATGACCTCACAAAACGTCTTTTTTCGGTGTTACCAAACATGTTAACCCAATGACCCGATTCTCACAGACAGAGTCCTATCCTATATAGGAATTTCATTATATTACTCTTCTTAAGAATAATCATTTAAACATAAGATTATAAGATTTGAAGTTGGGCTAAGAGTAAAACATTGGTCCTGATGTGAATGTACACACTTAGTCCGGATAAATGTTTAATGACAAAAGTTTATTAGTGCAATGTACACATCTTCAGCTGATCATAAATTTAGTTAACCAACGGGCCGATCAACGGATGAATGCACCGCTCAGACACACTTGCGTTCGTAGCTCGTGCGCTTTCTTCACTGTAATCACATCCTAATATTTTCCACCTTTATCTACTATAACCACCTCTTCTTTATACACAGATGCGGCTCTGAAATAACTAAGGAAAGGACATTAACATTCTCCAAAGCACTCTCTGGAAGATCCTCACTCACCAATCTCGCATATTGTTCCAGTGGTTCCGTTTTGACAGCTGCATTCGAAGAAGCCCAACTGGTCGATACACAATCCATCATACTGACATGGGTAGGACGCGCACTCATCGATATCTGAAGAGTAACGAGGATTCATATTAGTATCATTATGAATTCTCCTATTGTGATGGTCATTAAGATAACATTATGACTAATGAAACAACAACCCTATCAATATTAGTACTATGACATTGTCATAAATGAACCCACAGGTGCAAAAATTTCATGTGTTCGAAATAACGATCTTGCGGAATATACGCATGAACCATCAGTATAACCAAGGAGGTACTAGGAATACCAAGGAGGTACTATATGCTAGGCTAGCCCGCCTAGTACCTTCTTGGTATAACTATGATATACAAGCCATAGGGCCTATCAGACCTCCATGTCTTGTATTTCGGATTCTTCAAGAGATCTTCACCCATCTGGGAAGGCATTATATAATTTCTAACCTCAGGATCTAAAGAGTCGTCCTTGGGGATACCAAATATGTTAGCCCAGTGGACCTTTTCTTACTTCTCAGAGACGTATTTCGGGTCTGAGTCCAGTACAACATGTATGACTATTGCTCTCCCTACGACACAGTGGCGTAACTACGGGGGGGGGGGGGAGGAGGGGCATGGGGGGGGGGGGGCACGTGCCCCCCCCCCCCCAATCCGCTGGTTAGAAAAAAAAAAAAAAAAAACCCTACCAAAATGGTAATTCAAGGGTTAGTAAACTGCTTTTGAAATCGACATGAAAGGATGATCAAGAAAAAAAGATATTTTTCTAAGATTTCTTTTAACCATATAATTAAAGAGGTATTATAGTGAAACATTGTTCAAAAAGCCCGGAGACGACAAAAGATTGTGATTCAGTGTGATTCCTGGTTGGCATTTTGAATACAAGCAGGATGTGCGCTGTGTACTCAGAACATCGGAATGGCAAAAAGAGTCGCTGCAATGTTGCGCAATGTGATGTTTGATAGGCTGTACACATTTGCTATCAAAGCTTTCACGATCATTGATTTTGCAGTGTTGTTTTACATACTAGTCTATATTAAAATGCCTTGCATTGCCAATAATAAGACTTGACCTTGGCTATTTCCTAACTTTTCCATCTATATGAAACACACACACTCACAAACACAAACAAATTAGGGGATTCTCTCTATAAAGTGCAGATTTTGGACATCCTTCTCCCGCTTGGTCACTTCGACGCCCCCTCGCTGGTCATACCTCCCCCAATCATGAACATAAACCGACACCCTTGACTACCAGTGGTGGACCCCTGTGAAAACCAGCTTTAAGCTGACCAGGGCAATCCATCCCATGAGTGGAGAATAAATAAATAAAAATAAATAAGATAAAAAAGATCCAGGGGCGCATCGGGCGCCCCCTCCCTCCAAAGCGAAAAAATATATATGTAGCTACAAACGACAGTTTTTGGACTGCAAAATGCCAAAGTTTTCAAGCTCGCTCGCTTTGCTCGCTCGCATTTAATCGTTATGCAATTCTCCTGATGCTGCTGTCAGTAATTGCCAGCAGTTGCGCCCGGTGCACCCCCTCTCCTTAATTTCCAAAGCGAAAAAAATATAGCTACAAACGGCAGTTTTGGGACTGTAAAATGTCAAAATTTTCAACCTCGCTCGCTCGCATTTAATCGTTATGCAATTTTCCTGATGTTGCTGTAAGTAATTGCCAGCAGTTGCGCCCGGTGCACCCCCTCTCCTTAATTTCCAAAGCGAAAAAAATATAGCTACAAACGGCAGTTTTGGGACTGTAAAATGTCAAAATTTTCGAGCTCGCTCGCTTCGCTCGCTCGCATTTAATCGTTATGCAATTTTCCTGATGTTGCTGTCAGTAATTGCCAGCAGTTGTGCCCGGTGCGCCCAGGCCCTCTCCTTAATTTCCAAAGCGTAAAAATATAGCTAAAAACGGCAGTTTTGGGACTGTAAAATGTCAAAATTTTCAAGCTCGTTCGCTTCGCTCGCTCGCATTTAATCGCTATGCAATTCTCCTGATGTTGCTGTCAGTAATTGCCAGTAGTTGCGCCCGGTGCGCCCCCTCCCCTTAATTTCCAAAGCGAAAAAAATATAGCTAAAAACGGCAGTTTTGGGACTATAAAATGTCAAAATTTTCAACCTCGCTCGTTTCGCTCGCTCGCATTTAATCGTTATGCAATTCTCCTGATGTTGCTGTCAGTAATTGCCAGCAGTTGCGCCCGGTGCGCCCCCTCTCCTTAATTTCCAAAGCGAAAAAATATAGCTACAAACGGCAGTTTTGGGACTGTAAAATGTCAAAATTTTCAAGCTCGCTCGCTTCGCTCGCTCGCATTTAACCGTTATATGCCATTTTCCTGATATTACTGCCAGTAATTGCCAGCAGTTGCACCCGGTGCGCCCCCCCCCCCCCCCCGAATTTCCAAAGCGAAAAAATATAGCTACAAACGGCAGTTTGGGGACTGTAAAATGTCAAAATTTTCAAGCTCGCTCGCTTCGCTCGCTCGCATTTAATCGTTATGCCATTCTCGTGATGTTACTGCTAGCAACTGCCAGTAGTTGCGCCCGGTGCAACCCCCTTAATTTCCAAAGCAAATATATATGTATATATATATATATATACACACATATATTATTATATATACTAGCTACAAACGGCAGTTTGGAGACTGTAAAATGTCAAAATTTTCAAGCTCGCTCGCTCCGCTCGCTCGCATTTAATTGTTACGTTATGCAATTCTGATGTTGCTGCCATGAGGTGCCCCCCCCCCCCAATGTCTTGACCCACGGTACGCCACCGCTACGACATATCGTAACACATTAGGTAACCATAAGAATCGAAATGATATAGGCCTAAGTGTACATGTTGACATTAAGTGACTTGTTGAATACCCTTTATCAGCACTTTATTGTTCAGTCGATCACAAGTTTACAAGTTTTAACTTGATCAACGGGTGAATGGACCATGCGGACACATGCACTTTCTTAAATTTCTCGTGTCTTCTTCACTGTAAACATATCTTGCTCGTTTCCCACTTTATCTGCTGGAAATATTAGCACGTATTGTTCCCTCCTAGAAAAGTCTTTAAAACCATCAACTGAAGAACATCAGCATTCTTTTAAAGCAATCTCTAAATGATCCTTGCTCACCAATCTCGCATAGTGTTCCAGTTGTTCCGTTTTGACAGCTGCAGACAAAGGAGCCCACGTGGTTGGTACACACCCCACCTTGAAAGCAAGGGTTCGAAGTGCACTCGTTGATGTCTGAAGAGTAATGAGGGCATATAATTGATGCTGGTGGATATATGACTTCTCTCACTGTAATCATATATTTCATTAATGCATTGAATCTATCAAATTGATCATACTGAGATATCAAAACCGACAATTATCGTCTATTTTGAGCATAGCAGCGCCACTATTACTCTGAGCCTTAACTGAAGACGAGCGCATTGTCATTCCTGAATTTCTCTGTGACCTCCTAGGTTCAGGCTGTTCGAAACTCCCCACCTCCTCCCCCTGTCCATTGGAGAGCAGGGTCCGCATGAACAAAATATTTTTTTCCTAATCACACAACAATGAAAGAATTAAGTCTGGTTTTAATTTTTACAAATTGAATTTATAAAAACATTTTGTATACAACTTTTTCATACACTTTCAAATAAATCTTTAACTTAAAAAGTTTGTATGATATGCTTTCTCTGTTTGTTTTGTGTTAGTTTTTCTTTGCCATTTAAAAATTAAATAACCAACCATTTGTCTTACTTTCTTGACTGAAAAGAAAAAGTATGCCTAAGTGTGCTTAATATCCTGCGGTGATCTCGAATTATCTATTCACCATGGAAATTTAGTTTTAATTATTCAGAGTTTTGCAGTACATCATTGCCACAGATTCTGATGTCAATATGTGGTTGAATATTTATGAAGTGTTTGAAAAATTTAAGTTTATTTTGTCTTACCTTTATTCACTGCTCGCCAGGTTCTACTGCCAGTTTTGATTTTTCAGTTTCTTTTTCTTTTCTTTTTTTTGTTTCTAATACCTAAAATGAACAATCATTGCATTGCTCTCTTTGACTCCGTGTTTGTTGAGTTTCCTCATAAATTCTCAGCCACATCCGCAATGAATATAGTAAAAAATTCTAATCTCAAACAAGTATTATTTACAATGAAGGAAATAATGGTTTATTTTTGGTTAGTGTCATGTCACTATGGTGGTAGCCATCATAGCCATCGGAGCTGTCATACATGCATCCAAACCGAGGTCGTGTTAGGATGATTGTTAATGCTATTATCTTTGTATCTTTATTTTTCTTTTCTTGAGGGGGGATTTCATTGCCATAACTATACATGTATTAGCCGTGGCCGCTCTGAAACGGACACGCTTGAAATTGTGTGTCTATTAATTATAGCAATTGCTTTTTAAAAACGTCCTTCGGGTTTGGAAAGAGATAATAGACTGAATGCTACTAACTTGTATACCAAAATACACTGGCAAAAGTGCACGTCCTAGCATATAGACACACACACACACACACACACACACATACAAACAAACAAAACAGTAAACAAACACATACATACACACACACACGCACACACATGCCCTTGACAAGAATTTCTCACGAGGGCCTTGAAATTATTCTTTATTGTGCGTATTCCTACCTTCGTCGCAATGAATTCCAGTGTATTCCGGCGGACAGTGACACTCATACGCTGTCATGGTTTCTTCACACCACCCAGAAAAGCACGGGTTGCTCTGGCAATCTTTGACATCAATATCAAACATAGAGACACTAATTTTGTTCTTTTTGTGGCACGACAATGAAATTGTTGGCCTGATCATATTTTTTTTCTGTAAAAAAAGAAAAAGAAAAAAAGGGGGCTGTTTCGACATCTATTTCGGTTGAGCAAAAGCCATCGGGCCTGTCAAATAATTCTGTACATATATTTATATATGATACAATTATCAACATCAATGTCTTGCGTCAATGTACTATATTATGATCCCTTTGATATTATTCACATTGTACATGTTGAAAAACGTGCTATCACAGACAGTCATATCAATCCCCCTGAAAAAAAAAAAACCAACAGGAATGAAATATAAACAGCCAAATACTATTAGGCCTACTTGTTTTTGTTTTCATTTCCAGTGTTGTAATCACGATTCATTCTGTTCTCATTAAATGAAACGAAACTTCAACTTTTGATAAAACATGACACAAGACAAGGTTCAATTCCATTCAGAAGTAGGGCCCTAAAATGTGCAAAAATGTGAACCAGGGCGGCATGATGTGAAAGTGTTTGAAACAGTAACCTCCCGGAAAGCCGATTATACAATTTTCTGATTAATTCCGTCAGATAAAACTGTTACAGGTATATATTTCATCTTCAAGCGTATCGAAGGCACCCTCCGACTGTTTTGAATCCATCTCTTGAACGTCCTTATTTATCCTAAAGCTAATTCGTTTAATGTCCATAACAGAACATGACAGGTGTAAGTCCGCATCTACGAACGACTGGTGTATTGTATTCAATACTATTTCTTGAAACAGAGAAAGGAAATGCCCACCAGGTATTCGACAGACGATCATTCCCTGTGGAATTCCCAGACGACTCTGCCGTTGGTTCGGGCATCTCACTTTCGCAGATGAGGCCGGGGTCAATTTGGGAATAGTCTGGATCAGGTTTCCGCCTGGACCTACTGTCTTCTGACACCCCTTGATCTTAGGCAGCGTGTAATTCAGACCAGATCCGTTCGCGAGACAAGCGTGGCAGTCGCATGATGAGGTCGGCGACGCTGCATGTCGGCAAGAGAAATCGGCAAGAGGAATAAAGCACGCACCGGTACGTAAAGTATTACATAGAATCTTCTTTTGTAATAAAGAAACTATTTCAATCAAAAGTTTATCTGAGCTAGCCCACGCAGAAAATACATATAAAATGTAAATGAGAAAGAATCAAAGTAGAATGAAGTTTAAAAATTATATACAGAACAAGCAAAATAACTTTTTTTTATTTATCAAATGAATCCAGAATGTCTATAAAACCATGGTTTTACTAATATCATAGACTTGTCCTTTGCATAATAGCAGGACAGGACATTCAGGACATTCCCATAGTCTTCAAGGCTCCACAGCAGGATATAGTGAAAATAGATAAGTTCACTTTCAAAATTGCATTGAAGGAAGGAAATAAGTAATATGAGAGTATTCGGGATGTAATATTATGAAGCTGTTTGAAGATACTTTGGGGTATGAAAAGTTATGCGTGTATCACCCTATACCGCATTGCCAAATCCAAAGCGCAGTCTGAAGAGAAAATACACAACATGATAATTTGAAATGAAATACAAAATTCATACATTAATTGCCGTATCAGAAGTTCGGGGAGTGTAATTTATTGTTATATGTAATATATTCAAACCATAATGGCAATTAATTGTATTCGTTCATCATCTTACCCAGGTGAAGAATGTACAACGCGCAGTAACCGAATATTGACACCCTTGGGATGTTCTGAAAAAGCAAACAGCAGCAAGGAAAAGAAGGCATTTCATTCATCGGGCATTCTTACTCTTTTACATAATACTAGGTCCAGTGATGTAGCCTATGAAGATTCCTTCTGATGACCAACGAGAAACATAAATGACAATATTGGTGGAACTAATTGAATTCTTGTTCTGATGACAATAATTTCTGATAGATCTGTGTTATGTTTTCTTTTTAAAGTGAACATGTATAAAAGAAAAAATGATATCTGTAATCAACATGTACGATTGTATTCGGTGATAGTGATAAAGATATTCCGACCTGAAAGCTACGCTGTACACGAAAACAACAACAACAACAAACTGATGATATGCATGGATTCAGTGCGCATTGCGTATTTATAGCAATAATTGCTTGAGCCGATATTTTAATTCATGAAGTATACATCTTTATCACTATAAAATGAGCACCATTTCACACGTTGTTAGAAGTAACTTCAAATTATTGGAACAACTGACCCCCACAACATGCCGTAATATTCAAACATTCCATGTCGCATTACATGTTGGCATGTATCTTGATACGTGGTGTCAATTTATCAATAACTATATAAATTTGGTTTTATATCTCATGGCGTATAGAAAATTATGTAATAACAGTCTGACTGCTTTAGACTTATAATAGACTGAGCTTACCATTTTCCCTGCGATAAAGTTTGACGTGCGACAGAAAGCCTGTCAGTATCTTCGGAGCAGATTACAAAGTTGTTGTTGTATATCTCGACACATTTTTTTTTCAAAGACGAAAAGAGAAGAACGAATCGCAGTAGCTTTGAGATGTGCTTATATCTCGTCCGATGACAGGAAACTATGATAGAGAGCCACCCTTTGTGACGGAGGTAATATGCATTTACTCTCTGACATGGCATTGGCGAAAGAACTCTGGAAGGACTCTTGATGTTGTTTTCGTTATATATTTCTATATTTTGTATGATTAGCAGTCTCCTTCATTTTATGAATTTAATCTTGGAATGGGGCGAGCGTGACTTTCACGTCTTTATTTGAAGACTCGTGATATAATGCCAAAAATGTTAATTCGTACACATTTAGGTTAATGCTGATTAGTAATACGATGATTTAATTGTCTGAAAGAGAAAGGGATATTGGCATATCGAAAGGACGTCTCAATGTCATTAGTGCCGATTGAAAATACAATGGGAAAAAAAAGGAATGGAAGATAGTCTATCAAGTCTATTGCATAAACCGAAGAGCTAATTTCTCTCAACAAGGATAATATTGATGCAATTATAATTAATCACTTCTCGTTTTCTAAGAGTAGAAGCTCATCAGCATTGGACATTCATATGAAATTGAAATTGATCTTAATAGAAAATATTTACCTCCGGAATTTTCAGCTGCCAACGCTACAGCCTTCATCAGCAGAATGACCCGACGTCTTTGCCTTGATCACGTGACGGTCGATTGGCGGGTCATAGACTTTCGGAAGTTTGTAGCGACCCTGATGATGTACGTATATAGATTGCTTTAACATCTATATCAACTTTTTTGTTATTTATGTATATATATATATATATATATATATATATATATATATATATACATAAATACGTACCAATAGGGTACATATGCATTTATATACGTTGAATATAATTATGAGATAGCGAACATTTCTGAGCCACGCCGAATGAATAGCTGTATCGTTTCATTGCAGTTTGCATATGATGCGGCTGAGTGATCTGGGTGTGTGTGTGTGTGTGTGTGTGTGTGTGTGTGTGTGTGTGTGTGTTTTATGATATCATGGTTTCTCACGCAAACCCTTTATTTCTCGAAAAACAAGATGCTGAAAACTACAGATCTGCTATAACGTCGGCATTTTATGCATCAGTTTTCTACCAAGGAGCTACCTGATCTTTCTACTCATTATGTTCAGAGAAAACAGTTTGATTTTCAGCTATGACGCATTTCACCTGCTGCGTATTCGGACAAAAATCCCCCCCCCCCCAAAAAAAAAACACAAAAAACAACAACAACAACAACAACAAACACGATAATCGATGAAGGCCCCAGATACTGTAATGATCTCTCCTTCCCCTCCCTCCCCCCCCCCCTATCACTTTTTATTGAATGCAAATCTTGTAGATACTGAATAGATTTGCAGCGTCTTCATGTTGTTATACATTACTGCCCTATTATCAATAACTTGTTCACACGCTACAGATTGCAATCTGGGCCTTGCCGTCGCCATGAGTATTAAATTCCGCAGTCTATTCCGTTTAGGGTCATCCCACTAGACCGACACCCACGAGTCATACAGCCCACGATCGAGTTCGACATTGAAAACAGGTCCATGAGTCATACAGCTAAAGAGTCATACAGCCCATGAGTTCGACACTAGGCAAATAAAAGCCCATGAGTTCTACACTAGGTAAAAACAGCCGATGCGTTCTACATAACACGGGGCGTAATGTGTCAGCCTTGTGGGCCTTGTTGGCTTAGTGTCGAACAAATGGGCCGTATGGCTCGTGTGCTGTATATAACTCATGGGCTGTATGACTTGTGAGCTGTATGACTCGTGGGTGTCGGTCTCTTGACGTGCACCCTTTCATTTCTCTCTCTTTCTACCCAGAGCTCAAAGGCGGGCTTCTGATGGTTCAATGATTGCACATGACACTTTTTGTCTTTATGCTGAATACCTGTTTAGTTCCAGAATCCAGTGCAAAAAAAGAAAAAAAGAAAAAAGAAAAACAGTCTTGTGTATACCAAACCAAACTAGGTGACCAATCGTCATGTTTTATTCTGAAAGGAAGTGGGGATTCGGTCACAATTATGGTTTACATTGAATTTAGTTCATATCATAAAAGCATTCTTCATTTCTCTTTTCTTTTTTCTTTCTTTTTTTTTTTCATTTTTATCAGGTCTGAACTCATCCGCTCTCCCTTTCCCATTCATAAACATCGCTGATTTAGTATTCAGGGCTTACAGCCAAACAGGCTTGATTTTATGTAGGTCACGTCATACTTCTTGTTCTAAAAACCGAACCATAATTTCGATTGCTCATTATGATTACTGTGCATGCTATACTATGTAAATTCGTTTGTTTATCATCGATAAGATACCAGAATTATGCTATCATTCTGATGTAACTTGATATGAAAAGTATGAAATAAATTGAAACTGAATGAATATCATTCACCCTTGACGCGCACAACTGAACAAAATCAGTTCGTGTCTCTAGTGGCCTTATGTTTTGGAACTCCCTATAGCTATCACTATCCTACATGCACTCAGTTTTAATACCGTCAATAATTAAATCGTAGAAATCTTTTTTAAACCATGATCAAGTCTTATCTGAAGCTCATCATTGTTCGTTACTCATCATGCCAGACATTCGCATGTATAGTGCATACATTTTCCCTATGCAGACACCAATTGCCTCTTCTTGACGGGGTCATCCAAAAAGACTAACACCCACGAATCATACCACATAACGACATTTAAAAAAAAAGAAGAAAAGAATGCCCATTAGCCTTACAGACCACGAGCTCGAAACTAGGCAAGTAAGACCCATGGTTCCGACAGATAGGCAAATTAGGCCCTAGAGTCCGACACCAGTCAAAACAGGTCAACTAGATCGACATTACAGCACCGGGCTCAATGTGTCGGTCTCGTGGGCCTTTTTTATTCTTCTTCTTAATGTCGAACACGTGGACCTTCTTTGCCTAGTGTCGGACTCGTGGGCCTTATTTGCCTGGTATGGGACTCGATGCCCTAATGCCTAATGCCGAGCTTATGTGGACATGGGCTGTATGACTCGTTGGCTGTATGACTCATGGGTATCAAGTTTGTGACGTGCACCTTTCCTGACTGGCCCCTGACTGTACGCACTGTCTTGTAATTCCTTTGTTCGTAATGTCTTTTAAAGCTTTCGTCTCCCCCACCCCCCCCCCCTTGACTTCCGCGCTTTTGTTCTCATTATTTTTTTTTCTCTCTCTCTCGTAATGAACAGCAAGGGTTGCTCACATTTGTGGATTTTTTTCCCGGAGGATACTGCATTAAACAGACTAAGCATTTTAGCAATCCCCGCTATTTCCAACCGCCTACTTAATTACCCACTATATAATACAACTTTATTGTGACTTTGTCCAAAAGTGTGTTATCTTATTTTACTAGCAACTCACTGGCTAATGTTAATATTTGAAAAAAAAAAACAACTAGTGTGCATACAAGTACAATGTACATTGTGCGAATGATTGTGCATTTATTTTTGTAATGAAAAAACAGATGAAATCAAAGGAAATGAATATGTCTCATTCACCTGCACACCCTATTGCAATGCCAATATCTTTGACATCCCTTTGATATTTGGAGAAAATAATAGCACGAAGTGATTTCGGTTTAGTACAATGAAATACACATCATCAGAGATAAAAAGAGACGGTCTCCTTTGTAATATATTCTTTTAATTGATACTTCTACATTGTACATGAAAATAGAATTGTTGAGTATTGTTAAGTATGGGGCGCCAAGTGTCACATGATCTCTTTCGTCACAAAAAAAAATCAATGACAATTTCGTTGATGACGAAAATCGTTTTTCGTTGACAAGTGACGACGTCAATTACAGTCAACGAAAAAACAATTTCGTCACGAAATTGTAATTCGTGACGAAAGAGACCATGCAACACTTGGTGCCCCATACTTACCTACGATCTTATCCTCGAAGTTACGTTACACAACTGTCTGAACGTAACTAATAATTACGGAAATAAGACTAGGGGATGATACTTTATAACTCTCCCATTGCGTGTATCAGGAAATCTCTCTTTTTGTCAACAACAAAACTATTTCAGCCTCTTTGCTGTTGGTTACAAATAAATCGAATCCTGTAAGGTTAACAGCCCCGAGTGTGGTAGATTGTTCCAAAGGGTGATTTGTTTCTGGGGAAAAGGGACTGACTAAACAAGCTAAAGGATATTGATGAATATTGAAGACCTAGGGCTGCGTCTGTTTCTCTGTGGTCTATAATGATTTTGACAAATGTCATAGGAGGGACAACTATACACTTCTTCACTGAACATTTTTGAAGAACGTTGTCAGCCTTTGATGCTGTCTTCGAGTCTTGATGGTTTTCTATTTTGATTTCCTCACCATTATATGCAATTAACGTGATAAAGAGTGCTTGCAACCCATACATACAAACTAACACGAGCACTCGTGAAGAAAAAGATATTTTCCTTTTAGTAATAACCGACCCCTGACCAAATACATACACACTACATGGCCGGCGGAACCGTGGGGGCCGTGGGGGCTCGGGCCCCCACACTTTTTGTGCACCATACAAAGGAATACATAAGGTGTCATCACTTTTGGCCCCCACACTTTTTTTAACCCGAAAGTACGTAAGTAGCACTAAATAGAAATAGATAGAGATCTTGAAGTGTGAGCGCGGTAAGGTTATGTTTTTCCACCGAGGACTTTTTTTTTTTTTGCTTGTTAGCTCATGAAACCCGGAAGTGGGCCCCCACACTCTTGAATGCTCCGCCGGCCCTGCACTAACTTAACATAAACCACTGTGAAAATTCGAGTTCTTTCGCGGTACAGCTTCTATAATTCTGGTACAGTATACATAGTAGTTTACCAAGAGCTGAGATGTAGAAAGAAAAAAAAAATATAAGCGAGAATTCTATTCTGATTGTTCATCTTATTACAGAGGTGATTACGTATATAATAATCTTTATTTGGGCTTCGTCTTTCCAACTTTTTCCTTTCATCGGAGTATAAGAAATAGATCAATCCTTAATCAAGATATGATTTGCTACAGAAATCCTTAAAAAACACTTGCGACGGAAATAACTACGACGTAATCTAGTTCGCTCTGTGCAAATATCATTTTCAGCACGCATATTGCAATTTTAGTGTCTGTTAGCCCCGGGTTGTTGGTTTGTTTGTATTTTCTTTCTGTCTCTCGTGAATTCTCAGTTAGAAAGAGTATAGCAAGACGCCCAGGCTTCTTGCCCTTGGCTGGTTGATGGTTGGTTATTACATGTCCCCGTCATAAATGGCGAGTGCTCGCAAGCACCGATATCGGTTTCCGAGCCGACACATTGGACGTCACTAAGTACCATAGGCTTGGTGCTGACACTGAGTGCTGGGATAGTCTCGCCCGAGCTGTACCCGAGCATGCGACACACCACACCGGCTTCCTCGTCATCCCACAGATTGCCGCAAACCGTTCCCCACGTACCCTGGTAGAAGATCTCCACTCGACCTAGGTCGGAGGTTGAGCCGTCTGTCAGACGGACTTGGGTTTCTGATGAAACAAAATGGACAAGAATGATAAAGTATAAGCGAATTCAGAGTAATAACTGCATGTGCAACAAAAGAACAGATTTGAAAGACGTTAAACACTTTGGCCGGAATTCACGAAGGTGGTACAACTGCATGTACAATTTAAACCATGGTTTAAACCATGGACAAAAACCATGAAGCGCCAAGTGTCGCACGGAATATTTCGTTACAAATTCAGTCACTTCGTAGACGAAAATATTATTTTGTAACGAAATGACAACATTTCGTAACGAAATGGCCATTTTGTTAACGAAGTGACTGATTTCGTAACGAAATGTTGGCGCTCCATGGTTTTTGTCCATGTATTCTCCCAACAACGACGGCGATGACGAAAACAACAACAACACGCAACATCACTAAAGATGATAAGACCGACAGGCCGGCATGATATACTGTAGTAATACTTTATAATATAGGTCTATTCTATGTAGCTGGCAATTGCGAGTGTCAGATGGGCCTAATCTACTTTCTTGTCATTTCGGGAAGTTCCTTCAATTGCCAAAGGCAAGCCATACTAGAAACAACTGCACAGGACGCTGCGTGTAAAACAGACAAAAAACACAAAATAAAAGTAAGACAAAATGGAATTCAAAAGGGAAATAAGGCAAACATACAACACATAAACATTGCAAATGATAGCATCGTATAAGGTCTTAATCAAGAAAGAAACAGGAAGTTACCTGCACACGTGATCTCTTGTACTACAATTGAAAAATAATGATTTCTTGATAGGAATATGGAGTAATGTTGACACTGCCCGAGATCAGTCTCCTGACCGCTACAAACGAGATAGAAGACGAAGACCACGCTTTCCGTACTCGTATGATGCAATTGCTGGAAAGAGGAGTGCCCTGTGAACCCGAGCTGACGACACGCAACTGCAGTTGCGTTGTTGTCGAATAGATTATGAGTATAATACGTGTTGATGCGCAAGCTTGTCCATGTGCTGTTCCACAGCACCTCCAGCCTGCCACGTACCCAATTGTCACTGTTATGAACCAGGCGAATGCTGAAATTTCTCACTGTCAGAATAAGAAAATATATGAATAAAGAATAGCAATCACGACCATTTCATCATTAACTTCGGAAACACTATAATTCTTGTTGATTTGACATATCAAATCGGAAATGATTGTGGTGAAGAGTGATTTGTTAGGCGTTGATACTATCCCATCATTTGAAAATGGGTAACAGCTGGTTATTTCTATCGTTATTACCGTCTGTTATTGCGAAGGTTTGTTAATCCGAAATTGTAGTAGGGTTCATACTATAAAGAAAAATTAAATTAAATTCTGAAAATACAATTCATCGCATGTAAAGATACTTAATCATTAGATAAAAGACACAGGGAATATTTAGCATGCAGGAAGAATAATAGGGCCTACATTGGCCTAATGTTTATTTTCAGACAGATGGCTTCCTGATAAAGGAAGGACTTTCTCGCGTGAGAGAGTCGAATGGAAGAGAATGTGGTTATCTAAACATACTATTGCTGACAAAAATGATGGCAGAAATACCAGTAATAACATAATTTGTGATGGTAATAAGGCATTAGAGTGCCGAATATACAGATCTAAAGCAATTCATTTCAGCAAACAGTATGAGGCGACGCGGGGGTGGGGGGGGGGGGGTGTTGTAGGGACCTGTAACATCATCAAGAAAAAAGAAGATGTATGCCTATCTCATCCTCCCTCATTCTACTTGCATCCCTATTACCGTGTCATTGCCCCCCCCCCCTCCACTCCATCCTGCAAGGATTGAATGGCTAGTGGACGCTGAGCCTGATCTCGACTTCGTATACTTATACGTCATCAATTCGTTTCGTTTTGTCGGTCACGTGACATGACTGTTTAAGAAAACTGCGCCTCGTTTCTAAAAGGTACTTGACACATACATGTAATTAATTTTTTTTAATGAAGGATTACATACACTTTCAGAAGACGTTGAAAACCTTAAGTCACAAAAAAATAAATAAACAGGTTCAAGATATCTTAGATATCTAGTAATTATAAAACCATTTCAGCAGTTTAAGACAAAAAACCCAGGGACGGCATTACAACATCGTGACACTGATTTTTTAACTGCACTGAACAGTCGACATTCGGCCTACTAAACGTTATAAGCCCGATAAATCCAATTCTTACTTACGAATTTCGCATTGAGAGCCATCAAGATAACTGGGACATGAGCAGGTGTAGTTGTTCATAAGATCAACACATGTTCCTCCATTCAGACAGGGGTTGCGTTCACACTCATTCACATCTAACAGTGGATAACAAGTCAACGAAAATAACAATATCAAAGAAGACCTCCGGATGGATTCCACATTTTTTACATTGGAGCAACTATAGATTGGTTATACATGTACTGGTACAGAGTAAACGAGGAAAGAAGAAATTCACGCTAACAATTAAATAAACTTCAAAAGAAAGAGAAAGATATTCCTTACAGAATGATAGAAAAATTTTAAAAATTGGATAAGAAATATAGGGAAGCTAGGACATTTTTAAATTTCACATGATTTCGGAAAACATTTCTCGACCAGTCTTTATGAATATTGAAATGAGCGAGTTGATGATGTCACACCCTCGCAGTTTTTCATGTATGTTATATAAGAAATCAAGAAAAAAAAATATTTAGCTAATACAAGTAAAAGCATGTTCCCATACCAAGATATCTGAGAGATAACATTTTTTGGTGACTTTTTAAGACAAGTTTTGTATTTATACAGCTGAAATATGAGATCTTCTTGTCACGTCTGTATATGAAATGAATATGAAATGTGTGAGAGCATGACATCGTCAACTTTCTGATCTGAATATTCATAAGGACTGGTCAATAAATGATTTTCGAAAAAAAAAATGTGAGTATGTGAAATTTCAAAATGTCATATCGCCCTTGTGTCTTTTCCAATTTTTGTCAGTAACCTTTGTATCGTTCGGTAGGGTATATCTTTTCTCTCTTTTTTTTTTTTTTTTTTTGGAAGCTTATCTATTTTTGGGATGAGTTAGGTTTGGTCAAGGGGGAAGCGCACTCCAATGTCTTTTGTGATTCATTAAAGCATTTTACCAATGATCGACAGATGAAGTCACTGGCAGAATCTTGGTTCAGAACGTGTGTTTGTTTGTTTGTCTTTTAGGCGTATTATATAAAGTAATCTGAAGTAATAATCTAATCTGAATAGTAGAAATGTTATTATGGCCACAAATTGATGACCGGGGTATTGTGAATCAATGAACATGTTTACCCGGCATGTTCGATACATATCTCAAAATGTCATGAACATCATCCGATGAATGCCTGTGATAATGGCATCAAGCGAAATGATTATTTTCAGATGATTTTTTTTTTTTTGCATGCAGACATAAATAAGAATGTTAAGATAGTTCATCCTACATGGACATAAAAATAAGAAATGCATTTCCAAGATTTCGCATGTTTTTAGAAAAGATCGAGATTTGTCAAAACCTACGCAAAAAGATGAGGAATTAGTATTACTGTCAACCTGACTTGGTCTTGTGAAACAACAAAAATAAAGACTCGATTGCGCTAAAACAGACTAATATCTCAGAATCTCAGGAAAATGATTATGCGTTATACCGTGATGAGACCTCTATAGTTCTGGTTGTCTAACGATACTCTATAATCAAAGCCAATTTGAACATTGCATGGCATTGCACTTCAATGAAACATAACTTAAGAAGTTTTAATAGTAATGATATAAAAGTACAATAAACATACATTCATTACGTATTTGAAAAAGAAAAGATTTGGTAGTATCATGTATATGGAGTAAACTGTAATTTACTAGTTTTGATTGTGTTCAATGATATGACATAACTTTGACATAATACTGCTGCTACATAAGCATAACGTTACTTGGAATAAGATGCTCATAAAATCCATACAATTCGTTACAAAGCTAATTTTGATTGATACTAATGTTATTTTCTCATTGTTTAGAATCAGACCTGTCTCTTATGAAAAAAAGAGAGAAATGAATGCACAAGGCAAAGAAAAGCTTTGCTGAAAGTTGTCTAACAATACCCTCTCGTCCTGTTATTTCTGCTCAGGAGGGTATGCTTTTGCTGGCGCTTTTTAGTATGTTTGTTCATTTTTTCGTTTGTTCGCCAGTTGGGAATATCTGTGGTGGTGATTTGGAGCACAATAAAGATCCAAGATGTGTACAAGATACAAAACAGTTCTATTCTGTTATCGTGATTCGGTGAACTTGACAGAGTTTTGCGCTCTCGTGTAGTTCTCCGAATCCTTTCAATGTGTGCAACCATTGACATCATTTACTATTTCTATTGCAGTCCGGATAGACTCTCTGTTACTTATAGCACTTAACATCCTTTGAAACGTTTAGTTTGACATCAGACAAAAAATAAATGGTCCGCGCTGGCATACTTTCTTCCATCATGTTGATGTCTCGTGTCTTCTTCATTGCGATCACCATAATGATTATCTTCCTCTTTTCCATCTTCATCTCCTGGTAAGATTATAACCTCTTGTTCACTCCCAGAAGAGTCTCTAAAATGACTAAACAAAGAACTTTACCATGGTTACTACTCTTTAAAACACTCTCTCTAAAAAGATCCTCTCTCACCGATCTCGCATAGTGTTCCACTCGTTCCAGGCAGGCACGTGCAGCCAAAGGAACCCAGCCGGTCGATACACGATCCGCCATGCTGGCATGGGTTCGACGTGCACTCGTTGATATCTAAAAAGTTTATAATGGGGATTGATATTGGTAGTTCTTCTTTCATCGTGGTTATATACATGTATGTCATCGTCTCTGAGTATCAGAGAAATGTGATTCGGTTTAATGCAAGAAAAGAAGCCTTCTCTGAACAGCTTCTATTAGTTTTCTGTGGATATCATGTTTTCTTTTTTTTTTTCACTTTGCCTCAGGCAAATCAAGTTTGTTTTTACTTTTGGCAATTTCCTCACTGAGGATCTTAGAAATAAGATTCAGATTAATGCAACAAAATATTCGGCTAAGGAAATCCGTAACAAGAGATTCATCTCTTGTTACCTCCTAGAGCAGGCTCTAAAATGACTATCGACGGAACGTTGATAAGTCAGTTCGTAATTAGCTCATTGTGTACATTGGTATAAAAGACTTTTCTTTCTTCTCATTTGGCTAGGTACTTCACCTGCCCTGAAAGCAGCGCAATGCAATGCGTGAGCTTCCTCTGACAAAGAATAAACTTGCGCAGACCAGAATGATCTCTCAATAGTTAACACCTGGGAAAGGATATATCATTGTTTCACCCTGAATGTATAAAGATTTTCTTTTCTAGTAAAACTGCCAGGTACCAGGCTTACCGCCAGGTGGATGTGTTGGAAACCACTATTTATTAGGATCACATGAACAATCGTCATATTATCACAGATGCTTATCTCAGTGAATTTACAAACCAACGTACCTGTTGGTAGCCCTACAATTAGGGAGGTCATTTTCGTCTCACCTCCCTGGTCAATTGACCTTTTTCTGCTCATGCGCAACGTAGAATTACGAACTGGTCTAACTCTTTAAAACTCCTAGAAGAGACTCTAAAATGACTAACGAAAGAACACTAATACTCTTTAATACACTCTCTCTAAAAAGATCCTCTCTCACCGATCTCGCACAGTGTTCCGGTCGTTCCAGGCAGGCACATGCAGACAAAGGAGCCCAGCTGGTCAACACATGTTCCATCATGCTGGCATGGGTTCGACGTGCACTCGTTGATATCTGAAGAGTATACGCCATGGGGATTGATATTGGTAGCTGTTCTCTCATCGTGATTAATACATACATGTCTGTCATCATCACTGAGAATCATAGAAATAAGATTCGCTTTAATGCAGCAAAATCTTCGGATAAAGAAACCTTTGATTTTTGGATTTTGGTACGGACCCTCAGGTACAGGAATTTTACGTGCTGGGAACAACGGGAAATAAAGTACTACAAATCATAAAATACAATCAAAGTATTGGTCATTCTATCTCTGAAGAACATACTTGGATCGAAACTTCAGGATCCTTTTGACTTCAAAATATTAATTAAGTGTTAATATTACGTATGTGGATGCTAATACAGTGTATTTCATTCAGATAAGTGTTCATGTACGAAGTTCGTAAGGTGCAATCCAACGATATTCAGTTGATAACTAGCATGACTAGAATTTTACAAGTTCTGACAAGACATTGTTTAGTTGATCAATCGATGAATGGATCACTCAGACACACTTTCTTTCATCTCTTGTGTCTTCATCGCTGTAATCATCTCTTGCTCTTTTCCATCTTTATCTCCTGGAAAGATTATCATCTCTTGTTCCTTCCTAGAAGAGGCTCTAAAATGACCAACAAAGAAACAATAATATTTCTCACAACATTCTCTAAATGATCCTCGCTCACCGATCTCGCATAATGTTCCAGTCGTTCCGTTTTGACAGTTGCAGACAAACAATCCAAGCTGGTCGATACACTGTCCCCCATGCTGGCATGGGTTGGACATGCACTCATCGACATCTGAAGAGTATATATTGAGGATTCATATTGATAAAATCATGGGTTGTCCCATTGTGACTGTCATCGTCATTACGATAAGAATGCGATTCGGATTAATACAATAATATTCGGATGAAATAACATCAAATATTTTCGGCATCGCTGTGGCATAATGGATAAGACTCCAGATTCCCAATTGGAGGACCATAGTTCGATTCCCACCCAGTTCTTACCTCGTTGGACAAGATGTTTTTACCCACATTACCCTCAACAGATGAATGGACCATCACGCGGACACACTTCATTTAAAGTTTCGTATCTTCTTCGTTGTAATCAAATCTTCCTCTCTTCTACCTTTTCTTGCTGTAAGATTGTCACCTCTTTTTTCCAACGCCCAGAAAGGTTTCTAAAATGACCAACGAAAGATCATTAATATTCCTCACAACACTCTCTAAAAATCCTCGCTCACCAATCTCGCATAGTGTTCCAGTCGTTCCGTTTTGACAGTTGCAGACGAAGGAACCCACCTGGTTGATACACACTCCATCATGTTGACATGGGTTGCACATGCATTCGTTGACATCTGAAAAATAATGATGATTCATACCGATTTGTGTCGGGGTTCCTCCATTTTGCCCGCACATTCGACAACAGCTTATATGGCAATGTGGCTCCGCTCTCAAACTTGTGTGTGTATGCGGTTGTTGTTGTTGTTGCTGGTTTTTTTCGTCGATAAGAAATCGAAATAGTGTTTTATATCTTATATTCAATAGTTCTTGTGGAGATAAAAGAAGAGAGAAACTGGCAAAAGAAAGAGTAAATCTGCTGCTACAGAGGCCTCGGATAGGCCTACTCCTAACACGGAAAAAAGACTTGCTCGCTAAAGTGGTGCCCGGACACCTTTCGTCTACCCCTTCACCAAGGTCTACTTTAAAGGAAACCCAAACCCAAAGAGACTACTAGAGGTTATGACGTATGTGTGGACAACAATATAAAGAAAATATAAAGAAAACTCCGTAAAAATTATCTTTTCTACCATAATGAAAGAGCACTTAATTAACCTCTTTCACAAAGCAGGGGGAACAATTGCTAGCCTTAACATAATTATATCAGTATCAAGTTGATGGAATGTGTACTAAACTTTCATGAAAAATGAATTTTAGTGGAATTACCTTTATATTTCCTTCATATTGTTAAAACAATGTAAAGACTCTCTGAACACTCTATTTCCCTTGCTCACCGAGCTCGCATAGTGGTCCAGTCGTTCCGGGATGACAAGTGCAGTTAAAGGAGCCCATCTGATTGTTACACACTCCATCATGCTGGCATGGGTTGCAAATGCACTCGTTGACATCTTGAGTAATGAAGATTTATATTTTGTAGTTGTTCTCCAATTGAATTAGGTCATCATCACGGATGATTATGAAAACAAGATTCGCAATAATGCAACAAATATCCGGAATAAAGATGTTCAATGCTTGGAATTACGAACGCTCCGGTATATTTTCCTAATTTTCCGTGTTAGGAATACGAGCTTAGCGAATATACGATATACTGTACATCACTCTCCTTAAAAACAATCATATACACCTTAATTAATGATAAGAGTTGAAGTTGGTCTAATCGTAAATGTTGAGTTTTATACTGATGTTAATGTATATACTTAGTTAGGATAAGTTAATGTCTAAGGACAAAGGCTTAATGGTGCAATGTAGGTACACATGTTCAGCTGATCACAAATTTAATTGATCAACGGCCCGATCAACGGATGAATGGACCACTCAAACACACCGTGCTTTCATATCGCGCGTCTTCTCAACTGTGATCACATCTTGCTATTTTCCTCCTTTATCTACCGGAATATTATCACGTCTTGTTCACACCTAAGAGACTCAAATAACCAACGAAAGAACATTTTATATTCTTTAAAGCATCCTCTAAAGATCCTCACTCACCAATCTCGCATAATGTTCCAGTGGTTCCGTTTTGACAGCTGCATTCGAAGAAACCCAACTGGTCGATACACAATCCATCATACTGACATGGGTAGGACGTGCACTCATCGATATCTGAAGAGTAACGAGGATTCATATTCATGTTTACCACCTACAGTCTCTGCTCTCTACAACTGTATGCAACGACCAACTAAAGGATGTTAAAATTCTCTAAAACACTCTCTTTAAAGATCCTCACTCACCGATCTCGCATAGTGTTCCAGTCGTTCCGTTTTGACAGTTACAGACAAAGGAGCCCACCTGGTTGATACACAATCCATCGTGTTGACATGGGTTGCACATGCACTCATTGATATCTAAAGAGTAATGGGGACATAATAATGATGGTGGACATATGACTTCTCTCATTGTGATTATAAAATTCATTTATACATTGAATCTACGAAATTGATCATGCTGAAATATTAAAACCGAAAATTATTGTCTATTGGGAGCATAGCAGCTCCACTCTCGCTCTGAATCTAACTGAAGACAGGCACATTGCATTCCTGATTTTTTTTTTTCCAAGGCCCGTAACAGGGGTGGGGTTGGGGGTTCAGGGGGTTCGAACACCCGACCTCCTTCCTTTTGAGAGCAGGGTCCGCATGGTTATGTCACGCAACAATGAAAGATATCAGTTCGGTTTTAATTTCTGCAGATTAAAAATGTTTGTTATACATTTAATGTATAACAAACATTTTGTATGCATTGTTATGCATTTTTATACATTTTTAGATTAAATGTTGAAGTTAAACAGGTTTTTTTTTTCTCATTTGGTTTCACTATTTGTTTTTTCTTTGTTGTTGTGGGGTTGTTGTTTTTTTGGGGGAGGCTTTGATGGATAACTAAGTGTTTGTCTTATTTTTCTGACTAAAAAAAAATTGCTTAATGGTGCTTAATACTGTGCAGTGACCATTAATCATCTACTCAGCTTGGAAATTATAATCTCAAAGGTTCACAGTTTTGCAGTACGTGGCTGACTCAGATTTAATGACTCACGCTTTCCAGGTCAATATGTGGATGAACATTTCTAAGTGCTTGAGATTTCTTAAGTTCATTTTGTTTTACCTTTATTCACTACTCCCAACGTTCTATTGTCAGTTGCATTTTTTAAGTTTTTTTTCTTTCTTTTTTTATTTGCAATACTTAGAAGAACTACATAATTGCAACACTCTCTATGACTCCGGGTTGCTACGTTTCCTCAGTTTCTCACCCACATCCGCAATAAATCGAGTAATCATGGTAACAGTTTAAGATATCAAACAATTACCATCGCAAATTTCATAATGAGGGAAACAATGGTTTATTTTGGTTTGTGTCGTGTCACTATGGTGTTAGCCCTAGTTGCGATCGGACCGTATCATATGCATCCAAACAGAGGTCCGTGTTGGTATCACTGTTAGTGCTATTATTTTGAGAGGATTGTTTTTTTTTCATTGCCATAACTGCTGACCATGTCCACTCTGAAACGGTCATGCCTGAATTCGAAAATACAAGTTGGGCATCAATAAACTAATTGCTTTTTCCAATCATCGTTCGGGTTTTTGAAAGAGAGACTGAATCCTACTATTTTTATACCACAACAAATTGGCAAAAGTGTCCGTCCACGTATGTAGACACACACACACACACACACACACACACACACACTAACAAACACGCGCGCACACACACACACACACACACTTTTTCTGCTGCTTTACAAGAATTAACGCGTTCCTACCTTCGTCGCAATGGATTCCAGTGTATACCGGCGGACAGTGACACTCATACGCTGTCATGGTTTCTTCACACCACCCAGAAAAGCACGGGTTGCTCTGGCAATCTTTGACATAAATATCGATGATATGAAATTATATTTTGTATATATATATATATATATATATATATATATATATATATATATAGTGATAAATCAACGCTCGACAGTTTTCGTTTTCCTTTGGTGGCCCAAATCTATTTTCTGGTAGGCCTGGGCCACCTCGAATGTTGAGCGCTTTATAATGTATGACTTTATCAAAATCAATTGATTGTTCTCCTAAATATATGTGAGGTAGATCCAGTTTGGCACATTCTTCGATTTTTTTTTATTTTTTTTTTTTTTTAGTAATGGCATCAAACATGGTCTCAAAGGGAATGAGACGGTTGTGACTGCATCTCCTTTAAACTCAAAACAAGGAGTTTCAAGAGCTGGAGTTCCAACTGACCAATTTTATTTCAAGAGCTGTCAGTTTTCAATGGATGCACAAAAGACTTCTACAGGAGCATTTGCACCGTTTATGATCTTTTTTTTTTCAGTTTCAGTAAGTTCTATTTCTCCGCTGCAAAAGAAAGTAAGTATAACATATCAAACATATTATTCACAAGTCATGAAAATACAAACAAGAGTTCACATTCAAAGTAAATAATCATGTGAAATAATGCATATCTTCATTACAAATCTTTAAGTATTCAGGTGGGGGACACCGTTATCAATATAAGCATTTGAGGTTCCCATCTCTCTCTCAGCAATCTCAAGATACGTTCTGAACGCGAACAAAATGGATAGACTTTGCCCGACATGAAATCAAATTTCACCCAATGATAAAGCACCTAAACAAAAGTCAATTCCGTCATGAAATATGTGAAACAAAATACAAATCCGAGTTTTATTTTGTGAAAGTATTTTAAACTGTACTCTCATTTGAAAGCTGTCCTTTTTTCTGGTCAATTCTGACAGACCTGATGAAACTGATACGCTGTATTCTTGAGGTATATTATAGTTTTTGATTAGACGTTAGTATGTCAGATTAGTGTCCATCAGACATGTCCAGCTCATCTTTTTATCATAAATTGGAAGGGTGAAAATTAGCATCATTAAGACATATTCCACGGAACATTATCTTCCATGGAGAGTGTGAGGTCATATGCAATGAGACATGAATCAAGTGTTTTCGTATCTATGGGTCAGCTCCAGTTTGGCTCATGCTTCAAATACTCTTGAGTCGCGGCATCAAACATACGATCAAAGGGAAAAGGTCACATTCAAGCGCTCAAGTAAAGCTAACCATGCCATAACATGCCGGATTTGGAGCGTTTGAGATCTCTGTGGAGAAAACGTACCTTAGGGGGGTGTTTCATCAACGTTTGTCGGCGCTGACAACTTGAATCACCATAGTAACAGTCAGTGACCAGAGCATCTCAGCCAATCAAAACCAAGGATTTTGCTGAAATTGGTCAGTGCCGACAGTTGTCGGCGCTGACAAGCGTTGATGAAACACCCTCCAGTCAGATACATTTTCTAGCAACAGGGTCATGCACCTGTCACGCTTATTGACAGGTGTCCCTAACAAAGAGAATTAACTCTTCGTATTATGACGTAGTGTGTTACGCGCATTCTTCTCATACCAACTTCTGAACCAAAGAGTACGAGTATTAGGTAGTGGGGGAAAAATTTTATGTTAAATGGGTTAGTCAAATACCGGTTAGTGATTGGCTAAACACAGTCACGTGATGGAGGAACATTGGTTATGTTCGCCCATGGGAGAACATTTTTGTAACGTTCAGGCGCGGTGGAGCACCCCAATTATCTCGCAGAAATCCATTGGCAGCCGAGCCTCATTTGCATAAAGTAAACAACATGTACTCGCGTAGTTGAGAAAAAGTAAACAACTTCTCAAGCTAACAACAATTTAAGGAAACCTATTTTCGGATTAAGATTGAGTTAGTTTGAATTTGAAAACATGTCCGAATATGCACATATAACATATTAAAGGATTTGACAATGATAAAATGTGAAATTTTAGCGAAAATCTTGCGAGCAAAATTACCAAAAATATGCCTCGAAAATCATCCTAAAATTCACAAAGTGTGATTGCGGAACCAAAGCGCCATTCGAATAAAGTACACCGAAATTTATTTATCTGCTTGCATTTTAAATTTCATACCGTAATATTCCCGGCCATGGTTGTGTCGGAAAAAAACAGAAGGTGATGTCAAAAATGACACGAACGCAAAGCGTACAGGTCGGCAACATGTATATATAATCGCGTCACTGTAGCGTTGCATGTCACGTGCAGCACACACAACGCATTGCTGCGTGCAGCGTGCGCGGCAGCAGCTCAGCAGTCACCGCCGTGCGACACTCAGCAAAATTGACTGCGTCACATGCAAACCAACAATGAGCACGAAATCCTGAATCTCACGTACCATGCATGCCCAATACAATACCTGTATTACGGGAAAAGAAATGACGTCATTTTCAAATGGTTCGCTGACTACAATTTTCTATTCCAAACCCTGTAGAGACAAGTTGATTTCTCAAAAAGTACAGGTGGAACCAAGCGAAAACTTTCACCATATATGGATTGAGGCCTGATGAACTTATGTTGCCAATTTCGGACACATTGGAGCCCGGCCATAGTCCAGTCGGGAAAAAAAAACCAAAAAAACGGAGAGCATATTTTGCGAGAGGTGATTTTCAAAACGCTTTAATATCTCAAGTTCTAGTGCAGCAAATTTCATAATTTTTTCATCAAAAGGAAGGTTTTTAAAAAACTTAGATAGTGTGAGAAGTTTGAGTTTACTAGCGACACGCATAGCGGCACAAGGAGAAGGTAAAGATTTGACTTTTTCATGCACACAGTTTCGGGCAGCCGTGGATGCCCGTTGGAAATTCAAATAGAACGGGGTGATAATGAGATGCAAATTGAGGTGCTCCACCGCGCCTGCGTTCTCCCATGAGAAAACATTTTCACGTAACAAATGACAGAAGGATCCGCGCACAGTGAATTTGGCTCTGCGAGAGCGATCAAGTCCGTTGTGCTGGTGGTTGACGTTGACGTATTTGACGTATTTGATTAACCCATAATTATAATATAACAGATGATGACTTTTGTTGTCGGGAACATGTACCAAACGTTTCACCCTCAGGGTTTGAAATGCTATTTTGGGAGTCTATAAGTCCGTCGACTTCGTCTCGGGACTTGTAACCTTCCTCAACAGCATTTCAAACCCTTCGGGCGGAACATTCGGTATGTTCCCTCCCCCGCCAGTCATCATCTATATATTGTTTGGAACAGATCGAGAATTGGCGCGGGTAAGGTACGGTAAGGTACGCTTTAGCAGAGCTGTCTAAGGCGTAGCCAGGGGGGGCGATGGGGGCGGTCGCCCCCCCCCCCCCCCTAAGATTTGGACCGGGGATTTGGGAGGCGGAAAAAAAAAATGCGTGTATACTGTATGCATGCACATGAAGCGGGTCTCCTTTGCAACCTTTCATCAAATAAGATATTTTTTTGAATATTTCACTCAAAGTGTGCACCAGATCGTTGAATTTCAATTCAAAATATGCAAAATCTCTCGTGCTTGGGAGGGGGTAACCCCCTCCCAAACCCTCCCCCTCTGTGCCTCTTTCCCTAGCTTAGTACACTTTTTAGATTTACAAAAAAAAAAAAAGATGAATAATTCTGAGTGCACAAGACTTATCAGGGGAATTTCCCCTATTAATCGACCCTTTCCTCCCTCAGCCCCCCCCCCCCCATCAGTTTGTGTGTGTGTGTGTGTGTGTGTGTGTGTGATTTCCCAAATGTTGATTCCATCTAAAATGCGTATACGAGATGTCTCAATTTCAACCTTAAAAAGGCAAAAGCTCCATCGGAAGGGAAGGGTGGAGATAACACTCGCCCACGCCTTCTCCCTGCTCGCCCGCCCCTCCCCCCCCCCCTTCCGCCATGCATAGAAGTATAGACTGTGGCTATACCCAGATCGCTTTATTTCAATTCTAAAAACGCAAAAGCTCCGCGAGCGGCAGGGGGAATCCCCCTTCCCCTCAGCTCTACCTCACTAGACTTTATGCATACACACAGATGGTGCACATTCGGAATAAGAGCTAAATTCCGTGATTTTAACACTTCGATGAAATAGTATTGCACCAAAAATTTGCACCAGATCGCTGAATTTCAGGTCTGAAAACGCAAAATCACCTTCGTGTGGGAGGGGATATGCCCCTATCTACACCCTCGTGTGCATGCTTTTTCTGTTTAATTACTGAAGTGCAGACAGCGTTCATGATATTCAGTGAAAAGAATTAATACAAGAAGATTATTTAAATGATATACCATTTTACAGGAAAATTGTTCAATAATAATCTACATCAAAATATACTGCTACCTTAAACAAGTGGGACTCAGTGTTTCTCGTCGATAAAACGCGCAAAAACATGCATCAAATTGCACCATTTGCAACATCAAAATGCAAAAAGTTCTTACCGTGGGAGGGGGGACACCCCCCTCCCACACCCTCCCCTCCCCCCTCGCTCGCTCCGCTCGCTCGGGTTCAGTCGCGTTACATGATATTCAGTGAAAAGAATTAACACAAGCAGTTAGTGTATTTAAATTGTACCATTGTATAGGCAAATTGTTCAATAATAATCTCCATCAAAATATACTGCTACCTTAAACAAGTGGGACTGTTTCTCGTCGATAAAACGCGCAAAACATGCATCAAATTGCACCATTTACAACATCAAAATGCAAAAAGTTCTTACCGTGGGAGGGGGGACACCCCCCTCCCACACCCTCCCCTCCCCCTTCGCTCGCTCCGCTCGCTCGGGTTCAGTCGCGTTCATGATATTCAGTGAAAAGAATTAACACAAGAAGTGTATTTATATTATACCATTTTATAGGCAAATTGTTCAATAATAATCTACATGAAAATATACTGCTACCTTAAACAAGTGGGACTGTTTCTCGTCGATAAAACGCGCAAAAACATTCATCAAATTTCACCATTTGCAACATCAAAATGCAAAAAGTTCTTACCGTGGGAGGGGGGACACCCCCCTCCCACACCCTCCCCTCCACCCTCGCTCGCTCCGCTCGCTCGGGTTCAGTCGCGTTCATGATATTCAGTGAAAAGAATTAACACAAGTAGTGTATAGAATTTATACCATTTTATAGGCAAATTGTTCAATAATAATCTACACTAAAATATACTGCTACCTTAAACAAGTGGGACTGTTTCACGTCGATAAAACGCGCAAAAACATGCATCAAATTGCACCAGTTACAATATCAAAATGCAAAAAGTTCTTACCGTGGGAGGGGGGACACCCCCCTCCCACACCCTCCCCTCCCCCTTCGCTCGCTCCGCTCGCTCGGGTTCAGTCGCGTTCATGATATTCAGTGAAAAGAATTAACACAAGAAGTGTATTTACATTATACCATTTTTTAGGCAAATTGTTCAATAATAATCTACATCAAAATATACTGCTACCTTAAACAAGTGGGACTGTTTCTCGTCGATAAAACGCGCAAAAACATGCATCAAATTTCACCATTTGCAACATCAAAATGCAAAAAGTTCTTACCGTGGGAGGGGGGACACCCCCCTCCCACACCCTCCCCTCCACCCTCGCTCGCTCCGCTCGCTCGGGTTCAGTCGCGTTCATGATATTCAGTGAAAAGAATTAACACAAGTAGTGTATAGAATTTATACCATTTTATAGGCAAATTGTTCAATAATAATCTACACTAAAATATACTGCTACCTTAAACAAGTGGGACTCTTTCACGTCGATAAAATGCGCAAAAACATGCATCAAATTGCACCATTTACAATATCAAAATGCAAAAAGTTCTTACCGTGGGAGGGGGGACACCCCCCTCCCACACCCTCCCCTCCCCCTTCGCTCGCTCCGCTCGCTCGGGTTCAGTCGCGTTCATGATATTCAGTGAAAAGAATTAACACAAGAAGTGTATTTACATTATACCATTTTATAGGCAAATTGTTCAATAATAATCTACATCAAAATATACTGCCACCTTAAACAAGTGGGACTGTTTCTCGTCGATAAAACGCGCAAAAACATGCATCAAATTGCACCATTTGCAACATCAAAATGCAAAAAGTTCTTACCGTGGGAGGGGGGACACCCCCCTCCCACACCCTCCCCTCCACCCTCGCTCGCTCCGCTCGCTCGGGTTCAGTCGCGTTCATGATATTCAGTGAAAAGAATTAACACAAGTAGTGTATAGAATTTATACCATTTTATAGGCAAATTGTTCAATAATAATCTACACTAAAATATACTGCTACCTTAAACAAGTGGGACTGTTTCACGTCGATAAAACGCGCAAAAACATGCATCAAATTGCACCAGTTACAATATCAAAATGCAAAAAGTTCTTACCGTGGGAGGGGGGACACCCCCCTCCCACACCCTCCCCTCCCCCTTCGCTCGCTCCGCTCGCTCGGGTTCAGTCGCGTTCATGATATTCAGTGAAAAGAATTAACACAAGAAGTGTATTTACATTATACCATTTTTTAGGCAAATTGTTCAATAATAATCTACATCAAAATATACTGCTACCTTAAACAAGTGGGACTGTTTCTCGTCGATAAAACGCGCAAAAACATGCATCAAATTTCACCATTTGCAACATCAAAATGCAAAAAGTTCTTACCGTGGGAGGGGGGACACCCCCCTCCCACACCCTCCCCTCCACCCTCGCTCGCTCCGCTCGCTCGGGTTCAGTCGCGTTCATGATATTCAGTGAAAAGAATTAACACAAGTAGTGTATAGAATTTATACCATTTTATAGGCAAATTGTTCAATAATAATCTACACTAAAATATACTGCTACCTTAAACAAGTGGGACTCTTTCACGTCGATAAAATGCGCAAAAACATGCATCAAATTGCACCATTTACAATATCAAAATGCAAAAAGTTCTTACCGTGGGAGGGGGGACACCCCCCTCCCACACCCTCCCCTCCCCCTTCGCTCGCTCCGCTCGCTCGGGTTCAGTCGCGTTCATGATATTCAGTGAAAAGAATTAACACAAGAAGTGTATTTACATTATACCATTTTATAGGCAAATTGTTCAATAATAATCTACATCAAAATATACTGCCACCTTAAACAAGTGGGACTGTTTCTCGTCGATAAAACGCGCAAAAACATGCATCAAATTGCACCATTTGCAACATCAAAATGCAAAAAGTTCTTACCGTGGGAGGGGGGACACCCCCCTCCCACACCCTCCCCTCCACCCTCGCTCGCTCCGCTCGCTCGGGTTCAGTCGCGTTGATGATATTCAGTGAAAAGAATTAACACAAGTAGTGTATAGAAATTATACCATTTTATAGGCAAATTGTTCAATAATAATCTACACTACCTTAAACAAGTGGGACTGTTTCACGTCGATAAAACGCGCAAAAACATGCATCAAATTGCACCATTTACAACATCAAAATGCAAAAAAATTCTTACCGTGGGAGGGGGGAAACCCCCCTCCCACACCCTCCCCCCCTCGCTCGCTCCGCTCGCTCGGGCTCGGTCGCTTCGCTCCTTCGCAGACTAACCGCCCCCCCTAAGATCAAATCCTGGCTACGCCGTTGGTCTAACGCACCCCTCGACTGTAATTATGATTCCATCGCTTGAACCTCCTTGGTTATATCAAAACTAAATTGAGCAAATGACCAGAATAAAACATGACAAGTGGAAGTTCACATTTAGGAACGACTGATTAACATAATATTCAATAGTACGTAATTCTTGAAACGGGGAAAAATGGACGCCCACCAGGTATTCGACAGACGATCATTCCTTGTGGAATTCCCAGACGACTCTGCCGCTGGTTCCGGCAGCTTGGTCCCGCAGATGAGGCCGGCGTTAATTTGGGAAAAGTCTGGACCAGGTTTCCGCCTGGACCTACTGTCTTCTGAATCTGACACCCCTTGATCTTAGGCAGCGTGTAGTTCAGACCATAGCTATTGGTGAGGCAAGGGTGCAGGTCGTATGGGGTCGGCGATGCTGCATGTTGGTAAGAGAAATCGCCTCCAACAACTGATTAGCGTTTGTTCTCAATATGATTAACCGAGATGCAAGTCAATATGAATATACAGGCCTATTTCCACCATTTTAGTCCAGAAGTATTGGAGTGGGCTGTAGGGATGCTTATTAAAATGTATCGAGAACAGATCAAGACAATGTGTGCAAAAAGAAAGCTAATGATATACAAGGATCTGATGAGTCGAAATAATAACCATTTTATAAACACTGATGTGACGGACGACATAATAACATTGTGTTCATATTACGTAATACTTGCCATGCCTGTTAAAGCTCAAGGAGAATTGAAAACATTACTAATCTTCCAAACTTCATGTGAATTTGAATGTATAACATGCACTGACATGCAGGTTTTAGCCGATGGCCAATATTCCTAAGACGTAGTTTTTAGCCGGGATAATGCCGCAAACAAACAAACAAACAAAAAAAGTACAACACTTATAAATTGTCACAGTGGACCAGGCCTGATAAGTCATTGTAAGTCTATAGATAACTATACGTAAATTGAAGTACACACTCGGTTAAAAACGACATGTTTGACCAAAGAGGTTCAAGAGATGGAGTTCCAACAGGCTGTAATTATTGAAACAGCTGTCAGTTTTCTATTGATGCACAAAAGTATTCCACATGAGCATTTGTGCCTTTGATGATCGAGGTTCGATGCCCCCGTCTTTCTGAGCAATCTGAAGATTCATTTTAAACGCAAACATAGCGTCGGCTATATTCTATTCGATTATGAATGAAATGAATTTTTTTTTATTAATAATAAGGCATATGAAACAAAAATAAATCCCGTCCAGAAATTATGTGCAAAAGTGTAAATCTGAGCTGTCTGTCGTAAAAATATTCAAAACTGTACCCTCACTGGAAAGCCGATTTTATCATCTTTCCGAGCACTTCCGACAAATGAAAGTGATATGGTATAATATTCAAATATAGTTCTTTATTCATTTATATGTTAGATTAGTGTAAAGTTATGTAAAGTCGAGTAATCTTGATTTTTATTTCACCAATATTTGCCCAATTTTTATTCGCACGTCCCCATGTCCAAGTGGTGTCTGTGCCTGCACGTACCGCTCATATTTAATAAGAAGGGACGGCGAAAAGTAGTTACCATCATAAAGACATATCTTCCTAGAGTGACTAGTCATGATGCAATGCCACATGAATCAATTCTGTGGGGCAGCTCCAGTTTAGCACATACTTCAAATATTTCTGAGTGGCGGCATTTAACATGGAATCAAAGGGAATAGGACTGTTGTTACTCCATCTCTTGAACCTCCTTGGTTTGACAGCTAATTGAGAAATCTGGATTTTATGCTTATAAGTATGTATATATATTTAAGATATTTTAAAACATTTTAAAGGGACAGGACATCCCCATAGAGGACATCCCCATAGTTTTGAATGGTTTCTTTAAAAAAAAAATGCTTTCAAAATCGCATTTACCGAAAGAAACAAATTGCATGTGAGAGTGTTTTGGTTGTAATATTATGGAGCGCTTTGAAGACATTTTGATAAGGTATTGTTAATATGTACGATTCATTCAATATTAATCATTATCTTACCCAGGTGAAGAATGTACAACACGCAGTAACCGAATGTCGACGCCCTTGGGATGTTCTAAAAAAGGAAAGAGCAGCAAGAAAAAAAAAACAACAACAACACATTTCATTCATGGGACATTGTTTGTACTTTTATACTAGTAGTAGGTTTCTTCATGTAGCCTATATAAAATTCACTCTGGTGAGTATAAACAATGAACATAGATGAAAATATAGGTGGAACTACTGGAATTCTTATTGTGATGACAATAATTTTGACAGATCTGCATTGTGATGAGATTTCGTTGTAAAGTGAACATGAATAAAGAATAAAAGAGAGATGATACCTGCAATCAACTGTATCATTCTATTCGGTGAGAGTAAATATATCTCGATTAAATAGCTGCACTGTATAAGGAAAGTAAAAAAAAAATAATCATGTTAATAATTTGCATGGTTTCAGTGCACACCTATATGTGTATTAGCCTTCACAATATTTGCTAGAGCCATTGTTTTAAATTCTATATTAACGGTACACGCATATATGAAATGAGAACCATTACACAGGTTGTTAAAAGTAACTTTGTAATTATTAAATGGTCTGACCCCACAACCTGCCGCGATATTTAATCTATATTTGTTGTATTACATAATGAAAATGTAATCGTATATATAAATATATATCTATCAATATACATATAACTTTGTTTGAAACAATTTTTTTTATTTGATTTCATCATCCCTCCTGTATCATTACAATTGAATATTCAACTATTTTTTGCCAGCTGACAGTTCAAACATATTACAAAATATCACAAAATAATTCTTGGGATTGTATGGAGCAGAATACATAATACAGGAACATACAATAAGATATAAAGTATTCTTCAGTAAATGACAGAGATAACTGAATACAGGAGACCACCATCGTAAGCGATCAAGCTTGAAATATGTAGGCCTAATGGTCTGACTGCGTTTGAGTTATACAGACTGAGCTTACCATTCTCCGTGTGATAAAGTTTGACATACGAAAGAAAGCCAGTCAATAATCTTCAGAGCGGAGTACAAATCATTATGCGTGGTAAACATCACAAAAGTCAAATAGAGAAGTAATCGCAGTATCTTTGAGATGTGCTTATCTCGCCCGATGATTGGAAACTAGAGAGCCACTTCGTCTGACTGAGCAAATGCATTAATTTCTGACGGGGTATTGGCGAGAGAAGTAGACAAGAATGACCGTTGACGTTGTTTTAGTTCTTTTTCTATCGTTCTTATACTATAATAATCCACTTTGTGCAATTGGCAGTCTCCTTCATTTTTCGAATTTAATCTTAGAATCAGGCGAGCGTGACTTTCACGTCTCCCTTTGAAAGCTCGAGATAATGGTGAAAATTGTCATTCACGCACAATAGGTTAAAGGGGCTGTACAGTATACTGGTTGAGGTGGGTATTCATGTTTTGAACATTCCTAAGTGAGATAATGAGAAACCTCTTATGAAATATGAAAGAGCATGTAATTTTAAGAAGGATTAAACCTTTATTTGATGAGGATTGGTTTTCGAATGGCTGAGATATCAAAAAAGTGATGATAAAAGACTACATGCCACACCTTTTATTAGGATCTATTTGTTTCACCTTGTTTTTGGATATTTCAAGCATTTCAAAACCGATTTTCATCAAATAAACTTTTGATACCCCTTAGAATTGCATGTTCTTTGACATCTCATAGAGTGGTTTCTGAATATCTCGCAAAACGTGAAAAGCTAAATCCTCACCTCGACCAAAACTGTACACACCCTTTAATGCTTAGTGATACGATGATTTAATTGGTTTGAAAGAGAAAGGGATATACCGATTGGCATTTCGGAAGGACGTTTCAATATCATTAGTGCCGATTGTATGCAAGGACAAATTAATTCAAATTATCATATCATATCACGTGATATATATATCTATATATCTAAATATATATATATATATATATATATATATATATATATATATATATACCATATACGGTGTATTGTGTAAGCCCATCCATGTCAATAAAAGATATAGCTTTCCGCACGCACACACACATGTCACACACACACACACACACACACTGTTTTTTTGTTTTTTTTTCCGGTCCGCCGCCAGTATTATAGTCGTGGAAGTCCTCATTCTGGCCTGCGCCCAATATGAAAGTTGTATCTTTTGTTGACATGGATCAACGGGCTTACACAATACACCGTATGGAACGCGTATCGCACCCAAATTATCAGCTCATACGTCGCACAAATCCAGCGAAATTTGAAAATGACTGCATTTACAGAAATTGGCGTAGATTAAAAAGTACTGAACCAAATTTAATGATTTTGGTATCATTGTCTTCTGCGGAAGATGCTCTTTCTAATGATGTCAAAAAATATATCACTTTTAGAACGCACGGTACTGAAAATCCACTGTTCCGCTTTTTTTTTTTTGGGGGGGGGGGGACAAACGGTATATGTATATACTATATACCCACAAAATCATTGATATTATTATATACTCCTCAAAAAGTCTTGCATTTCCAGTTTGATGTATCATTTCTCTGAAAACAGCATCATTTCATTCAGGTGTGACATCGTAAGAAAGCCTGATTAACTTTCTTTACAATGACAACTCACTCGCTGACACTGTGCATTCCTGGAATGCACAGTACGACCGAGTATGGAGAGAGGTCAAATGTGAAATGATGCAAAATGGAGCAAACGTGCTCTGTCAGAACCATGTAGTGACTTTTTTTTTTTTTTTTTGTCTTTTCCGGTCAGGCATGTGATTGAAAAGAACGCATTGTGAAATGATCTTTAGATCCAAGGCTTCATCTATGAATCAAAAACTGCAGTAGTATCCCCATGCTGAAATTAAACATAATGATTGACCCAACAATCATCTAATGTTTAGGAAACGGGAGTTTTGAAAGTGCTCATACACGTATTTCAGCGTTGCTTATTCCACTGGCACAGAAATACGCAAGATGCTCTCCTTTGCAATATGTCTTTTTTATTCCTCTTCTTTTAATTGATACTTCGCAGCAGTACAGATGAAAATAGATACAAGTTAATGATACTCCTACAACAGGAGTAACGATTATATTAGAATGTGAAAAACAATGCAGGCTGTTTATCTCAATTTACACAGATTTTAGCATATTTCAGATTCTTCATGAAAAAAAAAAAAAAACTTTACTCCATGCAGTGGGAGTTGATTTTCAGGTGTATAGCAGAGAAAGGTGAATCAAACGGAACAGTTGAAGTTCCATTAAATATGGGACAAAGAATATGGCAACGTACAGAATTTTTAGATGTCACTTGCTTAGTGTCGACAGTCACACATACATAAGATGGAAATAAGACTGTGGAATGAAATTTTTTACAACTCTCCTACTACTTGTACATACGAATATCAAAAATTCACTCTTTATGATATTCTTATACATGTACAGAGGGAGACAAATGCTCAAAATCTTTCATAGCATCCCTTCACCCCCTCTTGATTTCATTCAATAAACCTTGTTTGCATTGGACTACTTAATAATAATGTTGGAATTGACGAGCCTAGGAATCTGTTGTAAGTTCATTGTGTCACTGCTGGCAACCAGGGACAGCCTGGTGAAAGTGTCGCTGCCTGCATGGAAGGCAGAAGATGGCAGGTTCGATTTTCACTGATTCCTTTTTCTGAGCATGCTTATTGAAATGTAGATCAGCAGATACGAGACAAATGATCACAATCTTTCACAGCAAAATCAGTCTTTTGGTTAACGATAAATTACCTACTTTAGCCTCTTCATTGATTGTTACAATTCAAGAATAATTTGTTGTGAAGGATTTAATCGTTCCTTGCTGTAGCCATGTCAAAAAGGTAAAAAAAAAAGAATAAATAAGTTAAACTATGTGAAAAATTGTGTATAAGGGAGTTGGAGTCTTGGTATAGGCTATAATTATGTCATAATCTCATCTCCATCGTGAGAACGATATCATTATTTCACGAGAGAATCATGCCAAACTTTTTTACTTTAAGCTCAACTTGATTAGCACCTTTGACATTCTTGAACATGGAGCGAATTTTGAACAAGAAATTACATTTTCCGAGAGTACAAATCCTCAATACACATACTACATGTCTGAATTAAGCGTAACATATGTATAATAAGTCATAGTCTCTGGAATATATCTGCCCACATATAGTTATTCTATGAATACATAAAAATATGTGTATTCCTCCTTCGAGGAGGGAGATAGTCAAGCCCTCCAAATAGCTTGAAAATAATAAATGCGATGCTTTGCATATTCGTAAATTCTGAAAGCCCTTACCATGACTTTTCTGTACGATTATCACTCATTGTTTAGAAAAACACACAAGTTTTCAAATGGAAACAGACTCAAAATACATTGTAGCACAAAAAAAAAGAAGAATTCAGAAATAAGAGTGACCAAATCCACAGCACACTGCATACGATCAAGATGCAAAATACATACAAAGATTCAGATCTGCAAGGGATCCATTTGCACTTGGGAATTCAGTAAAAAGAAATTTTTATACTTCATCAGAACATACTACATTGTGTGGAGACCAAAACTAATCCACAGAACTCTGTGTGTAGAGTTCTGTGGTATAATCCTGAATGTTAATTCCATAGCTCTAAATTAACCTGGTATGATATAATACAGTGCAACAAGAGAGTTCATTTATGGCCTGTGACATTCATCTCTGTTGTGAAAGCAGAATATACATGATGAATTGAATTCTTGGTTAAAAAGTGCACTTTGTCCACTTTTAGCCTCATTCACCAGGAGACAAAATCAATAAAAAGGCTTGTTTCAACTGCAGGCGCAGTCAGACTGGCAAAAGATCGAGAAGTTTATGATCGCAATCTTTAGGACTTCGAAGTTTTGCCAGTGTGACCACAAACTTTCCGCAAAACTCCCCACAAAACTTCTCGTGAAACTTCCCACTTCAACAATTCCCCATATGCCACCCCCACCAAACTTTTTGATCTCCGCGCTTTTGCCAGTCTGACCACATCTTGCAACTCAAATAGCTTAGTGCACTAATACAGTAAACCTATACCCTCTGGTTCGTACAAACTGTCACCGATATTTCAGCATAGCCTGATATTTCACATGTGTGTAATACTACTATTATGCTTTGTGTGCTAGTTAAGTATTACTTTCCAGCATTTTTACAAAAAATGAATGAAATCAAATACTTATTTCATTTTCAAAGTTTGCTATTTGTTAGATTTGTTAGGTGCTTTAAGAATGTAAGAATATGCATGATCTTTGTTCTGTCTCCTTATCAGTCCATTTAATATCTGTAAGGGGGGAATCATACAATGACATTATTTTTCATTGCTGTCTATAATATATCAAAATCTTTGATTCATGATAATTAGTATCCAAAACCCTGATGAGATAAATACGTAAGTCATTGAATCCATCGATCCAATAGAAGCAGAGTGACCAACTTCAGCAAAAATATATCAAGGATGCCAACCTAGTACAAAATATTACAGAGCTGACTCTGAGAGTAGAAAAAGCATATATATGGTGGGAAAACAGTATTTGCACATTTCCTGCAATATATATGTGTAGTAAAACAATTTGGGGGGGGGGGGACAGTAGTTTCCCGCAAACAAGACAGTATAAAACAGTACAAAATACTGCAATAAAATGCAATGACAGGCATCTCTGCACCAAGTTAAGGACAGCTATTTCTTTCTCTGAATTGCAACCTCTTAGCTGAGATACTACTATACTCTGTTTACTGCATGTATTCTCCATCCAAGCACTCTCAAGCAAATGAATTCCTTGTGGTGTTTTGCTCAAAAGCAATACCACTTTGATACAACACACAGAGCAAATATCCTACATTCAAGCAGAATTTAAATTTAAGCATTCTTTTCACTAATAAATTTTCTGTGGTGCTTCCTTTAGAAGGAGCATCAATTTGCTACAATAGGCACAAGTAATGCCTTATATTCTGTCAGACTGCAGACAAATAGCAGCAAATGTTATTCTGCTATCATGTATACAGTACGCAAACATTGAATTCAGTGTGTTGATTCTTCATTTTAACTAGTGGCCTTTTACCTTGGCAGCTATCCAACAAGTATATTATATTGTAGGCCCCTGCATGAAATGAAGACAAACTTGCCGAACTAAAATGCCATATAGAGAGACCAGTTCAAGGGAAAGCCCCAAATAAAATATGCTGTGAAAATAGGTAAAATATATCCTTCCTCCCCATCAAAACAAGTAAGTGTGCATTTTTTTTTGTCCTTGTCACATTCCTTTTGCCTCTATAAGAGACGCCTTCATTCACTAGGACTGTGAGATTGCAATCTTAGGATTAAGGATTAAGGATTAATAAAGAAACATGCAAAAATCTGTACATGTATGAATATATAAGTTTTGAGCATGCCTTTACATAGATTTCATCTCACTTCCATCAATATGAAAACAGATTTGTGCATATCCCTCTTCACCATGTGCGAACTTTCTCCTGAATGGTGCCAGCAGTGGCATATCAAATGTTCTTACAAAGTCCTCGTGAGCTATTGGTTATTTGGCTCAATGCATGTCACAGGAAGTCTGATTCCCAGCATTGGAATGTACACTGCCACTAAACACTGGCCACAATGTGTCCTGACATACCATGTAGTCACTCTATGACAGCTTGAAATATTTTCCCTTCATATCATCACAGAGGACGGGAAAGAATAGAAAACATAATCTCAATTCAGGCAAGGTGTATAAAGGTAATGAACAAATCAAAGCAACTTCATTTTTGTGATTTGGCTATATACACTTCTGGAATAGGGTGAAGTAGGGATTTAAAATCTGTACTCCCTTACAACAGGAAGACCAGACTACAAAACAAAAGCTTCCATTAAAGAAATGGTAATTTCCTTAAAAATACAAAATATATAGTTCTATATATTCATGAATTCAACATTTAAAGTAATCTCACTTGCACAAAAATAAAATCTTCATGTTCATTGAAAGAGATCGTTCATATAAAGACCCAAATTATTATGCTATAAATCTCAAACAAGCATTTTTTTTACAATCCAGGTTTTCAGGAGAAATTTCTACTAGTCAGTTTCCTCACAACCCAATGATACAATTCAAAATAAAACAAAACAAAACAAAAATCCTTCTCAAGGCTCTATAACACATTGCATCTAGGACATGATAAACAAAACATATGAATACCCGGTAGTCACAATGATGAGTTGAAGGTTACAATAATGGTTGAAGAACCTGGTAAGAAATATGCGAGACACACACACAAAATAAAAATGCACAAGACATACTAGCATCTATATGTCTGATTCAAAAGCAAACATGCACATGTGTCTATACAATCAATCAATAACAATGGCTCAGTTTGACAAAAGCATTATTGTGTACATAATGCACACAGAAGGACCAGCTATGGACACTGGTCACTTCCATGACAGCAACTTTGCACTGCTATGGAGTATAAAGTGTACTACAGTGCACTACAGGGCACTCCCGTTATAAGGAGCACGGTTATAATGAAATCCATTTTCATTTTAACATTATAAAACTTACAATACAATAATGCCTTCAGCACCCTTCAGGCGGAGGCATAAAAATTCAGGACTCAAAATCATCATTTATATATCTCTATGTACTTTACTGTTCAGCTATAACAAAATTTCAATATCTAAATGATAGACAAAAAAATGCCGGTCCCATGAACTTCGTAATAATGGGAGTGCATTGTACATTGATGAAAATCGTGGGAAACATTTATAAGCTTATTGCAATGAATTCTTTTTTTAATATCAACTGTCATCATCAGGCCAAAGATGATTTGGAAGACACGTGGCAAAATACAATTTTCCGATGATGAACTGACATACAAATGCAATGATATTTAACAATACCAGAGACAAACATAAACAAATATTGGATTTAAATACCAACATTCTTTCTCAGTCGGTATTTTTTCAAGATATTTGTTCAGGCATGCATTAATGCACATCATTGCAAAGTGAACATACACCTAGGTGCAAGTAAACTTGGGGAAAAAAGGAATTAGCAGTCACAAATAAATAGTATATAGCACACCACCAGTTGCAAGCCATGTATATTAATATGCAGTACATGTATTTTAAAATTACACAGTGGTTCATTCATTATGGGGAATGCACACAGCAGCCACTGTAACATAAACTAAAACAGGATTAATTACTATCAGCACACTTCTTGACCAGGTTTAACATGTTATCAAAAAAAAAAATAAAAAAATAAATAAATAAATGCATGCCAAGAACGATGGCATGTCTCACCCAGAGTCTATGTCATACACTGACTCTAACTGAGCATTACCAATATTATATGTTTATCAAATACAATGTAGAAGGGGAAATTTTTGCACAATTCTTAACATTTGGCCACATAAGATTAATTTAATTCTACGGAATCAAAACACACGGTATTGCATACAATGACAAGCAAAACAAATCGCATGCTTTTATTTTTGCGATACGTTCATGTCGCACCAAATGCGAGAAAATTTCCACTTTTACAGTGCAGATGTCTTTTTTTTTCATGATGTTCAGTGAAAGTATCGGAAGTGAGGGGGAAAAATATACACTTGTATTTCATGGCAGCACTCCCCCTTCTTTTTTCTTTTTTCTTTTTTATTTTGCTCAGGAACTATTAAGTCATCATATCAGTTGAGAAGGGAAAAAATTACAGCATTTGACAATTTATGAGTAAAACATGATAGTGTACACCTGCCATTCCTTGACCACATGCTGAAATTACTGTTTAAAAGGTTCTCTGCAATGGTGTAAAATGAATACATTGCTGTAAAACTGGATATTTTTGGCATGCACAATCAATATTTTCATAATGGCCTAATTTCAGATTTTGCCTACAGGATCCAGGATGAGAGTAGTTCTGTGCATATTTCAATATTTTCATATTCTACTTCTTGTATTAATTCAGCTGAGCGCAACATTAGCAAAAATGTCCACACACCTCGCTCTGAATCCTAACTTACAGCTACACATGTTGCTTGTTTCTCTGTTTGATCTGCTTTACTCTCATCGACAGCTTCTTACAGGAACCCTACGATTCCACATGCTTGGCGACGATGACGTGGCTGCTGCGCAGACTGTAGCCCTGCCACACGAGGAGCTGCAAGGTGCCGATCGCCATGGGAACGAGGCAGGCGATCCAGAACATGATGCCCCGGAGCTCGATGGTGTCCCCGAGGGAGAGCTTCTCCTCCTGTAGATCCTGGTAGCCGTACCTGTTGAGGATGGTGAGAATGGCCATGGGAGCTAGGGAGGAGGCTGGCTTGGTGAAGAGGGCATTATAGCCAAACACACTTGAGGACAGCGGGCTCCTGGGCAAGTACAAATGGGAAATCAAACAAACATTTCAATATCACTGTTGTCATGGAGACCTTTTCACTCAATTTGTATGAGATCATTACATCTGCTGTCCCATGACAAATGTTTACATCAGCCCATTTCTCTAAACCACCTTGAAAGATACCCTTGGTTAAAGAAGGTAACTACAAGTACCACTAATATACTCTACCAAGGTTTAACAATCATACAAGAAAACAAAAACTAGAGATCTCATGAAGATTAGGTTAGATAAGATTACAAACTGAATTGTAGATTCTATAGGATGAATTTGAAATTCCAAAATAATGCTAATGGCTAAAATCTCCATGGAGTGTTCAGTTTTGGAGCACACCTCAGTTTTCTGCAATCTACAACAATGCTACCATATTCACCTTTTAACCACTTGAGGTTCCCAGGTGTAACACAACTTGAAGTGATACTCGCTGGAGTAGTAAGTTTGGACTTATGGCTCAAGGCAGACTTCTCATCCATAGAGCAACATTTAAAGAGAGATGGTCACTGGAGCAGTAAGTTTGGTTTTCCTACATGTACAGCATCTTATGGGAATGTTCACTGAAGCAGTATGCTCATCACATACTTTTAAGGCAGATTTAAGAAGTGCAAAGTAGCATTAACAGATGCAGCCTCACTCAGCTTTTATGAACATTCCAAAAACAAGAAAACAAATAGTGATTGAATAACTACAGTCTTCCAAACTGCATGTTTGAAAGTTTAAAATTCTTGTATGTCAGATTTTGATGAAAACTCTACATTCCGTTAATCTGATTTCAATTCACTTATTAATATCAATCTAAATAAGTTATGGGAGTGCTGCAATTCTTCCATATGGGAAGCAGTAAGGACATTAACTAGAGATTTGTCAATGACTTATTAAAGGAAGTGCAATGTCAACATATCCTGACACACTGTTACATTCAGAGCACAAACATTCAGAATCTAGAATCAAAGAGCCATGCGATCATATCCGAGGAACTCACAGTCTTCTAAACTTTTCTTGATCCTCATCGATGATATCAGAGAGGGAGAGGTTGAAGAAGCTGAAGATGGCATCAGGAAGGCTCCTGTGTATTTTGGGGGGGGGGGGATAAATATTTCACATAAAAATATATATTTGATTCCATCAAATTCAGAAACAGGAGGAGCCTGCCCCCTCCCTCCCCATCTTCCCTCCTCTGGTTCCAACAATTGCACCTCAGACGCCTGCAACAGCCACAGGAACATTAAACAGTTTTTGTTTCCTGTTGGGGGAAGATTTTCATAATACATACAAGACGGAACATAAAGCCTACTTAATCATTCTCCTGAAATCGCATACATTGCAGTCATATGCCTTAAAACAACCGACTATATACAGTGTGAACAATAAGATTCAGATGTCAGCACATGCGATATATTCTCTGTTCCATCTAGGAAATGATTCCCTTTGCTTCCACACACACACACACACACAAAATAATAATAATAATGATAACAATAACAATAATAATAACAATAATAATAATAATAATAATAATAACAACAAAAATAACGATGAGAAAATGACAATGATTTATCATAATAATGCAACAATGGCTTATTTCATACTTAATGCAACTGGGGAACAAAGAAATTATCAATGGCTACACACTCATGAAACTGCAAAATTAAGTCTTCTTTATTTGCAAAATTTCAACATTTCTTACCAAGAAAAGCTATGGTGACCCCATATTCTTGGCACTGTGTATCTAAAGCTCCTTGGTATAAATGCCTTTTCTGAGCATAACATAAGTATGACATGCACAACACTACTGCTTCCATCATATAGAAATATAAGAATGAATTATGAAAAAGATTACACCTTGTGTATGGATTTAAATGGATTACATCTTTTAATTTTTTCTTAACATTTATAAGACTTTTTAAAATGTTTTCAACGGTCCAACATTGTTCCTATCCAAGGCTTTCTCCCATTTCTCATTTCACTAAATGGCTGATTCTGTGACTTCAGCTACGTAGATTCTGTTAAATCAGAGCGACAGGCAAGACTCACCTGTCGACAAGAAAGAAGAAGACCATGATATGGGTGTGGTGGGAACCGATGATCAACATCAGTAAGGCAGAGAAGATCTTGACGAGGAGAGACACCCTGATGACTTGGTAGTATCCAAACCGGGACACGAAAGTGCTCAGAAACAGGACAAGGAGCTGAAAGATGACACAAGGAAATAACACTTAGGGTATCCACAGAGGACACGAAAGGTTGCTGCTAATCAACCTTGCAAACTGGGCCAAGCATATATGTAAAAGCCTTTACATTCAAATATACTACACATATTCTGTCCATACTGACCCGTGTAACTGAGCATCCATTTGTTTCCATGAAATGCTATATGACAGCCATTATAAATTGATAACTCAAGAACTGATACCTGCATGGAGTGTCAATATGATAAGTCACAGCTGTAACAGCACTTCCAGAGGTCCTAACATATGGAGTTTAATTCCTTATTTTGTTTCATGATTTTAATGACGAATAAAACATTTTCACACAAATTCAAATGTTAAATTCTTGGTTTCTTGCTCTGACGGATGACTGACAGTCACACTGTAAAAAGCTACTAGTATTCAATTGTGCAAGATCAAAAGTTCAGCCACAGACTCACTACAAAGACTCTGGGATCAATTACCTGTGGTAGGATGAATGTTGAACCAAACAGGGCTTTTCTGAAGAAGTGTGAAAGGTCAGATTCTGGAATGAGCTGGGTGACAAAGGCTGAGAGAAAATTTGCTCCATATTCCATGTGAAGAATTTGGCAGAAGTTGGTGAAGACAAAAATCAAGAAGTTCCGATTGCAGATAATTTGTTTGGCCTGGTCAAAGGACAATGCAACTGAGCCTGTCTGCTTAGCGTGCCCGATTGATTTCTTCTCCATATTTAGTTTTCCCTCATCTTCTTGGACCTGCGGCTGAAGTTCGAAGCGCGTCCGCACATGCTGCCCTGTGTAGTTCATGGCTGCCCAGCTGAAAAATGCGACCACTACACACCACAGCTGGAATGAATGGAAGTTGTTCAAATTATCAGAGACAAATTCGCTGACAAGCACGGAAGTAGAACCAAGAAGAGAGGCCACCTGGGCATATCTTGTGAGTCTGAGCCTATCCTCATGGTGGGTGGATATTTCTGCATACAGGGCACAGTGCGCCAGTAGAACGAATGTGAAGAGGGCGTCATAGCAGCACAAGGACACTGTGAGGTGGACACCGATCATCCACTCATTGGCCTCGTAGTGTTTCCATGGGAACCATGGCAGGAGGAAGCACACCGCAAAGATCGGGGCCCCGTACATGATGGAGTGCCGTCGGGACCGGAAGGCTTTGAAGCTCGAGTTGTCCTGCCAGTAGGCAAAGAGTGGATCATTGACAGCATTCCAGATCATGTATATGACCTGGGCCGTGTGAAACCATGTCTCCGAAATGTGGTAGTGTTCCGTGAAGAGGTGTACATAGTAGAAGCGGAAGACAGAGTTCATGAGAACTGCTGCCAGTGAGGTCATGGAATACGCAAAGGCATTCCTGTTCACGAGTTGCCGCATCCTGGACAGCCAGAAGATTCACCTGTTGCCATGGTAATGATTTAATAGACAATAAAATTATTCACATACATACATACATAATTCAAATACAAAGGATGGGGGAGATTAGGTTTTCACATCACATTCATTTCTTCAGAAGACCATTAGGCACATTGCAACAATAAGGGTGCCTAGTCTAATTGATTCTTAAGTGAATGTGCGGATTGCTCCTTTGTAGTACTTTGTTCTAGAAATACATATAAATTTACTTGTATTTAGGTGCATGCCAGAAGCATGCAATTTGAAATATGGCTGTGTCTACATAGTAATACTTATAATATTAATTTTTAATTTCTTCTAGCAATTTAATTTTGAGCGCTACATCAGTCATCACCTAAACTAAGTGTAAGTTACATGTAGGTTCCACATCTAGCCTGGCTTTAAAGGGTGTGTACAGTTCTGGTCGAGGTGAGGATTTAGCTTTTAATGTTTTGCGAGATATTCAGAAACCACTCTATGAGATGTCAAAGAGCATGCAACATTTCTAAGGGGTATCAAAATTTTATTTGATGAAAATCGGTTTTGAAATGGCCGAGATATCCAGAAACAAGGTGAAACAAAGAGATCCTAAAGCGTGGCCTGTCACCCTTTATTATTATCACTTTTTTTTTTGATATCTCAGCCATTTGAAAATCAATTTTCTTCAAGTATTCAAACGTTGAGTTCTTCTTAATGAAATTACCTGCTCTTTCATATTTCATAAGAGGTTTCTCATTATCTCACTTTAGGAATGTTCAAAACATGAATCCCCACCTCAACCAGTACTGTACAGTCCCTTTAAAATGAGAAATTTGCTAATTACAACAGTCAACATGAACATGAAGAGAAGACGACTGAAAGCACTGCCACTGGGGCAATTAACCCACATATGCGTTGGGCAGAGGGTCCTGAGTGCGGCAAATGAGGGATCTAACGTTAGGTCTGTGTGCGCGACCGAGTGAAGCCTGCTCAATGTAAAATAACGAGCCAGGCTGATCAGAGTTTGCCATCAGCATGCACCAGAACTTATTTGCCCCAACGGTATAACAGGAGACACATAGGGCACATAAAAATAATTGTAAAAAGTTTATGTTTTGAGAAATTAATTATATGTAAAATAATGATATTATAAAGATAAACACTAAAAGGCCCAAATATTCATATCTGAATGACGCGCCTTAAATACAAAAACAACAACCACTCCATACTAGTGATACTGTTAAGTGTTAAAATGTTAATGTTACTGAATTTTGAAACCTCAACCCAGTCCCAAGCAATTAAAGGATAGCTTCTAACGTTAGAGTCTAGAGCCTAACGTTAGCAAGTTATTTAAGAGGCCAGAGAGCCGGTCAGAGAGACCGAGGCGAGGACACCAGGTTTCCAATTCCATATATACCGGTACATATGGAACGGAACGAGTTAATTATGCCAATCTCACATAACTAGCAAGCAGTCTTAGATGTCTGACCTCCATCCCAGAGACAAAATTACTCGAAATGGCAAATGGGGCGAAGTAAGGGCAAGGTCACAGTGAATATGAACTGTAGAACAACGATTGAAATTCATTCGGTGAATACATATGAATGGGACTACAGGGCACACGCATCATTCAGTGACCGAACGTTTGACCAGCCAGCCAGGGCCAGGGCCGGAGCCAGGCAGGGTCCCGGTCGCTCCAGCATCGCATCCGATATTTGAAGAGGAAAAATGTTGCGAAATCGTAAGCTTAGCTCTAAGAGAAGGGAGGTTTGAGGAAAATAAGAAGAAACGGTGCTCTGAATATCAGTTTAGTCTCCATAACTAGATAAATTAAGCTGTTTATTTACCTTCTCGCACATTGATTGAGCAGCCACGTAGAACACAGAAGCCGTCAAACGTAGCAGAACAACGTACAAGTACTGTGTACAGTAAACAAATGAGAAATAACTTCCGGTGTAATCAGACAACTCGCCCATCGACCATGTGAAGACATAAGCAACTCGACCGGTGCATTGAGAGACCCAACTGAATCAATCACCCTGAAAAATCATCTCCAAATCAGTACATACCCTAGATATTACATACCATTGTTCCTTTTCAGGAGGAAACTGGATAGCTTGAGATGCCCGTTTTCCTCTGCTTTTCTGGTCAGGAGAAGAAGGCCTATCTCTATTTTCAGTAACAGCATGCAGTTAGCAGGTTAAGTTTGTCATGGATTTTATTCCAAGATTTTGTACTAATATCGTTATGGTTAAAACTCATGTAGGCCCTACAAAGCGAAATGCCCAATATTTCATATTACATTTAATATCCGGGACCGTCGAACTTTTTTTTTTTCCCAATGTTGGGTGGGGCTGCTACTGCTGACATGGGAGTCAAGGTAATGTACCCCCTCCCCCCCCCCCCCACCAACCCACCCTTTATACGGGAAGGACGGAATCTTTGGGAATTGAATTCACGATGTTGAGAGGGTTTTTTATCTATTCATTTTGACGAGGCGAAAGTGTTGGGGCCTGCAACCTCCCAGTCTCCCCGCCCCGGCCCCTGAGTATGTTTTTTTTTTTTTGTGTTTTTGTTTTTGTTTTTTTTTTTGATTTGTTGTTGTTGTTGTTGTTTATTGCTGTCACTCGCTAATGACGATATGATATATACATCTCTTTTTGAGAGAGAAAAAGGGGGGAAAAAGAAAAAAAGCGTGCAGCTTCAGTTATTCCATATACGTGCGTGATTCTCTCTCAAACAACTCTTGGTTTTCGCGATTTTAGTATCACTTTCGACAACATTTTCGCCAAAGTAGAATTTGTATTTTTAGCTGGCAAAAAAAACTAATATAAAGCACAATTCTGCTCATTTTTTACTTTCTCTTCAGCCTCTCATAGAGCCCTAGTTTATAGAAATTTTTCTAGTTTTGCATCATAACAAAAGAATATATATATATATAACACGAAAGTAATTACAGGACCTATTCCTGATGAAAGAAAAAATGATAAAAGATTAAAAAAAAAACACAGCTTAACACATTCGTCTGAGAGAGAGAGCGGGGGAGGTATAGTTAAAATATGATGATGAGGAGTTTAGGCTATATTATATGCATGCAGTGAATTACCAATGCTGTTGTATAGCGACATAATGGTTTCATTTTCTTCGATGAATTTAAAAAACTATGTAGATCAACATGAGCATGATGAGGACGTATCAAAGCATGAGGCTGGTTTCTAAAAATTACACTCTCATTGTCTTTTAATGCTATTTTATCAATGATCTTATCGAGATCGATTTCTGCACATGCACTTAAAAAATAAGATTTGATATCACTGAAAACGGCGAGCATAATGACTGAACACCAAACTGGTATTGCATATACCGGCATTGCACTCAATCTGAGTTGATGTTGTAGAAGAAAAAGAGATTGGTAATAAGAACTAAGCATTCAATATTTCGGTTGGGAGTTATTTCGTGCGCTCTTTCGAGCAGCACATTTTTGGTAAAACGGTGTATACCTCATTTGATGAATACTCGGTTCTGATTGGCTAAAGCTGCCCTGTCACTATTGTAGTTTTCGCGGCACTGTCAGCTAGCGGTTTTTTAAGATGCGCGTAGATACTTTGCGCATTGTGAAATTAATTCTAATTTATGTATACTTCTACCATCGGAACCACGACAACTTCATTTTAATTCCTCTTAAGTGGAATGCGGTTTATAAAACAAATACTGACTGCTTCTTTTCGGGTCACGATTAAACCTATTTGCCCTGAGTCGGGGATTTCTCAATAATCATTATTGTGTATGGGCCATAAATGTGCCTCTCGACTTCGTCTCGGAGCAGAGTGCTGTTGAGAAATCACCGTCTGTGCAAATAGATCTACCCTTGTCCCTCGAAGTAGTCGATATTTTGAATATTTTACACCAGCGAGAGCCAGGCGGAATATATTCCATTCAACTTAAATGGCGTATGAATACCGTCTTCTCCTTTATTGGAGCTCTCTCCCCCTCCTTCCCTCTCACTGCCTCTCCCTCTCTCTAAAACATCACTATCATCATAACATGTGGACGCTGCATTTCACGTTCCCATGCAATTGAATCCACTCGAAAAAGTAATAATGGAAAAAAAAATCAGTGATAGAAAAATGACTGTTTCCCCCCCATTGTGATAGAAATTTGAATTGCAATCGCGATGTTTAGAACAACTGGCAACATTTCTATTATTATCGAATATGCTATATTGAATGAAAGATTTGCAACAGGGCGCATGCATTCTTTCAAAATTGATTATTCACGTGATTATCCACCACTCATTTTCCTGTAGACATGAACATAATTATAGTCAAAGAAAGAGGCGCAAGAGGGCGGAGAGCTAGAAAAAGAAACGAACATGAATCAAGCAACGCATGGAAATGAAGAGGAAGGGTCCGTCAGAAGTTGGGGTCAGAGGCAGACGGACCAAGAGACAGTTTGATAGAATTTTTATGCACTAAAAAGAAGAAGAAGAAGCGAGAGATAGAAAGAACAAAAAATATTCATCAGGTAGCATTTAAGGTGGAAAGCTTCAAAGGGTTTCCTCTTATTCACAGGCCTACTTCGGTCTATCTATAAGTTGCCTTTTAAATTCACCGAAGAAAGCAAAATCAAAAAGAAAATGTCAGCATTGTGTATCCTTGGTCTACGCTATGGACACCAAACATTCTCCTTATATATAACATTTTGAAGAAAGCATAATTTTAGATATTATATGTCTCATGAGTCTCCATTTGACCAGGGGTATAAGCCAGAGTGATTACGATATGGCGGCTTGGTATTGAAATTAATTGCTACTGAATGATAATTTTATTTATCATATACGCATGCATTTCTCCCTCAGTGTACTCTAAATGTCTGGAGAAAAAGAACGGACTATCGTTTCCTGGATCAAAGATCAGCCAAATTTCAACTGTTTGTGTAACACTTATTTTCGGTGGACCATCATCGTAGTGTACTTGATAATGAGTGGTTAGTACGATTTGTATTGTCAAGCAAAATGACCTTAAAAAAGCTATAGTATGCTGAAATAGCATAACAATCAATGAATGATAATGAGAGATTATAATTATGCTAATATTTTAACCAGTGTGAGCTGATTTTCGCATTTTCCACATGTTTTCATACTCCTTCTTAAAAAAACAACAATTAGAAATTCATTACAATTCATAACTGGTTATACAGCTGATTACCACATTGGCAGCAGATAAAGCTTGAGAAGAGAATTGGTTCCTGAAGATTGATATATTCACCGATACACAGCTATGAATTACATAAAAGCCTTACAGCACAGAGAAAATAATTGTATGCTTTATTATTTTGACATCAATAACAGCAACTGTTGGTGCAGTTGCAGTCTTCCATCATTATCCGTGTCCGACGCTTCGTTTCATAAAATCATGATGTGCTGAACTACTTATATGCGACTTGATCATGCTCTTGTATTGAGAGCTAAGGTCATTGTATTCTTAATGGTAACATAGGCCTATACATTTTAAGATTTATACTGATTATTAACGTAGTAATACAATCCACAACTTCTATGAAATCTGAGGTACACATTCTAACTTCATAGCATTGTTTCTTACTTTGTTCCTTTGTTCTCTTTGCATTTACTTGTTCATTGTTTAGGAAAAGAAACGTATAGTTTATAAACAATTTTGACTGCAGGACGAGTGCGACATGCACAATGTCACACACGAATTGCGCAATACGACAAACGCCCTCATTGTCGCCAAATGACGTCAAAGAAAGATAAAACTGCACATGCTACTTCTACAGTGCACGCACGGCGAATGAAGTGTGGATCCAATAATGCTATGCAATGCATGCATGCTGCTCATGCTGTGTGTAGACGGACATGCAGACTGCGTGACTTCATCATTGAAACGAAATAGGCTCTCTTGTGTGGATACATTGCAGACTCGTGGCGCTGTGGGGAGCGTAAATCTCTCGATATCGCGAATTAGTCGCCAAAATGGAGACAGAGCAATGTGAATCGTCTGGTCTGGACAACTGGGAAGATCAAGAAGACCCCGGGCCCGGTGATCACTATCCCACTACTGAACTATCCAGTCAGTTTTCTACGTTGAACGTGGAGGCCAAACCATTCATTCCCAATGTGAATGCACCAGCATTTGTTCCGTCATATGCTACCAAAACACAGGCTTTTGCAGAACCAGTGAATGGTAATGGTATTGCTTAATTGTTGCACTAATGTTTTTGTGTAGCAGGAGTACCGATGGGGTAAAATATAGTCCATTGTATGTAATCAAGTTCTCTAATGATTCAGTGCAGACTTGGCAACATAACAATATCAATGACAATGGTCGAATGGATTTAGAAATGGCTAGGTCTATGTGAAATATGAACATGATGAAGCAGTACTCTAGATTTTTTTTTTTTTTTTTGTGTCTGAGACTGTGTTTGTGTGTGTGTGCGTGTGTATGGTCCATGTACATGTATTATGTTGTATGTTGTACGACTATTTCTATTGTTCACTTAATGTCTAGACCGCTAGGCCCTTACTATTATTGTCTAGGAAACGTTGATTATTATTGAATATTGGTTATTGTCCTTGTTATGTTTTTTACATTTATTTATTTATTTATTTATTTATTTGTTGATGGCCCATGGCCTGAGTGCACTGTATTTCAACTAACAAAAGAAAAATTATTTCAGGCCTGTTTGAAGAATTTCTACAAATTATTCTTTTATCATTCAGAATCTACAGTAACATTAAGTGCAAATAAAAGGGTTTGTGAGAAATCTTTGCCAAATTCAACCAATAGGCCTACCGGTATTATAATTTCAGGATAATTAATATGGATGTATTTAAAAAAAAAAAAAAAAAAACATTCTTCCAAACTCACCATGTTAATTTGTTTTTTCTGATGACGTTATGTTATGACACTGATAAGTGCACAATGGCTCAATACCTTTTAGGTTTTGTCGCCGAGTTCTTAGAGTATGTAAAATTTTATATTTCTTTGTAGTTTTTTTTTTTAATTTTGTTTTATTTTTGAGAGAGTTTGTAACACCTTGATAAAGTGGAGAAACAATGGCAATGTCTCCTTGAATTCTCTACATGTATGTGCATACCTAATGAATCTGTTTGCCAAACTAAGCAAAAGAGACTTTTACTCCCAGAAATATGACATGAATGAATGTTGCTTTGATAGTAATACAAATAGGGAGTCATAAAAACAAATATGTAGTGTACTCAATGAACATTTCAGTGCTTCTGATTATGAAAAAATGAACTTTTAAAACCATGTCAGTTCTCTCTTACACTACATGCAGAGTACTAGTACGTACATGTATACCACACATGTGCATCCTGTACGGGATGCTTTATTGTGATGGCCTCACTGACTCTGAAATTACCACAGCTTTTTGGAACTAGTCCAAAATTTGCTCTATCCACATCAGTTCATTTATTTGGTTCATTGTATTTGTGTTTATTCATTCAGTCATTCATTTACTTAGAACTGCATGTTTTGCTTTGACTATAGAAATAACTGTCTTGTTCAGGTACATTATTTTTGTTTAACATTGAGGATGATTAGATAAAAGATAAATCTAAAATGGAAAGTGAATGGCTTGACGAATATATAGCAACTAACTGCTGTATAAACAAATGAAAAGAGAAAAATATGCTTTCTCTCCAATTCCACTATTAGAGAATGTGGATGAAGAAAGCCTGGAAATAATTCATTTTACATACATGACCTCTACATTTCTGGCTATCAGTGAGTTTCTGTATTGTTGTTTTAGATTGATAATGTAAACAGATTCATAGCTTCCTCTTGAGTCAGTCACAAAGCACAACCCAACAACAGCAACAACAATAACAAATTCATGCAATTCAATTCATTTTGCCCTGTGTAACATGGTTTTCTGAGTCGGATCACTTGTCATAATTTAATGGAAACAAGGTAAAACAAAACCTAATGGTGTTGATTAACATGTATGGTCCAAACTATAATGAAACATTTACTTCAATAATCTAGAGATTAGGAATACTTTCACAGTTGTGCTGAAGAGTCACAGCTGCATTGTTACTTGGCCAGTCATCAAAATCTGTAGTAAACGTCGACTCACATACTGTACATACATTTTACACCCACTCACTATGATGATGTTGCAAAGTACACATAATTCATATCTCATTCAGTTGTGCAATCACTCACTTTCTGTTTTGGCTTATTGTTTCTCTTTCTTCCTCCTCCTCCTCCTCCTCTTCTTCTTTTTTTTTTTTTTTTCTTCTTGTTATTATTATCATCAATATTATTATTATTATTATTATTATTATTATTATTATTATTATTATTATTATTATTATTATTATTATTATTATTATTATTATTATTATTATTTCTATTTTTATTTTTATTTGCATAATCATCATCATCATCATCATCATTGTTTTGCCATCTGGATTGATTGGAAGGTTCAAGCCTTTCCCCAGTCTTGACACATACCACTTCCATTTTATACAGATGTGCAAGTTTCTTCACCAATGAATGAATTGGCAATGAGTGTGCAGAGTAAGTAAATTTTGTGCCCATTAACTAAATTTTGTGCCCCTACCCCCCCTCTTTTTTCTTTCAATTCCCCATCCCATTGCAGCTACACCACTAGAGGCAGCCAATGCCAATGAAGATGAGATGGAAGATGCAGAAGGAGAGGAAGAGGAGGGGGAAGCTATGCAGGAGGAACCGTCCGCCCCAGACTCCTCACCGGAACCCTCGGAGGGCCCAGGTACAAACCCACAGCCTTCACACCGAAGTCGATTCATGGGGCATAAAATTGATGCAAGCTACTGTGTACAGATATTATCACTTCGTGGAGATTTTTGTTGATTTTATGCTCTGCTGAAGTACAGTTGTAGCGTGAAAATAAGAATGATGCAGTTTTTTTTTTTAATTGCTGGTTTTTGAATGAAAAAAACAAAACAAAACTCACACTTCTGACTCAACTAGTGCATTTCACTGAAATTAGCCTAGCAGGAAAGATCAATTGCATAGAGGTTTCTACTTCATTTTTTTTTAAATTGTGGTTACCATAGTATTAATTGAAATCATAACAGCTAGTATCCATTTATCAAAATATTACCCAGCTTCTAGCATACAGCAGAAATTACAATTATTTGAAAAAATACTTCATGAGATGGGACAAGCCATTCATTTACACAGTGTCAATTTAAAAATGTGATTAAGTTTTCAAAATTGCAGTTACCATACTAACAACCACAATGGTGACAGCTACCCAGTAATAAAAATATTACCCAGTTGTTAGTATACATTAAAGATTTAAGAAATACTTAATGAGATGGGATAGAGCTTTTATTTGAACAGTGTCTGAAACAGGATTGCTGTACCTAAAAGCGATTATCTCTATTAGTCATATAAGAAAAAGAAATATTTGCTGATTTGCTGAAGGATACAAGTATCTTGGAGCTCCAATCATGATAAGAGAGAATTCTGCAGTGAACTTGGCAAATAAAACTCTAGTATTGTCATGAAAGGACTTGAGACTTCTGTGAGTTTTATATTCAATTAATTCATCAGAACCTTAATTTTGTCACTATGATTAATCAAACTAACAAATGAAATGTAGATATCATTTATGAGACCATGAATCTGACCTGCCCATGAGGTGCAACCTACACAAAAATGAACTCACCAGTAGTTCCAGTGGGGGCATTTGATTGTTGTTCACATGATTTTCAGCTTTAGATCTCCTTCTGTGTAGATTCCCTGTGAACCCCTTTCCATTTGGGTCAACTCTCTAGCCAAAATGTAGAACATTTCAGAAATGTATTTTGCTCCATTTGGGCAGATGAAAACTACACCCATAACCTGTCATCCACTCCAAGGCATGCTTCTTTCTGCCTCTGGATACTAGTTATCTGAAGGCTGTTTTTGCATTTAAGATGCTGTCAGATCTCATGAATAGTAATGAGATGAGTCAATCCCTTGTCACTTTGCAAGATAAGGGTATAATTTGATTTTTAGTGAGGGTACCGCAATGAATTGAAGAACTTCCCTCCAGGCAGCTGCAGATTTTATTGTTTGTATGCAAACCACAAAACTTCCAATACTGAATGCCCCTATTCACATAGTCTATGTGTCGCTTGCAAAATTAGAGAGTATGAGGGAACCTTTTACTGATAGGGGACCCTTCTTTTGATAATATTCTGGGTAGACCTGCAGAAGTGTAGGTCTGGTGACCAGATGTGTGACTGTTCATTGGGTCTGTGTGAAGTTGCCTATTGGCTGCCAGCAGTTCGTAGATGTGTTGGTCTCTTAGTCATTTTCACTTGAGCATGGTATTGTGGTTCATGTGATTATGTTGGGCAATTGGTTCATTCCTGAACTACATACCTAGTTGTTGTTTTTTTCTCTCTCCTGTTTTTTTTTTTTTTTTTGGTGTATTTGTTTCTTTTTGTTGTAAGAATATAGGTTGCAATAAATCCACATGCCTGCTTGCATGGACATTTTTTTTTTCTTTTTTACTTTCAGTAAGTTGAAAAGAAAAGGAAAACATAATCATCATGTTATTTAGCATCCCCCTCCCCCTATTTGTGCAGAATGAATTCAGATACTATTCGACATGTCTCTATTTTTCTCCTTTCTTGACTTGTCTGTTATTTTCTCTCATCCTGTGTGTGTGTGTGTGTGCTCCCCCTTCTCTTTACTTTCACCTTTTTCTCTCTCTCCTTTTCTGTGATTGTGTAGATAATGGACCAATGAAGGCAAATGTAGCTATGAAACCTTCTAAGCTACCAGTCAAGGAAGAGGAACCCAAGGACAAAAAGGAACATGTAAATGTCGTGTTCATTGGACACGTAGGTGAGTCTTCTCTTTGAACAAATCCTTCATTTTGAGAGCTAATCTTTATGCTGACATGGTCGTGGTGCCTTCTTGCCATGTGCATTGGTAAGTGCAACACTGTTGAATCTTATGCTGTGTGAGAAAGTAAAAGCAACACGTTTCATTGTTTGATCTGAGCAGTGGAATGTGGCATCCTTATCATCTCAGAAAAGAAAAAGTGCAGGAAATGATGATATACTTTGTACATTATATCACTGCTATTGTAGTAGTGTCAGTAGTAGCTCTATCAGCAGTAGCAGATTCGTGGTCATGGCAGTGTTAGTTAAAGTGGTAGCAGTAGAAGCAGTGTTAGTAATGGTAGAAGTGTTTATAGTAATTTGTGATCATAGTTGAAATGGTGCTGGCAGAGGTACAAGTGTAGTGGTAGTAGTAGTAGTAGTAGTATTTTATTGTGACAAGAAATATGCATTATTGAAAAGAAAGTAAAGATTCCTGATGTGATATTTTTGTCCCCGCCGAACGAGTTCGAGCAGGGGACTATGAAACGGGCTCCGTACGTGTGTGTGTCCGTGTGTCCGTCCGTCCGTCCGTGTGTCCGTCCGTGTGTCCGTCCGTGTGTCCGTGTGTGCGTCCGTGTGTGATCAAAATCTTCAATTTGCTACTTCTCTGTCATTTATGAGCCAATTTTGATTCTGTTTGCTTTATATGATAGCACTACATGGGAGCTTTGAAACTTGTTCTCTCTTCTATTTTTCAGATGCTGGAAAGTCCACTATTGGAGGTCATATAATGTGAGTAATTTGTAGTACATTGTGTGTTATTGTGAAAAAACAGAATTGACTTGACATAGATGAAGGATTTGTACAGGATTTCAAGAGTCAACCGCAAGCAACAGTACGATCAGTGTTTTGTCAGTGTCTGTTTCCAAAATGTCTATACTTGACTGACAATTTCAGTTTGTAATTTTCTGTTTCACATTCCTGACATTTGTCAGTGTAAAATATTTTCGTCCCCATTTGTAAACAGACATATAACATCATGTCAGTGTGGGTTAATTATCCCAATGTGCAGACGAGCACACACCAAAAAAATGGTAGGGTGATGTCGTGGTTTACCTCATGTGGCTAGCAACTGTCAGCATTCTCCAGGCACAAAGTGCTGAATGAGAAGGCGATATGCACAAATAAGGAGATACAGAATGAGGGAGAAATGCCTTGTTGACAAAATATATGTTCCTGGGGTCCGTGTTATGAAAGTCTTATGAGAGATCTCTTCGCACATAAGACACACTTATGAGAGACTTCATGAAATTGATTTTACTTCTTTTTTGAAAGTCACTCGTAGCTACATATGAGCCACTTTGGCCATTCTGAGATTTATGTAAAGACTTCTATGTGGTGTTTTTATGAAACGGACCCCTTGGTTGCATCTAATAAGCTATGTGTGAGAAATGAAGTGCAACATAGTATTCCCTTTCCATCATCTCCATGGTAACAGGTTTTTAACTGGAGGTGTGGACAAACGAACCCTGGAGAAGTATGAACGGGAGGCCAAGGAGAAAAACAGAGAGAGTTGGTGAGTTTTTGCGATATTGATTTAGAATTCTTGTACTTATTCATTTTATATCTTTACTTGTGAGGCCTCCATCGTGGAGATACATGTATGCATGAAGTGTTCTGTTCTGGACCTACAGTCCTGTAGGAGACACACTGGATATAATGCCAATATAGACGAATAGTAGTAATTGTTTTCAAGGCGATACATAGCAAAAAAAAAAAGGTTTTGTAAAGTGCATGGTCACTTTGAGCGACTCAGAATCAATCGTGGTGTTAGGTTACGTTTGTTCTTTTCTCCGCTGTTTTAGAAGTGATCAATAACATTATGAACAACACTGTGTGTACATTGTGGATGAGGCCTCGTTTCCAGTACACTTGATTCATACCTGCCAACTGTTCAGTTTTAATCTGAACATTCAGATTTTGCACTGAAAGAAAATGCATTACTTTCAGTGTGTTCTGATTTTTGGAAATATCTGTTAATAGTAAAGTATATGAAATTTATGAAAGTTCAGATTTTTAAATAATTTTTCTCTGTTTGTTCAGATTTATTAAGTCTCAGGGTTGGCAGGTATGCTTGATTCCAGATTATGTGATGAGTTTACAAAAATGGTTGTTAACTTTCCATTGGAGCACCCTTGATTGATATAGTGATTTTTAACAGCAAACTCAGTCTTGATCGATCGCCCCGTCACTGAACAGGCGTGCTAACGTGGAAACATTGAACTGCACATTACTTGAATATGAGACCATTCTGAAGCAAATAATTTTCACACAACAATAGATATCTAATGTACTCTTAATGAATCCCACAAGGATTGGAACAATCATCCCCCAGCATTCCCACTGATTCCCACTGATCAGTTACTAGCCATCCCCTTTAAGAAGGACATAGAAATCACTTTTCAATTTAATATTTATCCAGTAAACTCTTCATCATGCACAGTATTTGAAAAAGTAGCCATAAAATGATTTAAGGTTGCATAAAAGCAATTGGCTTGAGGACACTAACTTGAAGGGACTGCATTGATCCTCTCCACCAGGTACCTATCTTGGGCACTGGATACCAACCAAGAGGAGAGAGACAAGGGCAAGACGGTGGAGGTGGGGCGGGCCTACTTCGAGACAGAGAAAAAGCACTTCACAATCCTGGATGCCCCGGGCCATCGGAGCTTCGTACCCAACATGATAGGGGGTGCTGCACAGGCTGATCTAGCTGTACTGGTGAGTGCTGGTGCAGAGAATCTCTATCCACTTAAAGAGATGGTATGGTTTCAGTTGAGAATTGGGCTTCAGGTTTCCAACTTATATGTGTGTGTGAAATAATGAAAAACTTCTAATGAAATTTGAAAGAGCATTTAATTCTCAGAGGAATTCAAAATCTATTTGATGAAAATTGGTTTTGAAATGGCTGAGATATCAAAACAAAGTGATCAGAAAGAGAGGTGGGGGTACTTTTTATTTGGATTGCTTTGTTTTAGGTTGATTTGTATACCATGCCCTCTCCCAGATCAATACATTATTGCTGTGATGCCTTTTTTTTTTTTTAAAGGTCCAGATTCATACACTTTTGCCTTGTACATGCTTGTACCTGGATGGGACAAGCTAGCAATATTTTCATATATTTGTTTATTATTTCGTCGGGGCTCGGGGGATAGAGAATGATGGATCTGCTTTGACAAAGTTGTGCTGTATGTTAGCCATTTTACAACAGCTCATATTAGAAAGAAGTACTAGTGGACCTCTCGCTAGTAGCTAGTAAAACCTGTGTTCAAGTCTTGGACATGTTCTTTTCTAGTGTCCATTGTTTTTTGTATTTTTTTTTTTTTTTGTATTGTGTGTGCAGTGATTTGGATCGCTTGAATGAAATCTTGCACCGAGTGCTTTGAACTTCTGTTGTGTTTGATAGTGAGGGAAAAGCTTGTCAGAGAGGGGATTGAGATATGCTGTGGTTGAACAATCATTTTGTTTGTGTGATCACTGTCAATTGTGGTCACAGTTTGGCCTTTAAGCTCTGTGGTTTCCTTCTCTGCTTGGCTGATTATAATGTCTGCTGAATTTCTTATCACACAGGCGTACATTTGATTATGCATTTTGTCCATGACATGCAATGCCACCCTGTTAATCAGCATTATTCTTGAAATAAGCCAACTCTAGATGCGAGTCACTTGGAGACTTTACTGAAGATAGATTAACATACTTGACTCTGGTACAAGGATTTCGTGTTTGTCATTGTAAATAATGAAATAGTAATTGTAAAAACCCATCTCCTCCATTTGTGGACTTGATTTAAACTTCAAAACCTGAATTCCTTTGCACTCTGCCTATCAGGAAGCCAGGTTTTTTTCCTATTTCAATAGTAGACTTTTGGGTGTGGAGTGGGACAAATTGGATACAAAAGCTTTGATTTTTGGAGAGTGCAATCATTGTGTGTTGTTAGAGAATTGTAAAATTGATAGTTGGTGACTTCAAAACCAGGCTTTCAAAATAACGGTTCATTGCATTGTTCTCAAATCTCCGTCTCCATCAGCACCAGGTATCAGCACCAGGTATACAGTTTCTGTGGGAGGGAGCCCACCCCCCCCCCCCCACCATATATTACCATCAATCCAAAAATGAGTTAAAAATGCATATTTGTAGACCCTTCTTACTTGGATCCCATTTATTTCAGGTAATATCTGCCCGCAAAGGTGAATTTGAAACGGGCTTCGAGAGGGGAGGCCAGACCAGGGAGCACGCCATGTTGGCCAAGACAGCGGGGGTCAAGCACTTAGTCATTCTCATCAACAAAATGGACGATCCAACAGTAGAGTGGTCACTTGCAAGGTACTGTACTTTATTTGGATCTGTATGTATTTCATTGTTCTCTACAATTACAAAATATCTTGTGAGGTTTCTTGTGTATCATCATAATTCACATGAACAAAACATACCAGATTACTCCATTCAGCTTTGAGACATTTCATTTTTCTCTACAATTGCAAAATATTTTATGAGGTTTCTTGTGTGTCAACGTAATTCACACGAACAAAAAATGTATTTGCTCTCTTCATATATTGTTTTGAAATATGGTGTCAAACGTCATCAGCAGTGTCTTTTCTCACCTTCTAGTAATTTAAGCACTGTCTCCCTGTCTGTCATCTAATCTTATTTCACTATCTACAATTGTATCTATCTATCTATCCATCTATCTATATGTTCATCCATGTGTACATGTATTTATCTATCTTTATATCTGTGTAAACATCTACCTACCTTTATTTTTTATGTCTCTATGCAATCTATCTCTCTCTCTTTCTTTATATCTACCATATCCCCCCCCCCCCAAGAAATTACAATGGGACCGTCCGTAATGATAACTTAAAAAAATAGTGAATCAGTCCAAGTACAATTTCAGGGCATAAAACTGTAACTTGTTACCCACAACTTACAGAAAACCTCATCCAATTTGCTTCCGTGGTCAAAGAGAAATGAGGATCTTTGAAGTGCATGTCAGGAATAACACATTTATATGCAATTCCAAGAGCATTCAAGTGCTAAACTTGGAAGAAACAGACCCATGACATGCTTTACCATGATCCACATTTCTCTGTGCCCACTAAACCAAATTTATGGGGTCTTCCGCAAAATATAATTAAGATGTTGTATTTTTAGACCCTAAATAGCATTCAGGCACTTAAATCATATTGAAAATTAGCAATGCGGAAATCCGATTGTAATTGTTGTTGTTTTTTGACATATTGTATATCATATTTCATGTGTCAATCTTTGCACAGGTACGATGAGTGCCGAGAGAAGCTGCTTCCCTTTCTCCGCAAAGTGGGCTTCAACCCCAAGAAAGACATTCACTTCATTCCTGTGTCCGGGATCACGGGGGCCAACCTCAAGGTCTCGGCCAGCGACAAGTGTCCTTGGTACAAGGGGCCGCCGTTCATCAAGTACATCGACGACCTCCCGCCTCTGCCCGCGAGGAGTTTCGATGGGCCCCTCCGGTTGCCTATCACCGACAGATACAAGGTGGGTTGAGCCAAAAACCTAGCACAACTTACAGATTATTGCAAAATTATTCATACCCATAGTTTTTATTTTTTTAGATATGCCAATTTCTTATAAAATTATAGATTTGTGTTGTCACTGATGCATCGGTTTGATACCTTACATTGTCATGCTAAGATGCATTATGAATTTAGTTTTATCTCAATTGCATAACAAAAGAAATGTAAAGATATTATTTTTCTAGGCATTCCAGATTTATCCCATTTTGGACATTAGTCATCAATATTGATCAGAAGCTATTTGTTTTGTAGTATTAGCATAAGCAGTGTCCTGGATTTTATGATGTTACCAGCAGAAATTCTTACCTTAGTGAAAATATGATAGACAGTCAAAAAGAGGGAAATTTAGTGTTTCAGTTGTTATGCAGATGAAGTTAAACCCAAATTTACTTTATTTGGTAGATGGCAACAAATGTCATCAAAGTCATATCGAAATTTTCTTGAATTTTTGGATAAAAATCTACCGAAAGTGTCCAAAGGAGTGAATAATCATAATGTCATCTATAGTAGGGTTGTCGTTTCTAATTGTTGGTGTCCATTGACTGGGTTACAGGTAGTGAATAAATCTGCTAACTCACTTTAAATTAGAGAGCTACATATATGTATGTTCTCCATTGATTTTGTTGAAGTTAAGCAAAGATTTCCTGAAATAGCAACACTGACTCAATCCCACTCAAATATGTATCTGGCTGTGATAGTAGGATTGCAAGAAGCACATGCAATTGAATGTCTGTAGAAGAGCCATTCAATCGAAGACAACACCAAGCATGGTTAATGTTAACGCTATGATTGTATAGCGCAACATGGGAAACCATCCCTTGAACGTAAATTCATGGTATACTGTAAAAGTGGAAATTTTCGCGCATTTCGTGCAACCAGAAGCTAGTTCGAAAATACAAGCATGTGAGTATTTTTTCTTGCTATACGTACCACTATGTAATGTCTTGATTACACAGAATTGAAAACACACAGATTATCTTACTTTGCCGAGGGCGAAAAATTACTCCTGCAAAAATATCCACTTTTACAATAAATGGTATTTGTTGTAGCAAAAAAGAAAAAGTGTTTTGTGTGTAGGACTGACATGCTAGTGCACAAAATGGAAGAAAATTACGAAGTGACAACTGAAGAAAGAATGCTGTGATTACGGTGTTTTCAGCACCATGCATGAATGTTTAAAGCATGCCAAACAAACCCAAAGCACTTTATGTGTTCTCTGTATACGCAATGAAGGACATGGGAACCATCTTGCTGGGCAAAATTGAATCAGGAAGCATCAGGAAGGGGTCGTCCTACACACTGATGCCCAATAAGGTAAGAAATAACATTACCATCAATATGCAGATTTTTTTTTTGTTTTTTGACGCAAGAAACTTTTGTTGGTTAAGGGTAGTCATAACAAGAAGCTTCTTCTATCAACCTTTAAGTCCTAATAGTAGGCAAGCTTTTGTCGACTGTCATCGACCTTCTTAAACCAAGTAATTATTCTCACAGATTCTTGCTGTCTGCAGCAGATGGCTAGAAACTAAGCATGTCAAAGGTTGGTAGAAGCTGAAACTACATGTTTGCATTTTAGATGTTTCAATATTACTAACACTATTTATTTTGTAGCCATCAATGAATGGTATCTTCATTTTGATTGTAATCAGCCCAACAACTGCAAGTACTTTTGCTGCTGACAATAAATGGTAGTAAATGGTAATGACAAGGAGGATGATACTGAAATTAGCTACTTATTTTCTTAACAAATGATTCTGTTACTGTCCTTCCTGCAGTAGATCGCTGTTATAATGTCCACACGATAATTTGGAAATGCTCTGTACAAAACCAGAGTGAGAATACAATCAACATTCCCACCATCCGCTATCACTGCTTTGCTTCCCTCCAGACTAGCGTTGAAATCCTCCAAATCATCTCCGACGAGGAGGAGACATACTTTGCAGGGACTGGCGAGAATGTGAAGATCAAGGTCCGAGGGGTTGAAGAAGACGTGAGTTACATGCCACATCCACTGTTAACCCATTCCTCCCACAATTCTCCGAGAGCCTTCAATGCCCCCAAAATGAGATTCTTTTTGCAGGTCGACAGAAAGCGGACAGGTTGGTAATCCACCTGTGCGGAAGCAGTCAAGCATTGCTTGTATCCCCTTTCCATGGTCAACTTCATTGTACATGTGCCATTGAACAGTGAAATTATTAATTGGGCGTGAGGTATGAATAGATTGTGCGCTAATGGCTGCCCACAAACTCTTTGTTTCACACAAAAGAGGCACCTGAATGGGGTCAGCTAAAGTCAAACTCTGCTGAGCTATATCTTGATTGCTACATTTTCATATGAGTTTTACTGCAAAACAAGTGCACACTACACTGAAAAAAGGTAAATAAGCCAATACTGTGATACATACAGTTTTCATACAGAATGAGAACAGATATTGATAGAAGAAATTCTAATCTTTCTATCAAAGCCATTCTTCTGGGCAGCATAACACAAATAAACATGAATTTAGGCCACCAATACCTGCACTCTTATCTATATTATCTATATTTTGGGAACCGGTATACCAGGTTCCTGTGTATCAACTGACGCCACAGGAACCTCATATCCCAGGATCACATAAGGAATGGTTTATGGCAGCTCTTGGTCATCGTCTGTACAAACTGGTGCTGCTTTAGCGCAGGGGAACTGCTGTTGTTCATTCTTTACATATGAATATCATTCGATGTGTGTCTTGCACTAATTTGTAGTTTTGATATCGATTGGTGAATGACATTTGTTCCTTTGTTTCTGATCAAATTCCACAGAACTTGTAGTTTTGAAGCCTTGATATGAATTGTTGAATGATGTTTGTTTTATTTGTTTCTGATCAAATTGCACAGGATGTTTCGCAGGGATTTGTGCTGTGTGAACCCACTGATGTCTGCCATACCTCCAAAATATTTGATGCCCAGGTGAGTGGTTCCCTCCTCATCCTAGAAGACTCCTTTGTCTTCAGCAGAAATTTCATTAAAATCCACCTGCAATTTATTTAAGTGCCACCTCAAACTTGACGGTGTAGCACATAACTTTGACTCTATTTCCACACAATGAAAGCTGGCAGCTAGATATTGCATGTGCAGTTTTTTTAATGTTTTCATATTTTGTTGATGAAATTTGACCTCCTGCAATGAACAAGCCATTGTAAAACCTTATCTCATTCAGATGCATAAGTAGAAGTCAATAAATTTTTACCGGTACATCATATGTGGGAAAGCATACTTTTCTTCCCCATCCATTCATGCCAGCATTTTTTGGTGCACTTCCAATATGGCACTGACCCACAATAAGGGCAAGTAGAGCTATTGTAGCTGTGTATGATGAGTGCAGAATTAAGTAAAAAGATTAAATTGGCTTTGAACAAGCTGAAAAAGTTTCGGATACCATGTTATGAATTATTCCAGGTTTGTATAGCACTCATTTGCGAGGTATACAAACTAGGCACATAGAAATAGTGGTATGTTCACTGAAGCTAGATGTACATGTAGCTTGACATCAAACTGTTGGAATTGGCCATGATAAAAGTTGGAATGTTGATAATTGACATCTGTCAGATTCTTGCATGGTGACTCAAGTTGTAATGTCATATTAGCAGCTTCCTCTATTACATTAATGTGCATGCAATGTTAAGCGTCAAATTTTTGTCCTCTCACACAGATTGCGATAGTAGAACATAAGTCCATCATCTGCCCAGGTTATGGTGCCGTACTTCACATCCACAATGCAGTGGAGGAGGTCCAGATTACTGTAAGTGTTCCTTGTATGTTTGTTTGTTTGCTATGTTTGTTGGTATGTTTTCAAGGACAGGTTGAAACGGGTTGTGGCAGGTTAGAAAGATTTTTGTTTATCCCTAACATGTGACGAACAAAGATGTGGATAATTATATGCATAGATGTTTACAGTCTCAGTGCTAAGATGTGATCAACCAAGATATGGATGATTATCAAACTCAGTAGATGTTTACAATCATACGATAGGAATGCAAAGATCGTACTTGCACAAATTTTGTGAAAATGTAAGGTGTAATTACTGAATAATATGAAATGAATTTGTAGACTCAAATCTGAATTAGTTGTAGACTCAAATTTATATGCACACAGTTGTGGCTGAGTAGCCGCATACCTTAGTTTGAATGGCCTCACCCAACGTGCCAGTTGATGTAACGAGTGACTTCTCCTTCACATTGCTAAAGTCCACTCTGTATGAAGTCCATTCTTTTGTCGATCCAATTTTCAGAAACTCATAGCAATGGTTGACAAGAGGACGGGGAAGAGAGGCAAACAGCGCCCTCGCTTCATCAAACAGGACCAGGTGGCCATCGCGCGGCTGGAGACGACCGGCGTGGTGTGTATGGAGACGTTCAAGGAATTCTCCCAAATGGGACGCTTTACGCTGCGAGATGAAGGTAAATGAATGACACCCACATGGGAGCCAATAGGACAGGCCTTACCTTAGAAAGAAAAATAGAGAATAAGCTGAGTGAAAGTTCAGATGGGACTGTTATTAAGAGCAATTGTGACATCAGTAAGGCAACTCTTAGCAGGATGTCCAGTTTGCATATCGGAATTTTTTCTGAGTGTAAACATTCTGTGCAAAAATCACTACAAGAATAATTTTCATGTCTGGTAAAAGCAAAATCTCATCATACCTCAATCCTACAGTGTATGTTATCCATATCAAATGGTAGCAAATCACTCTAGACATTATTCCTGAGTAACCATTGCAAGTTCAGGAAATGTTTGTCACTTTGCCTGGTTCATATCGTAAGACAAATTGCACTATATAAATGCTGTTCATCATCATCAATATCATAATGTATCAACTCAATCACCCAACGCCGTGTCCACCCTCTCCCACTGAGAAAACAAACAAACAAACAAACAAACCAAAAAAAAACTCACTCTGCATAAGTAGATGTTCCTACTGCAAGAAACTTTCCGGTGCAAAAGGAATAATTTTGATTTTTTTCCCCCCGAGTGCAGCAATTAATTTAGAGAACTTGTACCTCTTGTTTTCTGTGTGTGTGCATGCAGGGAGAACAATTGCCATTGGGAAGGTGCTGAAGCTACTGTAAACTGTTCAGCCACGTGACCGGACCTGGATGCATTCATCATACGACGAGCAAACCCCAACACACAACGGACAATTGGCAAGCGTCACTACTAAGCAACATGAGGAACAGGAAATTTGGGTTACACACACAGACAAACGTACATCCACACTCTGTGCTAACTCTGAACAGAGTCAATGGTCTAAAGAGAAGGCAGCAAATTTCCAGGCAATACGAGCATCCCCCCTCCCAGCAGTTTATGTCGAAACAGTTGCCTCATTTAAGACTCTCTCTTTTCATTCTTGATAGTTATCTTTTCATTTTCAGGACGTAAATCCCTCCATAGTTGTTCCAGTAACAGGGTGTAAAGATATGAGTAAGATTTGCTTGTTTGGATGTCTTCTTTTATTTTGAATGGAACATCCTTAAAGCAAAAGAGGATTACGGCCATTTTAACAAGAAATGGTGTGCCTTGACTATTCGCCATGTCATCACAAACATTTAGAATAAATAGATCAATGCCCTAGAAGACATGGGGCCTGGGGGCCTGTGGAGATTAGGCTTCAGGGAAACTTTGCTGTCGTCCTCTCTATGTCATTGTCTCATCTTAAACTCACAACATTTGAAGTCAGGATGGAAAGGGGAAGGGAAAACTTGTCCAGCAGAGACTCCAACCCAAAGCACCTGATCTGGAGATTCTCCTGCCTGAAACCCCTAGCAAACGGGAGACTCCAACTTGATGTGTGCGAAGCGCAAAGTTCCTAGGGTTCTAGATGCTCTCTTGTGCTATCTAAGGCTTATTTTTTCAACATACGATAGAAATAAGTAAGAATTCCCTTCCAACGGGAGACAAAGAGCCAGGGCGGGAGAAATTAGATCTCAAACGGGAGAACGGGAGATTTTGCAAAAGTGGGTTTTCGGCGGGAGATCTCCCGTCGAAAACAGGAGAGTTGGAGTCTCTGGTCCAGGGATCTGTGACTAAGTACATGCCATAAAGTTAATCAGAATTTGAAGAAAGAAGACACTCAATACACACACAAACACACACATCAAACAAACAAATCAAGACAAAAGGCGGTACAGGGAGTTGATGCAGCCAAGTTCCGTCACTTCAGAGTTACTGCATTGCCACGAGAGGGCCCTTCTCTACACCATGATGCTTCTCCAGCCTACCCACGTACCGCCGATTAGCCAACGTTCGATTTTAAGGACACGATAGCAGATCTTTGAGCAAGCCTTTGGCCGGTGTGCCAGAAGGCATGGACGCAGAACCGCCCACTTCACTGGTCTGTCTTTTGAGTGGTCGCAGCAAATCTCCCCTCTGTCCTAAGTGAGATACTCTGACAAAGGAATAAATTATTTAAAAACAAGAAGGGAAAAAAAAGAAGCAAAACACAAACACGTATGACCTCAAAGATTAGCGCCAGTATGGATCAGTTCAGACCAGTTGACCAGCCTTCTTCAGAACTGCGTAATTGGACCTCATTATGATGCTGTGTTCAAACTTTGTTGAAAGAGCGGAGTCAGTGACCATTTCTCAGAAGTATTTGTATGCACCTGCTGTAACCATCAAAATGTCTCACATTATTTGCCAAGTATGTGTGCACAAGTGTCTGGCTGTTGAAAAACAAAGGTTTTTTCTTCACCATATTCATTCATGTGGTGTTTCGGTTTTTTTTTTCTCCATTGGGGAATGGGGGGGAGTGGGGAAGGGGGGATGGGGCTGCAATTCTTTGTCAATACGATGTTCCAGCAAATGCATGGAGATATATGCATGGGTAAGGACTTCAAGGTTAGGGGAAGTACCATGTGCAGGTGTAATATCGTGTCAGACTCAGTGCATTGATCGTCTTCCAATGCAGTGGAGAAAGCTTGCTTCTATTAGGAACTATAGTAAACCCTGGCATACCCATACCCATGTCCACCGACTGTTTTGTAACTTTCTGCTGAATCAATGTCCTGTAGATTTTTGTGCAATGTACTTCTCCATCCAAGATGGCTGTCAGATGTGAAGTGAACTGAGGCATTAATAGCTATACCGGCATGCTACTTTATTTCTCTTCTTCATTTTTTTTTTATCATAGCTATGACACTCGTTCTATAGACTGTAACACAGGGCTAGTCTAAAATGGTGACAGGTGGGACAGGAATAGATTATGCGATTTATGGCCACAGTTGGTATCAAGTTGTCTGAGAGAGAGAGAGCACGAGATAAAATATGTTTAGCTGCCACTTTTGTCATTTCTGCCACGGAGGGCCCCTAGAATCATCGGAATGTTTTTCTACATGATGATGATGATGATTGTGTCGTTGATGGCCTTATGCGCTGATGATTTTCTTCTGTCTGTGACTTCAACCTGCAACTGTGTTTTGGCCTTGTAAACATGTTTTCATTTTCTGTGCTGTAATATCCAAGTTATTATTTATTTGTCTTTTATTATTATTTTTTTTTTCAGAGTTGAAATGACTGAGAGGAAGAGCCTCACATTATTTTATTTTATTTTTTATTTTATTTTATTTTTTGAGGGGGAAGCATATTTTTCTGATAATTATCAGTCTGTAACCTTTGTGGATAGACCCCCAACCATGTGACAGTCAATTGATGTTAGAGGGGATATGTGCTTAGAATTGTATCAGTGGTGCATGTGTCCCAAGCGAAAAACTGGTCATGATGGTGTTGTGTATCAGTTCGTAGGGTATGCCGATCCATGAACGTGTAGTGACCGCCACAAGTGCTTCAAAGAAAACATTCAGCAAGACTTAAAGAAATTTTTCACAGGGATTCATTTATTTATGAGGAGAGTTGGAGGGTGATGCGCTGCCCACTTTAGCAAGGGAATTATTTTACGTGGTAAGTTACAGTCATCGGGAGTGATTCAAATTTTTTTCCCATCGTTCCCGGTCGCTTAACTACATTGTATATCTCGATAGTCTTGTTTTCAGAGTCATTACCATCTTTAAGATAATGCAATGCTTTAGTCTTCATATTGAAGAGACAATCAACATTACATTGTTTTGTGTGGTTTTTTTTTTTTATCCCTTCTAAACAAGACAGTCATTGTAGTAATAAACATGCACTGTAATAAATATTGAACTCCTGTAAATGTTATCATATATAAAAAGCTTCTCCCATCAAATATTGGCTTCGGATGAGCTGGCATGTACCCATACCAGGGAGGTGCTACTGTTTAAATATGACATTGTGTTCTGAAACCTTCGTTTCCCATCGGTTGTACACCATTTTCATCTTAATTCTTTGCTGTCCTGTCTTAAATGCCAAAAGTAATTGTAAGATAGTGAAATCACATGTAGCCTTCATACTTTCAGCTAGATTGTGTACGAGTGTATGTGTGTGCGTGCATAGATATTATATCAATTTTGTCAGACTGCTTATCAAAATTGTGATTCTGTCCCTGCTGAGGTTCCTTTAATTTACTCCATACAGGGAGTGAACCATTAATCTTTTGTTTGTCTCTGTTTTGGGGGACTTTTGTCAAAGAAACCCAAGGTAGACATCAAGCTTTGCTGCCTGTTGCAAAGGTATCTCCTGTTCTATCGACTGTCTATGAAATCAAGAGGTCTAGTCTCTCCCTAATCTTCTGTTGTTTTGCAAATTCAAATGAGATCCAACTGAAGAGGATGTGCTTTTAAACAGAGCTTGATGGTCTGAGGTGACACACTACACCATAGCCCTACAATGCTGTTATCATTAATCCTGTGTATTGGACAGCAGAAAACCAAGGACAGTCACAGAATATTTCACAATTGATCTGTGAAACTCGTATTTTAAAGCTGCATTTTCTCAGTCCTATCCGATCAGGGGAACCAAGGAGTATAAAGATTGATGTTACAGATGTCAAATTTTGTTCAAATCCCTTGTGAGATAATGGAATTTTCTGTAGAAATATGGATCATTCTCTTGCATGATTATATTTCTAAAGGCCATATTTGTATTATTTTAAACAAAATGAGTTAATTCATATCGAGGATCATAGATTAGAGATTAGATGTAGCCAAATTACCTGAGTGACATTTTTCAATAACTTTCACTTGCATTTTTTTTTTCTTATTATTTCTTTTGATACTATTTTTAGCTTAATTGAGTACAAATAGAGGGGAATATATCCTAAAGGTGTTTTTTTTTTCCCCTCAATTTTCCTCTATAAAATACCACAGCATCATTGTCAGAGGATGTTTGGAATATGTGGATATATGTACGAGGTGGACGCGTCCAGATGGACGTCGGATCCGCAGTCCTTCCTGAGAATAGCCAAATGAATGTCGATACTTAACTAGCCAATTAAATTTGAGAGGAAGCGAGAAAGGAGTATAATGAGCAGTTCTATGAATATGCTGAAATAAATGTGATTATAGTGTGTATTGAACAAGAAGCTACAGCCCATGAGTTGATCAGGTGCCATTCTAGTGGAATCGTGTTGATGATGATATGAAACAAAACCATGCCCTTTGAACTTATTGCCTATGAGACATGGGTTCACATTGTATGGGAACTTACATGTACTCAATCTTAGAGACAAGGAATGAATCTCCTACATATACCTGTTCAAAATAATCTCAGTAAGTGTCATCATTAACAACTTTGTCAGAGATTAAGACACTAAATTGAGAGTTTAGACATGGGAAATGATTTTTGTTTCATCTGCATCTACATGTATGTCTATTTCTTAATTCTTTTAAAACTCAACTGACAGTTGCATCTTTCAGTTTTGGCTTCTAGATTATCGAACAAGACAAATGCTCCTAGTTGTATTGTTTTGTTTTGTTTTTGGTTTTTGGGGGGGTTTGTTTGTTTTTTTTTCTCTGTAGGAGATTTCCTGCAAAAAGTGTACATGTTTCCAGGATTCTTCAATGGCGGTCTTTAGCACAAAGTATTAAAGCATGTGTCCATTAGGTGGAGTATGTAAGAAACCCTAAAAAAATCCTGTATTTGTGGGCAGACTAGAGCTGTCCTTGTTTATCTGTAAGGCCTGCATGTTATTTCCTTTCACCTCCTGCATGGCACTTTGATTTTGTACGGGCAAGCTCGCGCAGCTTCCGACTTTTGCCAACATCATAGAGAATTATTTCGTTTGCACTGAATGCTACTACAACATAGGTCGTACCGTAGACCCTTGTGGACTTCACGGACGCGTGACTATATCATAATGTAGGTAATATCTAACGCTGTATTTCTTCAGTGACTCTTATTTTCCTCCTGTCGATTTGTCAGCATTCTGCTCTCTGTGTGTGCGCTCCTCTTGGCAATTTGAAAAGTCCCATGGGCCTTTGACTCTTGTTTTATCTCTTGATACTCTCTTTGAGCCAAAACTATTTCTGGACTACCAGGACAGTCTCTGCATTGATGTGGTGCAGCCATTCCTGATAATACAAAAAGAAAATATTACAGGAGAGTATGACAAGACAACTTTGTATATTGATATGTTCAGTGAGAGCACATTTTCTCTTTTTTTTTTCTTTCTTTTTTTTTTTTGGTCAAATGAATGCACATTTCAGTGACACAACTTTTGACATCCGAGTTGGCTCATACATTTTCTTTTTCCTTCCCACATTTTAGAATGTGAGAGATACTCTGACATGTGGGATGATTAGACATTGTAATGTACAACGTGTATTACTAAGGTTGTATCATCAATGATAATAAATCAACAGGATATCTTACATAAGTGTGCTCGGTGTCTCTTTGTTCTTGGTTCTGACTTCTGTACTGTAAGCGAGACAATATGCTAAGGATGATTCTTCTTACTTTTTGTAGAAGTGGGGGGGGGGGGGGGAGAATGAAAGATTTTGGAAAAGAAGAGTGACTATCATCTCGCACTGATATGACCTTGGCACCAGAAGCAAAAGATGTTGAATTGCTCTCTGCCAATCTTGAAATTTCTGCAAATACATTTCATTTTTACAGATATTTTTTCCTTGCTTGGAAAGCCTCAAAAGCAAAATTTAGATAAATCATTAAAATCTGAACAAAAAAGGACCTTTCCTTTCTTTTTCTTTTGTTTTTTCTTCTCTTTTTTTTTTCTGCTTTTTTCCCCCACTAATCATATACTGGTTTTGAAGATTGTTTTGTGTTTTGATTCCTTAAAGGTAGGGAATCCCATTTGCACTCCTTAAATGAAGAGTTGTATAAATACAGTGGTATGTTGAAGAGAGTATCATTTTAGAAATTCCCATAAAGTATCGAAAGTGGAAGGTAACATTTAGTACATTTTTTTGACCGTTAGATTTTGAATTGAATTGTTTTCGGGGCTCACCGTAAATTCCAGTACATTACTAGGCTACCTTTGCAGACCCATGTACTGCATGTGTGTCCATCATGTATATTTTGTGAAGAAAGTTCATCAACACTTACAAACATTTCTATATACATTCTTGCCACACACTCTATATGTTATTACATCAGCTCTTGTACTTTTAGATTTGTGTTTATAGATCACAAATACAGAAGAATGCAACAAAAGGCTTAAGTGTAGCTGACACACAGAACTACTGAGTAGTTGAGTTTTGTGCATTATTCAAATTTTAGATAACTGTTGACTTCCAAATTTCTAAGCAGTGGCCTAAGCAAGTCCCCTGAGGTTCATATTTAATGTTTTGCTGCATTTTGGGAGGTCTGTAAAAGGTATCCCCTACCTTTAAAGGGACAGTGTAGTATTGGATGAGGGGAGGATTCAGCTTTTATCTTTTAACCAGATACATGTACTTTAAACCACTTTATGAAATTTTAAAGAGCCTATAATTCTAAGAGGGATTCAAAGTTTCATTTGGTGAAAATCAGTTTTGAAATGACTGAGATATCTAAAAACAAAGTAAAACAAAGTGATCCTAACAAAAGACTGGCCCACCTTATTGTCTCGCCCACTGGAGGTGAAGGGATCCAAATGTCGTCTGTCCGTCGTCCGTCCGTCGTCCGTCACAAATGTTAAAGTTTACCTGCAAGACTCTCTTATGATGCATAACTTGGCAGCTGTTACAGCAATGGCAGCCAAACTTGGGTGATAGAAGCCCTAGGGGTATCTTCATTTTATGGTGTTGTCGGAGGTCATGTGATGATGTCAAAGGTCATTTGAGGTCATATAGTAAAGAGTATGTGCAAGACTCTCTTTTCTATGTTAAAGTTTACTTGCAAGACTCTCTTTTGACAAATGACTTCACATAAGTTGCTTGGATTACAACCTAACTTGGGTCATAGATGCACTGGGGGTACCTTCATGTTATGGTGCCGTTTGAGGTCACAGGATAAGGTCAAAGGTCATTTGAGGTCATACGTTAAAGTTTACTTGCAAGACTCTTATCACACGTAACTCGACACATGTTGCTACAATGGCAATCAAACTTGGGTGATGGATGCACTGGGGGTACCTTCATGTTATGGTGCCGTAAGAGGTCACATGATGAGGTCAAAGGTCATTTGAGGTCATACGTTAAAGTTTACTTGCAAGACTCTCTTATCACACGTAACTCAGCATATGTTGCTACAATGGCAATCAAACTTGGGTGATGGTAGATGTCTCTTGGGAAGTTGAAGGTAACCACAAGGTCAAAGGTCACAGACGGGTCAACGATCACTTTTAGGGCCCAATGTTAAGTTTTTAGGGCACATTTCGTTTATGGCTCATAACTTTTGATCCCTTTGTCCGTTTGTGACCAAACTTGGATGGAAGATGTCCCTTGGGGAGGTGAAGGTCGTCACAAGGTCAAAGGTCACAGACAGGGGTCAACAAGTACAATGTTATGTTTTTAGGGCGCGTTTTGATTGTGGCTCATAACTTTTGATCCCTATGTCCGTTTGTGAGCAAACTTGGATGGTAGATGTCCCTTGGGGAGTTAAAGGTCATCACGAGGTCAAAGGTCACAGAAAGGGGTCAACTAATTTTTAGGGCCCAATGTTATGTTTTTATGGCACGTTCCGATTATGGCTCATTACTTTTGATCCCTTTGTCCGCTTGTGACCAAACTTGGATGGTAAATGTCCCATGGGATGTTGAAGGTCACCACAAGGTCAAAGGTCATAAGCAGGTCAATTAACTTCTGGGAGTTATAAAAAATATTAATTCCTTGTACGCGAATGGGCGAGACACAATTTGGCACTTGCCCTGTATTAGGATCACTTTGTTTTGGAGATGTCGGCCTTTTCAAAACCAATTTTCATTAAATAAATGTAAATTCCTCTGAGAATTATGTGTTCTTTCATATTTCATAAGAGGTTTCCCATTGTCTCAGAAAATCATCAAAAAATGGAAAGCTGAAGCCCCATATCAACCGAAACTCTACCATCCCTTTTAATATAACACACAAAAATGTGCAAAAATTGTTTAATTATATGAGAGAAACAGGTAACTTTTTAAAAATTTGTTGCCAATTTGAGGATTATAAATTTAACAACCGTGAGGCCTATAGGGAAATTCCAAACCAGTTAAATGTTGATCTGAAAGGAAAGAGTAGGCCTAGGCCTTACAATTTTATTAGAACTAATAGCGAAAATTTTATCAAAATCAGATATATAAGAATTGGGAAAGTTATAACTTTTAAGACTTTGATATGAATATGCAAAAGATTGTTTAGCTGGTAATGCCATTACCTCACACTTTCCCATTGATCTTGTAAAAAAAAAAAAAAAAAAAACTGACAAAAATTAATTTTTCAGTTACAAAATTTTAAAACATAATGATATTCCTGGCTGAAAAAGTTCAAAATAGATGCCTACAGATATCAGAGGTGAGGCTTATAGCTGCTTTTGAAAAAAAAAAAAAGAAAGAGAGGTAATTTTAGTTGCGTACAAAGTATACAGCAAGCTGTGAGGTGATGACATCATGATCATCAACTCACTCATTTGCATATTCATATTGACTGCTCAAGATATGTCTTGTGAAAATTAAAAAAAAAAGATCACAATTTCACAATTAACTTCTTTATAATTTACCTCCAAGTTGATCAAATTTCCAGTGTTGTGCTAGTATATTCAAAAAATTGTTACCCGGGTTATTCTTTCTTATCAGACTAGAATTCTGCTTTGATAGCAGACATCAGACGTCAGAAAGTGGCATATGATAGATCACGAGTGATCAGCTGTTGGACATAAACGTCTAGGACAAAGAAGCTTGAAAAACCATGATTTTCCAGTTTTAAATGGAATGTGGCACCTATAGCAAAGAGAGATATGTGGTATTATTCCTTTTATTCACAAAATGTTTGCAATGTACATGCAAAATGATAAAAAAGATACAGTTATACCCCTATCAAAAAACGAAATCAAAGATTTGACTTTTTTTTTTTATTCAAATGAGTGGCTCAATTTGGTTGAAAATGAGCCATGCTTGAATGGAATGTGGCAGCTCAGTTATAGTCTGAAAGTACATAATATGAACTGGTATTGGGGGAAATATAGTTGGTAATTGTATAAATATACCAGATTTATCTGCAAAGAACATTGGAAAGCAATGCTGTGAAGTTTGTAGAACGTTTATGGAAAGTTGAGAGTAATGAATAGATTAAGTTTGATGGAAATCATGCAAGTAATCACAAATGAAAGATAGGGAACGGTTGCGTGTGTATATATATATATATATATATATATATATATATATATATATATATATATATGTATATATGTATATATATATATACATATATATATATATATACATATATATATATATATATATATATATATATATATATATATATATATATATATATATATATATATATATATTATATATATATTCCCTTTCCTTGTTTTCTATAGATTCAAAGAGAGAACAAACTAGAAAGATAACACCAACATTTGGATTCCTGTTGTGCAGTTCATAGCTTGTGCTGACATATTGGTTTGGTTAGATGATGAGTCATTGCAGAACCAACATCAATGGAAGCTCTGACATACTGGTTCCGAAACTAGCAATAACAATTTTAGCTCTGCGATGTCGGTGTCACTACTCGTTGTGTATGCGGGGCCAATACACAGAACTCTGGGCAAGTTTAATAGTACGATCTTTGGGGCTCTTTGTAGCTTTAACCCTACCATACTCGCACAGATCGAGGTCGGAGTGACGGAGACCGATGCTTGGATTTTGTGACTGGATTTTTATTTATTCGAGTCTCCTGTCACTGCTGATGAATTAAACGTTTATTTTACTATCATATGACGATGGCAACAATGTGGCAACAAATTCTGGCAATTGACGCCAGATATAACGCGTACAGGACCCCCAACAACCCGCAATTCCGTAAGTAAACACTTCTCCGGCTTTGACGCTTTGTATTGTAATGAATGAGAGTAGCCGCGGCTAGCTACGGGCGTATGCAGCAGTGCAACGCGATTGCTGCTGGAACACTGCGGCCGCCACGCCCACGGGGATTGTTCTCTCCCCGTCGGTCGGCCGACAAATTCCCGCGGCTGTCCGGGATGAGAAAGTGGAGTCGCAGTTTCGTTGTTTGATAGCTTTGACTCAGTCGATCTCTGCTCGTCTTCACCTGTGTGTTTTTAGTAATACAAAATGATGTCTAGAATTGTAGAATAATTATTGTATTATAGGCCCTATGCTGGGCAAGAACGAGAAGAAGAGTGGACATGCAGCAGTAATTGTTAGGGTCCTACTCCTACTACCCCTAGGCCTACATCTAGTTTCATAAATTATCCAAAGAAGTTCAGATATGGCTTCTAGGTTTAGCTCGTTAGATCCTTTTACTATTTAGGCTTGTAAAGTTTCGTCTCTTTCATATGGAAATTTAGCTGGTAATTTCTATTTCATAACTTTTTCATCTGGTGTGTATTTATTTCAGGAACATTGTACATTCGACGACGGAGTCAACTTTTGCGAGACAGCGCTTCATCCGGAGTAAGTTGTTCATTATTTTTTGTGCTTTTTTAAATAGTTTACTTGAAGGTTCCATGAGTAAGGATGCTTTGAGGTTCAACATGTTTTAATTGTTTTACATATCCAAATTTTGAGTGTAGCTAGGACCCTACCTTTTTTTTCAAAAGTAGGGATATGCCTCAGAACCCATACATTTCTAGAAAGTACCAGCACTGCAGCAGCAGCAGTACCATGGATGGTATTTCAGTCTTGCATATTAATACAATAATAGTCTGTGAGTATGCTATGCATGTCAACTTCATGTGTATGATGTTTCTCATCATTGTTGCTGCTGCAGGTGAGCTCTTGTAATTATGCCCTTAGGCTGCATTCACATAGAAGTCCCTATTCGGGTATTCGGGCTCGTTTGTCGAGGGCACGTGAATAGCTTGAATCGAACGATAGGATTACCTCACACCGGTTCACATAGGAGGGCACTATTCGAAAGTACGAATAGCTGCGAAAAGTATAGCAAATTGGGAATCGAACTTGTTCGATTTTCTTGCAGCGTATACCGTCTCTCGTTTATGAAATAATGACACTTTTGGTCTGGATTTGCCCTTTAGCAAAACTAGACATGTAGACTGATATTTTGATGTAGTTTAGAAATTGTTAATAAGATTTGCTGGGATGTAGGAGGAAGAAATCCTCACTGCATGGGATGGTGAGTTGACGGTGCGGGTGATGGTGTATTCGGTGCCCGAATAACGAATAGCGAATACCGAATACCGAATACTTCTATGTGAACGCAGCCTAAAGCCCCAGTTTGACACATCTTTTCTCCTTTACCCCTGCCAGCTTGATCCTCAAATCCGCAAGCAGTACATGAAGCAGAGGATCCAGCTTCTCACTGAGCGATATGGGGCGAATATTTCCATGTCTGACCAGGGGTAAGTACAGCAGTTTTTAACCCTCTGTTCAAGGCAATATTCAGCCTTCATTACAATATAGCTGCCATGCTAGTTTCTCTAAACCCTCCTCCTCACCCCAATCTCCCCCTCCCCTTCTCCCCCTTCTACCACTCTTGGTCCCCCCCCCCCCCCCACACACACACACACAAATGCTTTCTGCAGGTCCACTGCCTTACTATACAGCAATCTGTGCTTTACACATTATGTATGTCAGGTACTGATTGATTGATGTACTTAATTGTCCACAAAGATATAGGCCTACATGGTAAGTATATTTCATGTCAAAGATATTGGACTATGAGTACATTAGTATAGTATTATATCATGCATACCTGTACTAGAAAATGTGTTTTGACAACCAGATGGTTTGCTCAAGGCTTACCTGATTTAGCAACAGTGGCAGGTGTTTCACAAAGAATTTAAGTCGAACTTAGCATTTTAAAGATTGACTAAAAATTATGGTATGCTGTGTGTGTCTTCAATATTGCTCAACTTTCTAATAAAAATGAAGATTTGGAGACTTTTTTCATGTAGCCATTGATAATACAAGATAAAATAGATAACAGTGGAATTGTTCTGTGAACATTTCGGATAATTTGAAGTGGGTGGTGATAAAAGACTAATGAAATTGAATAGGGAGACCAGTGGCATACCATAATTTTTCAGTCAATCTTACAGTAAGTTCGACTTCATGAAACACCCCCTGGATTCATTGTGTAGATACAGTACCAGAAAAAGCAGGTGAATTCGATAGTGTGGGTGTTCCCTTGGGAAATGTCTCTATGAGGTGAGATATGTAGCAGTATTAAAGTATATTGGTGTATTCCCATTTATCCTTGAATGGAATGAAATTGTTTGAGGAAAATCCTGTCACCAATGCTCTCATCTTTATTTTCAGTAGCAGCCTTCGCAGCAGAAGTGCCAGTATGATGGGAAGCAGGACAAATCTGGATGTGAGTTGTGTTTTCTTGATTCACCCTCACAGGACTGTATATGTATCCTGTGGCTGTCTTTTCAGCATACCTCACCACAAGCATGAACAAACATGTATAAACATGACTTTCATTTGCAATGTAAACTGGGTATGAAGTTGAGCTTACGTGCTGGCAAAACTGTAAGAACATGTAGAAGTGGGTGTCTTCCACAGTAATAAACATCTATAGTATGAAGTTGGCATGAATGATGGCACTGATACAATGTACTGAAGAATCATAATGGGTCTTTGAAGTAGTGTTTATCATTATGAGTACTGCATTATGTTTCATGTCCATCCATCAAAAACAAGTACAGTAACAAAGTATACAACGAATACAGGTAATGCATTGAGTGGCTATCGGTGAAAAGATATCATCATGTAACAAACACAATGTGTGTCTCTCATGATACTAATGAAGAAACAGGCTCAGGTTTTTGTACATGTGGGTACTGAGGAAAAACATAGATTCTTGAGGAAAACTGTACACTTGATTTTCAACCACCTTTTTCACATGTTTAATTCATGGCATTGCACTGTATGTGTATGTTTTTGAGCTCATTTGAAGCTTACAGTGACATAGCTATCTCTACTAATCGAATATCTTGAATACTATCAGAGATCATAATGAGTGAAATTGAAAAACCTTTATCTGTTGTTTGTTTGTTTGTTTAACATCCTCTAGATGCTTGACGATAGTTTGGGGGATTTTCGCACCCATCGCCGACAGCACAGCAAGGGTTCTTTCAAGCTGGACAAAGAAGATGACCAGATGCGTCTCGTGCCAACCAGGAATGCCGATGCCAGCAAGTGAGTTGCGACAGGTGGCTTGCATGGCTATAGATTTTGCACGGGGAAGCACTGACTATAGGCAGTGCAAACTATTGACCATTCGTGCCAACAATGCCACTTTTATAGTGTGTACAATGACAGATTTTACAGTTTCATGCAGTGGTCATAAATAGCTAACATTTGCCTATGGCTGCCCTAGGCCTCAAGCAAAAACTGATCAGTAAAGATTGGTTTGAAATAATGGCTTATTTGGAAGTTTCTTTCATGATCATGATGCCATTTTGAATTAAAAAGAATACAATTTTGACTGTTTTAACTAAAGGAGACAGTAAAACATTCCTACATTTTATGAATGCTGAGTGCAAAGTGGAATTTCATTTCTTGATGTCATTCCTGCACTCAATTTGACTTCATTTACCACTTTTCTTCCCCTCCGTTGATGCTATTCAGTGACATGACCAAAGAGGCCATTTATAGTTACTCAATGATGTGAAGCACTTGCTACCTGTTTGACATTCAAGTAAGACTGTAGCTTGAGTACGGCATGTCCAATTTTATTTGATGTCTTGCACATCAGTTGTCATACTTACAGCTTGCATGCATTGGCTTAATTTTTCATTGCACTTGTCAATGTGTTAGGGCTATGGCTGGAGGAACGACGCTGGCAGAGAACTATGCCTTCACAGGAATGCACCACATCTTTGACCACCACCAGAAAGCAGGTACCTCCAATCCTCTTTTTTTTTTCATGGTGGTTTGAGTTGATTTGAATTATATTGATGGACACTGAACTTGGGAAACAGTGATTGCAACCCATTTTTCTTATATTTGTCTTTCCATTAAAGATTGGAGAATGCTGTCACATATGTTTGATGAAGTGCGAAGATACATGGGTAATACTAATTGTACAGTGCACTCCCGTTATAAAGAACACGGTTATAACAGAATTCCGGTTACAGTGAAGTAAAAATTCAGGCCACATTATCCACTCTATGTATTTCTATTTGTTCGGTTATAATGAAATTTCAATATAATGAAAGAAAACTGCCGGTCCCGAGGACTTCGTTATAAGGGGAGTCCACTGTAGAAGATACTGTAAAATGAGGATTGTTCACATGCATTTTAATTTCGCAAATTTCGTGAGAGCCAAGATTTGTGGAATTGTAAAAATGCATGCAAAAGTACTAGTCTACAATGTACATTATTTGCATTAGATGTTTAAGGCAACTCACACAAATTTCATGCCTCAAAAAGGCCATCAGTTTGCGAAATTTCATGCCACAAAAATATTGTGTTTAACAGTATTGAATAGACCAATCTGAGTTACATGTTATCCAGACATTTTGATTTCATGACAGGCTGGTTGTGCTAAAAGTCTTACAAATCATCTCTTTTGTAATGCACACGTCTATCAGTAGCCTGCTGTGATTTTATTTGAATTGCAGTGACCGCTGTCAAGTTTGCCAATGATGACAAGTCCAGGATAGCATGTAGCTCCCTTGATAAGACCATCTCCGTGTGCCAGGTCCTGCCGTCCCCAGCAACGGTTGTCTGTACATTAAAGGGACACACCAAAGGTGTCACAGGTAACAAGCCAAGTATTGCATTGAATTTAAACTGTTACTCCTTTCTTCTTATTGTTTAAATAGATTTGTTCCCCATTGTGATACTTTTCAGTTTCAACAGTACACTTCGTTAAGATCACTTCGTTCTTGTATCTCTGGCCTTCTCATTGTTCTCAGAACAAAAATCATGTGGGGTGACATGTCTCTTGTTCATGCTAGATCCACTCTCTGGAATAAGCTCTTTTCCATATTTGTACCATTCTGTCGGTTGATTCTTTTTTAAAAGACAGCACTGAAAACACGTGTATCTAATTTAGGATATGATTAACTGATAACTTTGTTTTTCTTTCTCACTTTCCTCTCTCTCTCTTTCCTCTGTATGCCATGTGAGGAATTTCTTGTGCCATTTGAGCACTTAGACAGAATGGCCAGGGACATACGGATACCCTGTGTTATTATCCATGTTGTATTTATGACATGACACATGGTTAGTTGAGATGGTGATACACATTATTCAGCGTTTCATAACCAACAGCAACAACCAGTAAATGTTGAATAGATACTTAAGATTTTTTTGTAGCCATTGTTAAAATTGTCATCGTACGTGAATGTTATTGTCTACATTTGAAGCAGACCTTAGGTTATCTATGTTTGTTTGTTTTGTTTGTTGCTTTTTTATTATTGATCGACAGATTTCTGCTGGTCCCTGTCCAATGACCTCATTCTGTCCTGCTCCCTGGACGGCACGGCCAGACTCTGGGTGGTCAGTAGTGGCTCATGTGCCCGGACGGTGACTGACCCCCAGCAGTCGCCTCTCCTTTCCTGCTGCTTCCAGCCACTCAACAACAACATGGTGGTCGTATCCCTTCTGTGTACCGGTCAAGTCAGAAACTTTCTGTCATGCACAACCTGATTTGTTATTTTGTTCTTCAACCATTTATGTGCCTATGCAGTTTGCAGTAGAAATTAACTGAACTATTTTGATGGTGATCACTTTGTGTGTTTTTTACTCAGTAGTTGTTATTTGGCAGTTTTGCTAGAAGCGTGAAAATGATGACATTTCATAATTTTATGAAATATTTTTGTAATTCTATAAAGTAAGATTTTATAATGACTGAATGTATAGAGAGGACTCACAAAACTCTGTCATTTTTTTTTATTACCAATGTGCAAAGAAGCATGGTACTGAATTCTAGGGTTTTTATGTGCCAGTACACTTTGGGCCATATCTTATTGACATATTTTATTAGCTTTGAAATAAAACAGAGAAATGTAACACTTTGTATTTGCTTGAATGGAGAAGATATGGTATATTCTGAATCATAAGAAAAAATAAAGAACAATTTCCTTAACATCTGCACCCTCTGACAAAAACAACATCAACAACATAACAGACTGGTAATGCCCGTGGAGTTGTTCAGGTGTTGAACGTGTCGACGGGCAAACCCACCAAGGGGGGCCAGGGAAAACTGACCGGTCAGGTCTTGTGCTTGACCTTTGATGACACGGGTGCCTTGCTGTGGGGAGGGGATGACAAGGTAAGGAATTTGAGCCCCTGTTTGGTTTCTGAGACAAGGCAAACTTGAATTGTGTGTCAACATGGCAGTGTACTTTTAGCGTCACAGCATCAAACTACCACCTTCCTTCCAGCGAGCAGATTATAGTTCATGTATAACACACAAGTATCCAAACATCTGTTTGGCAAGGTTACTGTTGTAGTGTGTGAAGGAGAAACTGAAATAAAAAAAGAGAATAAGAAAAGATGAAAGGATGCTGTAATTCAATAGTATTTCCCACAAAAGTGAATGATCAAATCACTGTCATATTGTACATTGTCAATTATCATCTTGAAGAAATTTGTGTAAGCAAAGAGGTCCTTATTTCCCAAATGTGTACAGTGTGAGTGCCAACGATTTTATCATTTTTGTTGTTCACTGTAGTGTGATACCTAAAAGCATATTTTGTAGAAGCAGTGTAATAAGGGTTGTTATGCACTGTACATTTGTTTTGTGGGCTTTCTTTTTATTTCAGGGTGTAATTTCATCATTCCAGTATGACATGGCTACAGGCAAACTGTCAAAGGGAAAGAGGTATGTTTTATGTACAAATATGTAGGCACATAATGATGACAGGTTTATAGCTATTGCAGAAGAAGAAATGGTATTGTATACAGTGTACCAATGAATATTGGAAAGATCAAATTTGATGTAACTATAAAAGATGCATTTCATAGATTTCTGTGAACCACCAGGACACATGCAGTGGTGGATCCAGAGGGGGGCGCACCGGGCGCGCACCCCCTTTATTATTATTATTTTTTAAACAAAAGAAATAAAAAGAAAAAAGGAGGCGCATGCGCCTCCCTTTAATTTTGTTAAGGTGCCTCCCCTCTAGGGAATTCATGGATCTGCCCCTGACATGGATGTGATAACAGTAAGATTTAACAAAATCATGATGTTTAATGTGTTTATTGTACTGCTGTCTTTCTTGTTGATTTACTGAGCCAATGTGTTGACTTGGTTGTATACTTTATGTAAATATTCATTCAGGAAAAATAAGAACAGTAGATGGATCCTATGACAGTTACCCTTTCCCCTGTCTTTGGAAACCCTGTTTATTCCTGTAAATTATCAGTATTTCTATGTAGTATTTCAGGTGTGATATAATAGATTTATGATTTAATGATTTAATACTTGTATGAGTGATTATATTTCCTTCTTCCAAAGCTACCAATGCTAACATACTAATAGGGTAAGATTATATATGTACCCCTGCAGTGATTTCAGACATTATTTCTGTTATATTGCAATATTGAATTGTAGTAATTTAAGACATTATGTCTAATACATTGCAATTGTAGCCCCACTCATAGATTATCATGATAGTGATTACTTCTAACTCTGCATCTGCCAGGCTGGTGGTGTGTGAGGGCAGTCCCATCACATGCCTCTCCTTCAGGGCCTGGGCATCCAGGGAGGCTCGTGACCCTCTCCTCCTCATCAACTGTGCCATCAACCAGCTTTGCCTCTACAGGTATTACATGATTATTCCTCTGTCTGACTGTTATCTGTGGTAGAAAGGGAAGAATTACAATTCCAGTTTGGAAAGGAGAATTTAGTCTTATGCGTAAGATTCCACAGGTTGTCTGCAAGACTGTCATTCAGGCATGAGACACGAGAGAGAAATGAAATATTCTAATAAAAAGAATTATTAACTTTTGCTGTGCTGCTCCTTTTTGAACATTTCATCACTAGGTTAGCCTAAGTATGGGTATGTTTATAAAGTGGGTAGTTTGTTTATTAGCAGAGCAAACATGCACCTTCGTAGGAAATGAAATCACTTTGCTGGTTTTACTGGACAGACTATTAACAAAAAGTATTGTGTTACATGTGAATATTAAAACAGATGTTTCAAGCTTCATCAGTAGCAGTTGATCAAAAGTGCAGGAGAATTTTTTTTTGTTGTTTCTTGGCAGGGTAACAGGCAGTGATGGGGAGGTCAGTCTGAAGAAGACGTTCTCCATCAAACACAGGAAGGAGAATGTGAGAAGCTCCTTCTGTCCCTTGATGTCCTTCAGGGAGGGAGCATGTGTGGGTAAAGAGATCAGAATGTCTTGGTGGACATCATTGTCATTATCTTCACTGTAATCTATATCATTGTCATGTTTCTTATCATCATTAGCATCATTTTCATTCTCTTTTTCATGGTCATTGATATCATCATCATCATCATCATCATCATTATCATCATTACTATCATCGTAATCATAATTATTATCATCTATCATTCTAATATTCTTTTTCGTCATCATCATTGCTATCATCATTGTCATTTTCTCTATCATCAGCATCATCGTCTTTATAATCATCATCATCATTACTAGCTCCAGCATCATCATTGCTTGAATAAGTCTCATATCACATAGAGCCTACAGTCATACACCTGTATAATATTTTCTTAATATTGTCCATGTATTTTTTGATCTGTAGAGGCTGCTGGCAGCTCCTTTAAGAGATGTCAAGTACAGTTAAACTTGCATAAGTTGATCTTCTCGGGACTGAGCAAAACACGTCAACTTAGGCGATTTTCGACTTGTGCGTAAGTCGAAAAAAAATCGACTTAACAACAGTTACACCACACACATACATTATGTATAAATGTACATGTATGTTGTCTACTCTGGAGCCGAGAGCTAGAGAGGTGTGCCGCAGCACGGGTCGCCCAGCAGGGCCGCGGCTAACTTTGCATGGACAGTGCATTAGTATTGGCACAGGTCCGATTACTTTACACCCTTGTTAAACCTTGGGGAAGTGAATATGAACGATATTTGAGCAGTGATTGATTCCAGTTTACCATGCCGTGGCTTGAAATGCGTGTGGAGTTGTAATTCTGATTTACCCGTGCCCGTAACTGTCCCCTTACTTTCCGCTTTGAAAACTCAGCAGCTTCATCCATCCACTGCACAGCGCAGACTGCAAACATACACAGACTATACACAGCCCAGTCGCTGTACGCACAAACTATACACAGCCCAGTTGCTATATACTGTACGTAGCGCGACAGGGCTGTACCAGCGGACCTCCAGACACGAAGAGAGTTCAACAATCGCATGCGATCGCTTTGAATTTTGATACTTTAGATCATTTTTTGTCACCTGTCTGGTCGGGCTAGGTTTTATGTAAACAAAAACTGGCGTCTCGTGATTTTGACAGTGATTTATTGCACAATAAAATCTTATTCGACTTAGGCACAGTGAATTTAATGGTTTTTCTGTGAAAGTGTTCTTGGAACTTCATCGACTTAGGCGAGTATTCGACTTACAAAATTCGACTTGTGAGTGAATTAATACACGTAAGTCAATGGGGAAAAATCTGGACTTTTTAAAATCATTGACTTGCGCGATTATTCGACATATGCGATGTCGACTTAGGCGAGTTTAACTGTATGCAAAGAGTATTTGCTTTTTGTCATAACCCAAGTAACGGCTTTAAATATGAAATGCGCACTGTTGTTGCTCAAGTTAGATGCTGCCAGCATTTTCCAATTTGATTTGACGTGAACACATCACTCTTCTGATTCTCTCAGTGTCCGGCAGTGAAGACATGACTGTGTACTTCTTTGACATCGAGCGCACCGCCAAGCCCTGTGTCAATAAGCTCCAGGGACACTCAGCCCCTGTCCTGGGTGTCGGCTTCAACTATGACGAGAGTCTCCTGGCAACATCTGATGCAGAGGTGAGGCACATATGGGGGTTTAGGAGGAATGCTTCTATGAGAGGGAATTCAGGAATTTTATGAAGGGGGGTGCAAAGCAGTTTATTTACCATTTCCGGGTTTAGTCAGCCAACAAGCACAAAACATGGGAGCACAATGTCCTGACAAGGATGGTCTCATTCAAATCAAAAACAAAAATTAAAGGGGACACCTTTCTTTTTATGTCTTTTATTAAAAAAAAGAAAAGAACAAAATTAAAGGTGGTGCGTGCCTGGTGTGCCCTCTCCTGGATCCGCTAACTGAATTTGGGAATAATGTTTGCCTATTTAGGTACCCAAGTGTCTCTTTGGAACCTCTTCCTGATTTGATGTGGGAATGATTGCAGCCCTGCTAAAGTATCACCTCTAGCTCCTTGCTAATCATTAGCTTCCCTGTTGCCTATCTCTGATCTGCAGGGCCTGGTGATAGTTTGGAAGAGACACCAGGATGAGGCAGTGACGGCCACGGAGCAGACATGAGCCCTTGATGAGAGGACACAGGGAGGAGGAGGGGGAGAAGACTGACGCGTTCCTATACCGTGGCTGGGATAGGATGAAGGGGGTTGGGTGTTACCCCCAGGAAGGAGGGGTAATTTAATGCACCCTTGAAAAGCTACATGGTAGTGAGGTGTCGGGAGTGGTTCCAGAGGTTTTCTCAACGCAAATTTGCGATGCGAGATGTCCTCGGGTCTTACACTTGTGCTCATGTCCGTGATGTTCTCCAACAAAATGTTCTGCACAGGAGATGTGTGGAAATGTAGAGGCACAGATGCTGCAGAATCATCCAATGCACACAGCCCCATCTGAAGAGCAGAACAGGATGTTTCCTGTGACGGACAAGTTTCATTCATGTTATCCTAAATAGGACAAGAGTCCGAGCACTTGCTCGGAGCATTCTGCGTGTCTTTGAACAGCCTTGTGTATGTAATACATGCCCAGCTAGTCTGGGCAACAGGTGCCCTTATGTGTATTACCCCATCAAGCCCTTCACCCGTATGGCATCGTGCATCAGCTTGGAGTGTGCAAAGCTGGTCAATGCTGGCTCCATCATGTGAATGTATTCAGTGCAATAAGTTGATCGTAAACATCTCCAGGATTGTACTATTGTGGCAGAGGATGGCGCCATAGGGTCTGTTACAGTAGTTAAGTGAGGAATGCCCGTATAATGGCAGAACAAACAAGAATAGATGACATGTATTCATTTCATGCAGCATACAATATTTATTTCTGGTGTCTATTTCTTACAATTCAAGCTATTGCCATTATCATAAAGTACTTGTACAATTGTATCTGTTGAAGTTTAATACATTGTGTAATGTAAGGCTAAGTTTAAAGGCTTAGTTGTAAAGCATGGAACTGTATTATTTAATCTGAAATCTGATGGAATGTTGTATTTTATGTCGTGATTTTCTTGTTTGTTTGTTGTTGTTTTTTTCAATTTGTTTCTTGTAAAATGATGAAGCAGAACTGAACTTCTGGTAAAAAAAGAAATAAAAAAATAAAGAGGAATGAATGGAATATTATATTACTTATCTTATCTTATGGATGTTGGCCACTTTTCGCTGCCCTGCCCGGCCAGCATGCAGTGTCATGTCGATTGCAGTCGCCTGGCTTGCTGCCCTGTTAAGTCTGTCAAATAAGACTTTGTCCATTGTCGTTGGATATGTGAGGTGTGGACACAGTTCACTTCAAATTGCTATCGTTCCTGATTCGTTGACTCGTGAGCGCAGAAACACATATTTAAGGCCATTGTCATTCAGATTCTGGACCTTGAAATTCAATGAGACAATCATTGTGGGATTGAAGTAAAATATTTGTTTTCTGATATATTTCTCCTTCAATTCATTTTGTTCCTCCTACACTTATATTCAAATGTGATATGCCTGGCTCTGCTACAGTTGGAGCATTTTATTTCTCTGTGTTGAGGCTGTGATGATTTCAAGCATTCTGTCCTTCTTTCTTCACTATGGATCACTGCAATGTCTGTACGGTGGACTCCTGTTATAACGAAGTCCTCGGGACTGACAGTTTTCTTTCGTTATATCGAAATTTCATTATAACGAAACAAATAAACAATAAAAATACATCGAGCCGATAATGTTGCAGCCTGAATTTTTATTTCGTTGTAACTAGAATTTTGTTATAACCATGTTCGTTATAATGGGAGTGCACTGTAGTACTACTGGCATCGTAGACTACTTCTTACTGTGTCTAATCAGTGCATTATCATCTGTGCTGCAGTATGTAAACAAACAATAGAACTAGAGGAATGTTTATTGTTAGTGAAAAATGTTCTGCTTTTCTTTTTTTTAAGATGTGTTTGAGGATACAAATACAAATATACATTGTTGTATCATGCGCCTTTTCGAGCCTCCAGACAAATTATGGATTCCTTTGCTAGCAGAACTGGGTCCTTCCGAAGATCGTGCTATTCCTGTCTCTTCTGAATACATAATTTCAACCAGAGGCTCTTAGTGCAAGGTACACATGTTTACTACGTTGGGCACTCCTCAACCAAGCTTTCAGTATGTCTTTGCACTTAAGTTATGCATATGATTTGGATGTCAGTACATTGTCTATTCTTGTATATGTCACTCATGCATTCTATTATGACTGTTAATTAGCTGCCATGGACCATGGGAATACAGTACTTATATTTTTGAGATAAGGATTGTGCAAAAAGATGAATTGATTATAAAACTAATTAGCTAATGAAGCAAATTAAATAATCCGAGTACTACCACTAACTATTGTGTCAGGAAGTGTCTGTACGTGTGTTTGTCTATTTGTTTTTGCATTAGGAGTCCTGATTTTTACCCACAAAAAAAAGGAAACATACAGTGATAGCTTTCCACTTTAACATTGCATCTACATGTATGTGTACATGTACGTGTGTACATGTACGTGTAAATACATTGCATCTACATGTATTTACACGAGAATACAATGTATATTGTACTGTAGCTGTTTACCCATTGAACATCCATCACAGCAAATCTGTTAAGATCAAAGATTTGCATTCATTTTAGTCAGGGGTCTGGGTGCATAAAATGAAGTGTTTGGTTCAAATTCTTCCACAAGCACCAAATTTTGCCCACAGGTCACTTAAAGGGACTGTACAGTACTGATTGAGGGGAGGATTCAGGTTTATAACATTCCTAAGTGAGATAATGAGAAACCTCTTCTGAGATATGAAAGAGGATGTAATTTTCATCAGGATTCAACATTTATTTGATGAAAAGTACAGTAGTTTTCAAATGGCCGAAATATCAAAAAAAGCGATAATAATAAAAGGCGACAGGCCACGACTTTTATCAGGATCTCTTTTTTATGCCTCTGCCACGAAGTGGTGCCGGAGGCATTATGTTTTCGGGTTGTCCGTTGTCTGTCCGTCCTTCCGTCCGTCCGTAATGAATTTTGTGGACAAGGTAACTATCAAAACCTGTTGAGGTATCCTAATGAAACTTGGCATGTACGTGTATTAGGAGGTGAAGTTGTGCCTATCAACTTTTGGGTGCACATGCTCAAGGTCAAAGGTCAAAAGGTCAAGGTCAAATACATAAAATTTCACTATTTCCACCATATCTATTGAATGCCTGAAGATATTTTCTTGAAACTTAGTGTATACATGTATTACCCAATTAAAATTCTCTGGTGAAAGTTTGGGTCATGATGTCAAAGGTCAAAGGTCAAAAGGTCAGGGTCAAATACATAAAATATCACTATTTCCACCATATCTATTGAATGCCTGAAGATATTTTCTTGAAACTTAGTGTATACATGTATTACCCAATTAAGATTCTCTGGTGAAAGTTTAGGTCATGAGGTCAAAGGTCAAAGGTCAAAAGGTCAAGTAAAAATATTAAAACTTCTTTTTTTTCTCCGTACCTTGGAAAATTGTTCAAGGTATCTTCATTGAACATAGTATATACATGTACTGACTGGAATTGATTATCTAGAGAATGTAGGGTTCATGGGTTCAAAGGTCAGGGGTCAAAGGTCAAGTGCAACACTTCAAAATTTTACTATTTCCCTCATATTTATGCAATGCCCGTAGGGTTATTTTTTATGCCTCCGCTACGAAGTGGTGCCGGAGGCATTATGTTTTCGGGTTGTCCGTCCGTCCGTACGTCCGTACGTACGTCCGTACGTACGTCCGTCCGCTTTCGTTTACGCGATAACTTGAGTAATATTTACTGGAATTTTACCAAACTTGGTCCAAGTATGAAGTATGATGGGGCAATTATTTGATTAGATTTTGGGTGAAATCGGCTGAAGGTCAAAGGTCAAAGGTCAAGGTCAAATCATGAAATTGTATCCGTTTACGCGATAACTCAAGACTGGATGGAGCAAATTTCACCAAACTTTGTTGGAGGATGATGTATGATGGGACAATTACTTGATTAGTTTTTCAGTGAAATCGGACAGAGGTCAAAGGTCAAAGATCAAGGTCAAATCCTAAAATTTATCTGTTTACGTGATAACTCAAAACTGGATGAAGCAGCTTTCACCAAACTTGGTCCAAGGAAGATGTATGATTGGACAATTAGTGGAGTAGATTTTAGTGACATTGGCAAGAGGTCAAAGGTCAAAAGGTCATGGTCAAATGCTACAAATGTTGCAATTTCCCCCATATCTATGCAATGCCCGAAGGTATTTTCTTGAAACTTGGTGTGGACATGTACTACTGCGTAAAGATTCTCCAGAGAGAGTTTCATGTCATAAGGTCAAAGGTCAAAAGGTCAAAGGTTAGGTGAAAATGTTGCAATATTACTTTTCTCTCAAATGCTTCAATGTATCTTCGTGGAACTTGGTACATATGCGTGTACTGTCTGGCAGGGATTATCTAGGGAATTTAGGGGTCATGGGTCAATAGTCAGGGGTCAAAGGTCAAGGTCAACTCCTCAAAATTTTACTATTTCCCTCATATACTAGTGCAATGCTTGCATTATTAGTTTCAAAACTTAATACATGCATTACCTAATGGAGATTCTCCGGGAAATTTCCAGCCAGAAGGTCAAAGGTTAAGGGTCAAAGGCCAGGTTTCAATGCCCCCCCCAAAAAAAAAAAAATAAAAAATAAAAATAAAAAATATATATATTTTGTACCGTCATCACACTCTTTCTTCGTACCTTGGAAATTACTCATTGCATAAACTTTCCCAAAATTCCCCAAATATGTGTACCTGCACTCTTAGAAAATTATAGCAAACCCAGTTCAAGACATTTCTGACAAACCTGTCATTTCAATATTTTGCCAGTTATGTGAAACTGTCATGGATCACACATTGTGAAGACATTGTACTATACGCCTATTGGGAGAATCATGCATTATGGCGGAGGCATCAGTCGCCATAGCGACATTTCTAGTTTTTTTTTACACTTGGTGTATGCATGTGTAACCTAATAGAAATTCTCTGGAAAGTTTTTTTTCTTCTTCTTTTTTTCCCTCAAAGGTCAAAAGGTCAAAGATCAAGTGAAAGTGCTGAACTAACTGTTTCCTCCATATCTCGGAAGTGGCTCAAGTTATCTTGAAACTTAGTACATATTATGCATGTTCTACCTGAAAGTGATTATCTTATGAATTTTAGGGTCAAGGGCCAGATGAAAATGGTAACAATTTACTATTCAATTCAGAAATTCACACCAATTCTCCACACCTGTACCTTGAAAATTACTCAATGCCTAAATGTATGAATGGGTCAAAGTCAAGTTAAAGTCCTTAAATCCCTAGATACATGCTCTCCTATTCATCCAATTGAACCTAGGTCAAGGAAGGTGAACATTCAACACATTTGTGACAAATTTGTTATTTCAATATTTTGCCAATTTTGTGAAAATGTAGTCACACATTGTCCACATGTACTATCTAGACCTATTGGGAAAATCATGCATTATGGCGGAGGCATACCAGTCGCCAAAGCGACATTTCTAGTTTCACCTTGTTTTTGGATATCTCAGTCATTTCAAAACCGATTTTCATCAAATTAACTTTTGATTCCCCTTAGAATTGTATGCTCTTTGACATTTCATAGAGTGCTGTTGAATATGGCCGCCCCAGTGGGCGTCCTTGGGGGCCTGTCAAAAATTGAAATACTTGTAGAAAGTATGGTTTAGGGCTACATGTGTGTCAAATTTAGTGCTTTTAGAAGAATGTGAACTGAAAAGTCCCTTACGCTCCCTCTATTTTATGTGACATACATGTGTAAGATATATCATTTTATGTCACACACACAATAAAAAATAATATTTTCAGTTCTGTTGATTCTTTGCCATATATAGGTTTATTTACCCTCTGTTTCAGACAGTAACACAAACAAACAAAAACATATACCACAAGCTCAGATTGGAACAATTTGATTATAATTCCACAGTTCAAATATGAATTGACATTGTTATCTCATTGGTGACATACAGTGTACTTGAAACACACTCAGCTCGATCTAGACCTGAACCATACGGCATGTCTTGTCTTTGGGCAACACAGCTTCTGATTATGCAATACTGGTACATGTGCATACTGTCAACTCTATGTACATGTAAGTTGACCGCTCCTACGTTGAATAATCAGCTGGGTTAATGAAAATAAAAAGCCCCAATTACATTCATGGTCTTACATGTGTTAATTCTCTAGGCACGCAGATATTAATTATCGCCGCAGTCACTGAATTTTCCTAAATCCTATCAAGATCGCCCTGAGTGGAGTTGACTGTATGCCCAAATGCTGTATTCTGGTCACAATGACCTCATTGCATCAAACCAAGTAAAAGGAAACTAAAGATAAATAGTGGATAATCTAAAACACATAGAGGTCACAGAACTGTTCATATGCAACAGTTTCATATGGAGTGAGAACACTGTACTGACTCCTGTAAGGGTGCTGAAAGTCTCCCATCAGGGTATTAAAAATTCTCCTGATGGATGTATGAAAAAAACAACAACAACACTATTGTTGCTTGGTGCTGTATCTTTCAGTATACAGGATATGAACAAATGTTTTGACATGCGCATGTACAATCACCCTTACCCAAGTCGACCTTGCAGAAGTCTACAAATTGGCTACAATAGTAAAAAACAAACAAACAAACAAACAACAACAACAACAAAAAACCAACCAAAAAATCCCTCTATCTTGGATAGATATGTACATCTCTTCATTGAATTGTCTACAGTGGATATCATGCAAGTGGAAGAATTTTTGACTTAGGCGAGGTCGACTGTATTTATAAAAACAGGCACAGCAGTACCCTTCAGCATCTTAAGTCCAAAATAGAACACATACATGGTGGTAGGACAACACATATGATATCAATTGCTAATACTGGGAACTCATGGGAGTCTAATGATAATTTTTGAACTCCTTTCCCTTTACTCCACCTTTATGAAGGAAATCTTTGGAATAAAATTACTGTTAAGTTCAGCCATGACTGATGAGTCATATACAACTCAGTTGTTGTACTCAAGACCAAAACATGTGATCAGCTACATCAACATCCTTCCTCAAAAGGATATTTTGGTCACACCAATGTGTTGAACCAGTGTATTTCAGTTTGCCATAAGGCCAAGTTTTGAGGGTACTAGTACTTACAAATACATATTTCATGAACATAAATCTTTACGAATCAAGACTTGTAGGACAAATTCTTTAGTGGTTAAATTAATGATATACACATAAAACCATTGCTAAAGGCATGACTGCTCTTGCGTACTAATTGCACGTTGCAGAAATTATTACCTGCATGCATGTTATTCTAGCATTTTGGGTATTAAGGTATGGCATATTTTCAATTTCATGAATACACGTAGCGATCTACCGACAGAATTTGAAAATACGAAGCCACTGCTGTATCATGACATAAACAGTAAGTGACCAAGGAATTGACATAAAGACAGTGAAATACTTTGGCAAGTCAAGGCTGCATATCTGGATGGGCACACATTCGCTGTAAATGCACAAGCAAAGTTTTGTCATGCAGGAATAAATGTGACCGTGCATCACAAAACGAACAAAACGTCGCACACACTGATTTTGCGCGAGGACTGAAAATAAGTGAAATGGGTCAACCTAGCCGATCTTGACTTTTTCATCTTTTCTGAAAGAGCAAGTCTTCTTCTACATTATGCTAAAATTTGGGATCATAAAACGGGCAGGAAAGTGTGTTTTTTAGCAGTTGATCTCGAACTTTTTTTGAAGAATAGTGTGATTAGGTGTGTCGTTAGAGTCCCCTTTTCATTTCTAAAAAACCTTGTACACACTCATCACTTTCAACTGTAATAACTTTTGAAAGGACAAAGCTACTGCTCTGAAAGTTGACATCAATTATGGACAGAATGTGTTAATAAGGTATGCTCAATTTCAGTTAAATCTGATAATCTCTTCATTGTTGTTACTCTGGTGGTTTACTTCCTGTTTTTTGTCCAATTCATCACACAGCCAGCACGGCTTGGTATAGATTAAGCTCTTGAATAGACACTGTACTTCAGAGCCTCTTTTCTCTGTTCACACTTTTCCTGAGTGTGTGCTTTCTTTCCAATATTAAGATAGGTTAGGAGAGTCCATTTGATTTGAGTTATACATCATTTTAAAGCTTACAGTGTGCTCTTTCAGAATATGCTCTTAACTAAAATTTCATGTCTGGCGACTTTCTGTTTATTTTGTGAAGCAGGGTCACAAATAGTGCATCCAATATGATAAACTTTTAGTGTGGTTTGAAAGTTTACATGGTGACGTATGAAGAAGAGAGGTTTGCTGTTAACACCATGTGTGTGTAGTCCTTGCAGAGGACTGTTGTTTGGGAAAAGAAGACCCTAGAAAGATGAGAGTACTAGTAATATGTATGGTTCCTATCATATGAATGCTTGCACAGGTATGCAATCCAGCAACTGATATTGCTATATAAGAATACATTGTGCGGTAATTCACTCCGTTTCCTGTTCCAGAAAACGGGATAACAATACCAACCCTAGAGGTTCACCTCTGACATAGTTGGAAAACTATCTGTCTACCAGGCACAGATGTGGCATACATTGCACAAAGAATACTCTTTCGTTACTTAATTGCAGTGACTCATATCTGGAAATTCGCTTTCAACTTATCGCATCATATGGTAGTACATTTAATACTGTGACAAATGAAATTGCAAGATGCAAAGCAAAGATATTATCATCTGGCCTTGACAATATTGCACCTCTTTCCTGTGCTATCAACATTTTATAGCACATACATGCCCTGGAATACAGAACAGTGCACAATCCATCCTTGTACACAATTGCACAAACTGGTGCACTGTTTAATCTAAATTCCTGTATTCTACATACCTGCATATCTGCCTCTAGTCCCTAATCTTTTGGACACCACACAGTCCCCAGAGTCTATTGCTACTGTGTGAATTCACAGCATACTGGCCCCCAACACAGCAAATAGTAATCTATATGTGATAGGGCTTAAAAAAATATGTTTCAAAATGTTTCCACATTTCAAAGGAAAAGAGGAGGAAATTATACAATTCCCCTTTTTCATGAGTTTCTTGTAGTACAAGGTTTTGGAGAGTTTTGTGTGTGTTCTTAATAAAATACCTCATACAGGACGCTTACATGCTACTGATACGTGGAATATATGACATGGTATTTCATGGCATGGAAATTTTGTGCGAATTTTGCCTTTAAATGAATCTCCATGTAAATAGCAGCAAACGTATAAAAATATGGTACATACATGTATATATTTATTTTGAGATATTGATATATGTGAAAAACTATTCTCATCTCCCAAATTATAGGGTAGTGGGGCTTACCCTATAGCAAGAAATTAATCACACAAAAAAAGTTTCCACTTAAAAAAAAAATATTTCACACAACAGCAGAGACTCCAACCCCAAGCACCTTCTGATCTGGAGATTCTCCCGCCTAAAACCCCTAGCAAACGGGAGACTCAAACTTGATGTGCGCGCATAAGTGCGAAGTGCGAAGTTCCTTGCGGCCAGGGTCCAGAGCCTGCTTAAGGGCCCTGGAAGCTCTAGGGTTCTAGATGCTCCCTCATGCTATCTAAGGCTTATTTTTCAACATACGATGACACTAAGTAAGGGAGAAATTAAATCTCAGGCGGGAGAGTGGGAGATTTTGCAAAAATGGGCTTTCAGTGGGAGATCTCCCGTCGAAAGCAGGAGAGTTGGAGTCTCTGCAACAGTACATGGTTCTCTTGGAAGATCTTGACATCTCATCCCCTGACACAGACAAAGACTATTAAACAGTTTCACTTGATTGATTGCACAGAGTGGGGGACATGGTGAAGTAAACATGCTCAAATATTTTTTACAATGACTGCATGCATGGAGCAACACTGAGCAATAGCCCTCACCTGTTGCCACACTAAGTACATTATACCATGCAAGTAATACCAAAGGCATGTATAAAATATCTTATTTGTGCCTCGTACAAAGTCAATAAAACTTAATACACAATAATGCAAATGACATTTTCATACAGTAATATAAACAGCTGCATGGCCTACATCATACAGAGTGTTTTTGCAATAGTGCTGACTAAAAATAGCCCTGAGTTACAGTTCCTCGTCAATGGGGCATGAAACTTGCCCTTTAGTTCTTTTCCCCACTGCGAGCTCCTTCCCTCTGAACCTGTCTCAAGCCATTCTCTCTCCCCTTCTCTCCCTCTCTCTTTCTCACTCACTCACCCACTCCCCCCCCCCCCCCAACTCTCAATCAGAAGAAATTCCTTGTGATACTGACAACCAGTTTCGTCCAGAGAGGCACTTTTCTGTCGGGCTCCGTGAATGTTTCCCCGGTCACCATTTGCGATCTAGCGTACAGCCTCTCTTGCTCCTAAAATAGGGATCAATGGAAGGATTTCAAAAAATGTAATTAGGATAACATGTTCTCAGTCAAATTCACAAAGGTACATGTACTTTGAAAATAATAAAAATCCACATTCTCTACTTAGCCCATGGATTAACCTATGGTGAAAGAGGCATACCGCAATCACATGTTTGTAAAGTACAATATGTGTTTATTATTGGCTGCCTGTCGGGCTCTGTGATGTGTAACATGTATTTGAACTGTCGATATTTACATAATCCATGAACTAACTATGCACTACCTTTGTTTGTTCCAGCCAGAAACCAGTTAGGATGACGGGTAAAGGGGAAATAAAACATTCCTTCAACCATCCAAACAATGATATCTCTTACTCTATTCAATTTGATTGTTGGGTTTTTTTTTCAAGGAGTGATAATAATAATAATAATAATAAAAGCTATTTTTCATATAGCACATTTCAGACTTATTAAGAATTTCAATGCCCTTTACAGACTAGTATTCACTATGAGTCAGGCTTCATTGGGCTTGAACCCCAAAACACATACCATGCTCCTGCAATTCAAAGTCAAGCGCTCTTATCCACTTATCCACTGTATTCAATTTGATTGTTGTTGTCGTTTTTTCAAGGAGTGATAATGATAACAATAAAAGCTATTTTTTATATAGCACATTTCAGATTTATTAAGAATTTCAATGCCCTTTACAGACTAGTATTTAGTACATGTCAGGCTTCATTGGGCTTGAACCCAAAAACACATACCAAGCTCTTGTGATTCAAAGACTAGCGCTCTTATCCACTTATCCACTGTATTCAATTTAATTGTTGGTTGTTTTTCAATGTGTGATAATAATGATAATAAAAAGCTATTTTTAATATAGCACATTTCAGACTTATTAAGAATTTCAATGCCCTTTACAGACTAGTACATGTATTTAGTACATGTCAGGCTTCATTGGGCTTGAACCCCAAAAACACATACCAAGCTCTTGTGATTCAAAGACTAGCGCTCTTATCCACTTATCCACTGTATTCAATTTAATTGTTGGTTGTTTTTTCAAGGTGTGATAATAATAATAATAAAAAGCTATTTTTTATATAGCACATTTCAGACTTATTAAGAATTTCAATGCCCTTTACAGACTAGTATTTAGTACATGTCAGGCTTCACTGGGCTTGAACCCCAAAACACATACCATGCTCTTGCGATTCACAGACAAGCGCTCTTATCCACTCATCCACTTATCCACTGTATTCAATTTGATTGTTTGTTTTTTCTTCAAGGAGTGATAATAATAAAAGCTATTTTTCATATAGCATGTTAAAGACTTATAAAGAATTTCAATGAGCTTTACAGACAAGTATTTAGTATGTGTCAGGCTTCATTGGGCTTGAACCCCAAAACACATACCATGCTCTTGCGATTCACAGACAAGCGCTCTTATCCAATCAGCCAGAAAAACCTCCACAATATAGTGCACAAACATAACTGTATGTATACTGTATATTGTCTTCGTTAAAATCACTGCAGTGTACAAAGCTGTTTGATATTCATACTCATATCATGATAATGCTGATCTCACATGGTGGATAAATTTATGTACTGTGCTTGTCTATCACAGGATGCAGCACTGCTGAATCAATAAATATTACATAGTGAAGCAATGGTCAATTGACAATGCTGTTGTACAGCTAACTAGAGTCACAAGGTCTAGCCTTCTATGGAAAGAATGCACAAAAAATGTCTCTGGCAATACACTTCTCCTGCCCCCCCCCCCCCCTTCTCTTTAATTGAATTATTAATGGGACAAACGCTATCGCTGGAAGAATAACATCTCGGAAAATATAACTAACACACATATACAAATGCTAAATGCAGCATACAACTACCAGAAGATATGAACAATATGCCATGGCTACACTTTTCTACACACTTTATGGGCCCAACAAGCTTAAAACACACTGAGAGCTAACAGATCAAACTGATTTCAACCCATTATGACCTACAGGGTCTCACTTATTCCTGTCTAGAGTGTACAGGACTTCAGGATCCTGTAGCAAAAGGGCCACTTGGTCGGACGTTTTTCTTAGCTTTTGTTTGAATATCACATACTCATGATGAATTCGATCATGAATGCAACATGGAAAGCACATCTCATATTCACATACAAACAGATATATATCATCGTGAAGAAAAGAAAAGCAAGTAACCATTACCATGTGCAGCTGTTCTCTGAGGGAGTCATTTTGCGTCACGATGGCCAGCTGGGCCTCAAGATCTCGATGAACCGACCTATGACCTTCAGGCAAACATGTGGGGAAACAAACACATGCCACTGCATCAATGAGAAGCAAAAGGTCGCTAATTACATTTAACTTGCATCAAGCGTCACATACGATTGCATCAATGAGAAGCAAAAGGTCGCTTATTGTGTTTAACTTGCATCAAGCATCACATACGATTGCATCAATGAGAAGCAAAAGATCGCTAATTGCGTTTAACGTGCATCATGCAAGCATCACATATGATTGCATCAATGAGAAGCAAAAGGTCGCTAACTGCATTCAACTTGCATATCAAGCATCATGATGAATAAGAGTGTACTGTGAATCTTGATGAGCTGACTTCAGTTGTTATCCTGTCTCCAGGAGCTCTCAATCAGCCTGCAGCAAATTGTTGTTCCACCGTGAAGAACATATATAATGCATTCTGACACTAGATCAGATGAATCAGACTGCACAAACTATGATATGCCTCCTTCTCACTGCTTTCCTTGACAAATTTTCCTCATCATCAAAAATTACTTTGGATATGTCATCTACAAGAACAAACAACCCCCCCCCCAAAAAAAAAAACAAAACAAAACAAAACAAAACAAAACAAAACAAAACAAAACAAAAAACAAAAACACATCTTTGAAAAGAACTAAATGTTTTGGTAGGATTGTGCAACACAACTTGGTACTGCCAGTGGCAAGCTTATGTCTTTGATTATTATACTCACCAAAGTTTGGGGAACCTATGAGCGTCAGTGTGGGCCGTCTCTGTCCTGGAAGATAATACCAGAGACCTGTGCATACAAAAACAAACGAATAAAAAAATGAAAAGATTAGTAAACGAATGAATCAAATAATCAAAATGGTCTCGGAGTATAAAACATATGCAGATTTCAGCATACTTTGAATACCATGCCCAGGTAATATTGCAGTCAATATGTTGGTCTTTAAGACCCCGTTTACAGTGCGGGGCCGGGCTCGGCCGCGGCTCGGCCGCGGCCGAGTCCGGCCTCAATTGCGCGGCCGAGCCTCGCAATTTTGTCCGTTTACACTGCTGGGCTCGGCCGCGCTTTTAATTCAAACCTTTCAATATTTTGTCGTAGTGGCGCTCTGCTTGTAAACAAATGCAATTTGGTATAGCCTGGTTTTCAGACCCTTTGCCAACTGGATTCCGTGGCGACGAAGTCGCCGTTCGGGCAGAGGCCTTTGCCGAAGGAAAAATCCTTTGCAGGACAAAACCACCTTAAACTATACTAGTTTTCCACGTTGAGGGGGTTAATATCCTGAATAGCGAAAGATACAGGCAGAGGGTTTGGAAGCCAGACTAAAATTGGCCGCGCAATTGGCCGCGCATTTGGCCCAGTTTGCGTTTACACCAAGAAGAGGCAGGGCTCGGCCGCGGCTCGGCCGCGGCCGAGACCACCTCCAGAGCGAGGCCAAATGCGAGGCCAATTTTGGCCTCGCATTTGGCCTTTTGCACGTTTACACTCAAGCGGGGCCGAGCTCGGCCGCGGCTCGGCCGCGGCCGAGCCTCGCACTGTAAACGGGGTCTATATCTCTTGCATGTATACTGGACCTTAGTCTTCCATTGTGCTATATCAACAGTTGTTGTTGTTTTTTCTTCCGAATATCTGCATCGTGAAAATCTAAAGCTCCCTAATACTGTACGAGCTGAAATTTTCGCGGTGGTTTTATTTTCGCGAATATCGCGAATCGCTTTTGAACCGCGAAAATAACAACATGCGAAAATGTCCTCCAAGTAGCAATTCGCGAAAATATCTGTACACGAAAATTTCAGCTCGTACAGTACATACAATCAAGAGCACTTTACAGTTGTGATTACAGTGGACTTCCCTTATAATAAAGTCCTCGGGAACAGCAGATTTCTTTCATCACATCAAAATTTCATTATAACCAAACAAATAAACAATAAAAAACATCAATAAAGAACATACAGCGGATAATGCTGCAGCCTGAATTTTTGTTTCATTGTAACCGGAATTTCATTATGAACCGCGTTCATTGTAATGGGAGTGCACTGTACAGTAAACCTAATCCAAAGCAAGAGACAGATTTAAAAAACAAATGGGCCACATAAAGTGCTAGCTGGCACTTGTCCGAATCCCTGTTCCCGACCTTTGACATGGAAGGTCCAGGAGTCCCTGTAGTACTCGTAGAGCCTGATCCTGTGCTGAAGACCCCGACGACAGAGAGTGCCAAAAAACTGGCAGGCGATGAACGTGTACGAGTCTGGGATGTAGCCAGAGATGCCACGTGACCCATAAAAACCGTTGACCTTTGAAAAGAATAGGGCAGAGGTCGCTGTGTCAAACATGTACGAGATACAACTCTACACTCTATATCTTAGGTACACAGGCATGTCCATTCTGAAGCACTACAGAGAAACTACGACTAATGTGCATACACATACCGGTACATGTAACATAGACAAGCTCGAGATCGAATTATACTGCCTGATAGAGAAAGACCCTGTTATAATGAGCTCGCTTATGATGAGGAACCACATTAATGAGGTGATCTCCCTTGTTAAATCCATATACAAGCTTGTGTAATAGCAATGCAAAGACTGCTGACAAGTTTGACTACTTGTACATTGTATATATGACTCCATGCTATGTTTCTCTTTGTTTATAATGCATAATATCATAACAAGGAACTGGTTATGACGAGGTAATATCGGTGGTCCTACAGATCTCGTTATAACGAAGTTTAAAGGGACTGTACAATAGTGGTTGAGGTGAGGATTCAGGTTTATGACATTTTTTTGGTGAGATAATGAGAAACCTCTTATGAAATATGAAAGAACATGTAATTTCAAGAAGGATTCAACGTTTATTTGATGAAAATTGGCCTTGAAATGGCTGAGATATCGAAAAAAGCGATCCTAATAAAACTGACAGGCCATGACTTCTATTAGGAACTCTTTGTTCTTCCTTGTTTTTAGATATCTCAGTCATTTCAAAACCGATTTTCATCAAATAAACTTTTGATTCCCTATAGAACTGTATGCTCTTTAACATTTCATGGAGTGGTTTCTTAATATCTCACAAAACATTACAAGCTGAATCCTCACCTCAACCAGTACTACACAGTCCCTTTAACTGTATCACACACACTACAAGACACTAATGTTATTACATTGAAAGCAAGGGAAAAAATCCTTCTGGAGAAAAGAGCTTGCATATAATTGATACATACAATGTATATATACACATATTATATAAGTATATTCTCATATGTTCAACTGATAGTTCAGATGTATACAATTGTATGGAAAGGAAAACAGGATACATATGGCCAAGTGCTCAATTCATGGAGAATTATATGGGACATTTGTTGCAAGTGCTAATATGCCCTAGGAACAGAATGGCAGATACCCGTACATTATGTATGTGTAGCCGACATCCTAGGCCACTTTAATACACTGCATACACATGGGCTGGACTTTCAATTCATTGATATTTATAGTGGTTCTTTTCCCAATATCTCATGTACCAAAGACTAATACTATCATCAGTTTCCATGGTACTATGTTTAATGGTACCGTTTTGTTAGGCATTTATTGACTGTCACTTGTGGCAATATTTGTAGAATTTTGGAATTTGACCTGGATTTTGGACTGGTGTGATTCTAGCTTTTCATTAGCTCTACCACAAACACACACACAAATGCCTGAGAGTGAACATTATATCATAATTGGCCATTGCACTACACAGCTAACAAGGAAAAGTAGAAATCATGCGGTGCGTAATATATGTCCCCGCCGGAAGTAGCATTTAGTAGCAAAATGTACAATATAGGTAAAAAGATCAAGGTCAAAGGTCAAAGAAGTCAAAGGTCAAAATTCTATGTAGAAGATTTGAAGCCCTCACCTAGTACCATTACATAAAGCAAATGGAATCGAAATCGGGTTAGAAATAGTGAAGGAGTAGCATTTTGTAGCCAATGTGCAATATAGGTAAAAAAATCAAGGTCAAAGGTCAAAGAAGTCAAAGGTCAAAATTCTGTGTAGAAGTTTTGAAGCCCTCACCTAGTGTCATCACATAAAGCAAACGGAATCAAAATCGGGTTAGAAATGGCGAAGGAGTAGCATTTTGTAGGCAATGTGCAATATAGGTCAAAAATCAAGGTCAAAGGTCAAAGAAGTCAAAGGTCAAAATTCTGTGTAGAAGTTTTGAAGCCCTCACCTAGTGCCATCATATAAAGCAAACGGAATCAAAATCGGGTTAGAAATGGCGAACGAGTAGCATTTTGAAGCAAAATGTACAATATAGGTCAAAGGTCAAGGTCAAAGGTCACAACTGAAATTCTGTATAGAAGTTTCAAAGCTCCCATGTAGTGCTATCATATAAAGCAAACAGAATCAAAATCGGGTTAGAAATGGCGAAGGAGTAGCATTTTGAACATTTTGATCACACACGGACGCACGGACAGACGGACACACGGACACACGGACACACACACACGTACGGAGCCCGTTTCATAGTCCCCTGCTCGAACTCGTTCAGCGGGGACAATAAAACTACTTTTACTCCCTCAATTTCTACCACTTATATTATAATCAACTTTTATAACCTTAACCCTTTGGTCAATCAGTGTCAACCATAGCTTAAAAAAATTAAAAGAGAGGAAAAGAATAAGGTATTTGGATTGGTTTCGAATATGGTACCATGCCAAATTTCACAGAGGTAGGCTCAATTACAGGGTCAAGTTATAGTGGTGGAAGGGGGGAAATGATTGCAAATAGATAAATTGGCTACAGAACGATGTACACACAAATGTGAAAACTTAAAAATGTCTCTGACACTGCCATTTTGATAATATGCATGATTGTTATTCTTCCTGAAAATCAACATCACTTTGACTCTTTATGCGCCCAGACATTAAGCATAACTTGCCCAGCTTTTTTCATTATCTGTTGTCAGTGATCAATCTAAACTTTCAATTCAAACTTGACCTTCAACTGTAGACATAATGTTAGTAAGCCCACTCAGGCATAGCAATGTGCCTCAGTCCAACAGGAAGGAAATGGCAGCATAAAGGGATTAGGTAATCCCTACTCACTGACAATCAATTTCCAGACATCTGTGCCAATCTGTGAAGATAATACAGTATTAAAGGGTTAATCTATCATTGCAGAAAGTCATTTGAACTAATTTCACCAAATGTAGCATTACCAGGTATACAAAAAATGGAAGATTTCACACAGACCTGTGGGGAAGCCATCAGTATCTCAAATGTTGGCTTGGACTTGAGAATGGTGTCCATGTACTCCGAGGTCAAGTTGAAGTAGCCAGAGGCCAGGTAGCACACACCTTCACCATCCCCCTCGCCAAGCAGTCTCCTGGTCACCTCCTGGTCAACGGTCACTCCGAGGGGTCCCATCTGGACCAGGGGATATATCACGGTGTCCTTTCCTGACAACACCTCGTCCGCTTCGGATGCAGCGGTCATCCTGGACTGTTTTGCAGGACTTCCATCGTTTCCCGTCATCCCACAATTTTCCACCCCTTGACACTGGTCTCTGGTCCTTCCCCTCCCACTGTCCCCCTGCACAAGTGGTTCTTGACCAAGTCCAGCCTCCCTGTCAGGATGCCCCTCCCTAGCACCGCTTCCATTGGCACTTCCTCCACCGCTTTCCAATACACCACAACTCGTCCTCCTATCATTACTCAATGCACCGTTTCCCACACTTGAATGACCCACAGCATTTTCAGTCCTTCCTGAAATGGGGCGAGGGTGGTGCGTATTCCTGCCCTCCTGCATCAAGCTACCTCGGCTTTTCTGCAGCATCGTCCTCTGCCATTCGCTCACTGAACACACAATCCCGCTAGTCTCATCGGGGCTTATGAGAGCTGTCATTGCCCTACATGCTTGCTGCTTAAACTGATCGATGTTTCCTGTGAGAGCAGAAGGCAACAGTTTTATGCACAATTTAGCCATCAGAATATGACAAGGACATACATTCCTCAACTTTCTGTCAATGGTGATTCCCTGCCCTGAAATAAATGTCTGACAACTGTACAATGATTATCCTATCATTTGTGACAAGCAACAAATTGGCATATTATTCACAAATCAATACATTCAAGGTAAAAGTTCATATAGTATTGACTAATCAAAAGGTTGTGGCATGAAAACCTCAACATCATTGATCAGAGCCCTTATTGCACTTGGCATTACAAGACAAAAAAGAAGCAGACAAACAATGCACACTTGTAGAAGTGACAATGCTGACCCTGCACTCTGATGTCGAAATGGTGAAATGACACCAAATGTGGAATTTAGAAATAAAAGGCTGTCTCTGATGAAATCAAAGCCACATAATAAGGATGAGACAGGCTGAATATACCACAAGCTTACATCAGTTTGAATGTCAGAAAATTACCCTAAAACTGTCAGGTGATTATGAAATGAAGTTAACAATCAAGATGACCTCTTTACTGTACATTTCCCACTGAATGCAACAATACCATCGTAGCCGTCAAAACAACTACCTACTGTGTGACATATTATGTTCAACATTACACTTTTCAGACAGTGGTAATCAGATGGTTTTAAAAATGACAATTTGACATTTATCTGATTATTACTTTCTTACTCATTGTGGATCTCAAAAAACTTTTTATCAGTCTGCCACATAGCCTTCTACTCCATAGAGCAAAAGTAAGATGATGTTATTATCCTCACTATGATGATGATGATGATAATGATGATGATGATGATGATGATGATGATAATGATAATAATAATAATAATAATAATAATAATAATAATAATAATAATAATAATAATAATAATAATAATAATAATAATAATAATAATAATAATAATAATAATAATAATAATGATAATAATAATAATGATGATGATGATGATGATGATGATAATAATAATCATCATCATCATCATCATTAAAATGATAATAATAAATCTCCTCCTTGGATGCATGCTCCCTGAACTCACCTTTCACTGGATGGATGCTGGTATCTGAGAAGAGAGAGAGGGAGTTGTCTGAATGCAGCTGGAAGGACATGGAGCTCACACCCAACACCAAGCGGTTGAAGAAGCTCACCAGTTCGGGGCAGTCCCTGATCAAAATGTACCGGTCCTGGCGGTTGCTGAAGTACATCTCGCTCAAGTTAGCACTGCAACAGGAATGGTTATGTGGTATCACTGGACAATGGCAAACTGCAAACCTTGAGGAAAAGGGTAGCACAACCATCTACACAGGTGTGACAGAGATATCTGTTTAACAAGTCCTTTTTCTCTTTTGTACTCATATTTATTACATTTTCCACACACATACAATTGTATCTACTTCATTTTTTTTTTTCTACAGTTAGGTAATGAATATGCATTGCAAGCAAGTAATTAGGCAGTCTGCTTTTCTAACTCCAGCAATAATCTATCTTAGAATGTGGAAAAAACTATTTCTCATGATTCAGTATGTATGTATTCAAGACGATATTTCATAGAAGCTGAATGCATTGTCCCTACAAAGCAGACGCACTCAAATGTAGTTCATATCATTACTGATTTGTATGAATCATAAACCTCCTTTCCTGTGATACCCACAACATCTGAAATAAAGAACAAACACACATTCATTACATTTTGCATCAAAGTGCAAATCAATTTGATTTTGCCATCTTTTCAACCTCCATCATATCTTTCTAATTTACTTTTCTTTTCTTTTTTTTTTCTTTTTTTTTTTTTTGTGGTTGGAAAACCAGTCACCATGTTGTACAGTGATCTTAATCACAATGTTTTACTGGTATTACAGAGTCCACATATACATAATACTCTCAAGTTGGTAAGTGTTTATATGTCCTGAATATGCACCTAAGATAAGGCCATCAAGCTTCAGTTTAAGCATGCTAACTGGCAAACAATGACTTGTTGCTCTTACAGTAATTACTGTACGGCAAACAATCAATGGTAGATAAAACATGACTAAATATCTACTTATATTTCTACCAATCATGCACTGTCCACATCCTTCCCCCTCCCCCCCCCCCCAAAAAAAAAAATATATATATATATATATGTATATATTCATCCTGTCAATTCGAACTAACCCTGACATTAATAGGTTGTCATCAAATGTGTAGACCTTGAGATGAGAGAGACCAATGGCTTCATTGAACCGTTCTGGTATGAGGGCCTTTTTCGCGCCCCTCAGCTCCGGTGTGTGGTACAGGGAGACGGACACGCGGTCTCGGAACTCGCGAATGAGCGGGAGCAGCATGGTCCGGGAGTTACTCTTCCCCCTTGACCCCCTCACACAATCCAGCAAGACATGGACACTCAGTTGCTCACAGTCAGCGAGGGACCGCTGGCAGGCTTGGCGCAGGCAGGAGACCTGGAGGTAATTTGGGCATTGCAGAGAAGAAAGGCTTTTAAAATGATTAACTTCACTTTAAGGGAACAAAAACCCAAATATATGTGGATTGAGAAAAGCAGCAATATTAGGACAACACATCAGTGATGTTTCGATTCTAAAGTTATACATTCTTAAAGTTTTGGTTTAAATATAAGGGATATACAGGCAGGGCTAAACCTTGCATATACAATGTATGTCAATGCTGATGTTCTTGAAGCTCCAAGGAGAATGAACAAAGTGTAGTTCTTGCAGAGTTTCACAAAAATGTGGTGGGAGAAATTCCCACAATTTTCTACACACAGAAATACTATCATGACAAAAACTATATTTGGATGTAATTAAAGAATAAAGCAAATGTCATTTTCAAACTGAAATTCAGATACTATTCTTTTAATGACATCTCAGCATTTTCTATCAAGTAAAAAGAAATCCTGTTGGTATAAAGATAAGGTAAGCAGCTGGTGACTACCTTTGCACATCATTTACTGTCTAACATTGGTCCTTATGGATGAAGGAAATGTATACATGTACAGTGTAACTGCAGGCTTTAAAAGTAATACATGTACATACTGGCATATTTCACTTAAGTGGAGATCTAGTGCTAGAGGTCTTACCAATTCTTGCTCCATGGGTCCATCCCCAAGGTACAGGGAGGCCAACACAACACTTTTTCTCGCGATTCCAATTTGCTCCTGAGTATAAAATACAAATTACAAAACAAAGTTTACAATATTCAATACGTTAGCTACATGTACGCATACAGGCAACCAATGATGCCACTGGAAATGTACAATGTGTAAAGTTTGTTACTCAGCATGTTCCAGATGATGAAGGGTAACTGTGCCATTTAGTACTATTTCAGGAGCTCTGTATACATTAAGTTCTGAAGAGCATTTAACTTAAGTGTGGATCATGTCAAAAGTTTAAAATATATATGATTTCATGTCACAGAAGAAATTAAAGATGATATACTGCTGGAAATCCCTTATGTGACTATTTGATGCAAAGTATCCACAACATTATGGTCTAAAACTGATTAGAAAACAAAAATGTATTCTGCATTCTATTTCAGTTGGCCCTGTGTACATCAACACTGACAAAAGTACACATTAATACATAATTCAAAAGGGTAGCATTTGTATTAGATACAAACTCAAACGCCAGGCTGCATGTAAAAATCAAGAATTGTATGTTCTTCACTGGATCATCATCAGATTTTTCTTGAAGGCTTTAAGTGATAAAGCAAATATCTCAAAGATGGTCTTCCATACCCTTACTGTTCTCTCTCATGTACTAGTCAGACAATGAAAATTACAAATCATATTTGCATCAAACCATTTATGAACGTATTTCAATAGTGCATTTCTGCATATTGTGATTTCATTTACTGCCTTACATTCAGAGAATCGTTCTGAACATGCTCACCTTGATTGTGTTGTAGAATTCTGAGGGGTCATGCAACACAGTAATCTGGTCTCCACGAACTCTGAACTCTGGCGCCATCACCTTTATCCACCGGAAATGCGAGGCCAAGCTGGCAGTGTCTCGTCCGTTTTCTACGGCCTCCATCATGGTCGTCAGGGAACGATTCGCGTTTTGCATGCACTGCGCCACCCGCCGAGTTCCAAGGCATACCACAAGGGTCGTCTGGCACATCAGACGGTACATAGTCGAGTCCGGCTGCCTCAACTCTAAATAAAGTGACCGTCAAAGAAAATTCAAACACCTTGACTTGAAATCAAAACCAGGGAGATTTGAGGTGGGGGGGGGGGGGGGGGGGAGTTATCAAGAAGATACAGTGTACTTGTGTGCTACATCTTGTATCTCAATGACAATAAACAATTAATACCAGGGGGGTTTTCATAAAGCTGATTCGTAAAGTTATGAACGACTTACGAGCGACTGGTGATCAGTTCTTGTGCTGAATTATGGAAATTCTGATAAGTATAGCACATCAGGCTAGAACTGATCACCACACACAGGCACACGCTTCTCAGTGACTGAACGTTTGACCAGCCACCCAGGCCCAGGGTCCCGCCCGGTCCAGCATTCGATATTTGAAGAGGAAAAATGTTTCAAAATCATAAGCTTAGCTCTAAAGAGGAGGTTTGAGGAAAATAAGAAGAAACGGTGCTCTAAATATCAGTTTTGTCGTCGTAACTAGATAAATTATGCTGTTTATTTACCTTCTCGCGCATTGATTGAGAAGCCACGTAGTACACCAGTCGCTCGTAAGTTGTTCGTAACTTCACGAACAGCTTTATGAAACAGGGTACAGGTATACCAGTATTTAATCACACAAGCTTTCATCAATTTGCCTGGATGATAAATTAATTTATAACAGGAAATGTCACATAGATAAGATCTAGGACAACTATGGACTCAAGGAAGGCTTGGCAACTCTGTAAATAAATAAATGTCATTTCTATCAACAACATTAGATTCTATACCCATTCTCAATCTCACTACCGGGGTTCCAAATTGGCATTGACTTTGCCAGCAGACATCAATTCCCACTTGTAAAACGAAAAGATACGGTAATTGGGGAATTCATATGTCTACACTATTATTATTCAACTACACGCAGCCGCTGTCACACAGTGGTCTGGTCAGGCTACACTATTATTGTGATCTCTATATTACTACTAGACACTCAGTCTCATAGACTACGGAATAGCTGCTCTGTGTTTTGACCGACAATTAAGTAGAAGTATAAGGCGAAAAACTTGGAAAAACTTCTCATTTATAATAATGACATTTGCTGGGTCAGTTGTTCGCTTCTGACCCAGCAAATGTCATTATTATAAATGAGAAGTTTTTCGCCTTAGACATACTTGTCGGTCAACTCTGTGTTCTACTGATCCTGTGCAGCTCCTGATCCTGAGGCCTGATGCGAGGCTGAAACTGTTTGGGAAATAAGGCCTATATAGTATAAGCAAGGCCAAGAAAGGGCCGGGACGGGAAAAGACCCCCTGTCTATCTGTGCCTGAGGAACAAGTAAGCGTTAGGCAATTACAGTTTAGTTCCTTACCTTACAAGTTATTTAAAAAAAAAAAACGGCAGGTGAATTAGCACAGCCCTGATTAGTGATAGGCCGGTACGTAGGTAGCGATAACGTGTGTAAATTAACCGAGGCTGAAGGCTCGGGTAGATACTCGATCATGTCGATCGAATTCTCAAGAGCTCAGAACGCCGGTACGGTTGGCTAGGCAGCGGAGCGGAGCTACACGGAGCGGGCACCCGAGAGTACCGGCCTGGTACAACGGAGGAAGTATGCAATCGTCCACCCAAGGCCTTAGCTTGTCGCACGACAGAGTTGAGATTGCGTCATAACACACTACACTAAACTGTCCACGACTGCACTGGCAATGACTGGCTTCATGCACGTGCACGTTACCATGCATGCTTCCATACACACCACGTACAAGTACCGTCGTACGCGACGCACGCGCGCGCGCAGTGAGCGAACGGAATTCGGAACTGTGTGCTCTTTTTTGTGTGTGTAGTGTGTGTGAGGGGAGTGCACGTGTGAAACAGAGTTGCGTGTGCGGATAATATGGGATAAGCTTGTTTTTGTTTTTTAATATGCTTTTATGTTTCACAATCACATAGAATCGCAAAATTTACAAATGATTAGCAGTCAACATGAAAAAAGGAAAACAAAGCAAAAACAATATGTGACAAGAATCTTTTACATGTATTTTAAAAAAATTATCATACACATGTCGAAGGGATCACTGCTCCCTCATTCATTGACGACATAAATGGCGGGACCAATACACATCCCTTGCAAAGTCGTTACATCTGAAAATACGCCCTTATAAGCTGAAATTTAGGGGCATAAAACAACTACATGTATGACAATTTTATCATGAACATAAATCATGGATCAAAACTCTCTTTTTTATGTAAAGTAAGCTTCTTTCTTTTCTTGGCTAAATGACACTTAATTTTGTTTTGCTTTTTATGAGACTTGAAAAAACCCCAATATTTGATAATTTGCTATCAAAATCAAACAACTTCACAACTAATACAAAACTAATACATTTATCTAAAGATAAACCTTTTTTTTTTTCGAAATCGGTTAACTGGAAATTACTGAAATATTTTCTATCATGTTTAAAACATATCATCTCCGAATTGGGAAAAATCTTTTCATAATCAGAAAAGAAATGAACCATTGTCTCTCCCATTTCCTTCTCAAAATGACTACAAAATTCCTGATCTTTTCTTCTTCTTTTTTTTTAATATATATAAAAGGGTGTTCAAAGCTATAGTTTTATGGAAGACCTTTTGGTAGAATGAGCATAACCTATATATAGTAGGCCTACAGGTGAGATTAGTCTTACAGTCAGGGACTGTTAATAAATTATTTCAATTTATCTCTTCTTATGGAGATGTGGCTCCTTCAATATTTTATAGGCGTGCTTGAGCACTTATGGTGGCATTCAGAGTGGCAACCAAAGAATCATGAACATTATACTGAAAGAAATTGGACTGAGGCGGACGTTGCTCTCGATCTTGAGTCTCCCTTTTAATCAGTTGAGCTTTCGGACTGATTAAAAGGGAGACTCAAGATCGAGAGCAACGTCCACCTCAGTCCGATTTCTTTTACTCACTAATCAGTATATGCTACCCACAATGAGGCACCGCGTACGTTTGGGAAGGGAATTATCTCTCGCACTTTTTTATTATTATTTATTTTTATTTTTTATTTATATATATATATATACATATATATATATATATATATATATATATATATATATATATATATATAAAATAAAGGACATTTATATTGCGCAGCTACTATAATGATAGCCTCTACTGCGGATTACAGAATAACATACAAGAAATTCAAACAAAATACATTATATATAATATATATATATATATATATATATATATATATATATATAATATACAATATACAATATATGTGTTTTTATCACATATTATTATTGTATGTTTTACTTTCCTTAAACTTGAACAAAATTGCAATATTGGAAATAAAATTTGATTTGAATTTGAAATGTGAAATTTCATCGTCTATAGCGCAGATGAAAAGGGTTCATTGCGGTATATTAGATGCGAATTATACACATTATTTTGTTTATCATATTGAACAAGGGGCCAATATACAGATCAATACACGATGTCGATTAAAAAAAAAAAAGAAGATCTATCACGTATCTATGACGTCATATTCATGGTCTTATGCACTATGCGGTGCAACACCTTTTCTCTCTCTCTCTCTCTCTCTCTCTCTCTCTCTCTCTCTCTTTCTCTCTCCATCGGTTTTGTCTTCATCATAGCAATGTCATGTCTGGCCATGTATGATCATAAAATCCACGAATACTTTGTTTTACAGATATAAATCACGTAATACAGCTTTGAATAAATCAAAGTACATTAAATATCGGAACACTCTTACATCCCCGTTGCGTAAAGCAAAAAAAAAAAAAAAGATTATTTTTGTTCTTTGTTTGAACAGCACAAGTCAGACGCAAAATCTACTTGGCATGTAATAAATAGTTTTATTCATAAACGTGTAAAATAAGGGTATTATTGATAATATCCTTTGTGAAGGGAAGAATTTAACAGATGATGTCGAAATTGCGGAAGCATTTAACCTTTTTTTTTGTGTGTGTTAATATTGGTCCGAATCTGGCCCGCAATATTTAATCTGTACACAGACCCTTTCATTCATATCTACTAAATTCCAATCCTCAGTCTTTTTCCTCAGTTTTTTCTCCCAGTACTTGAAGCAGAGGTCTTAGATATTGTCAATTCTTTTAGCCCCAAGAAGAGTACAGGTCATGATGGGATTTCTAATCACCTGATGAAACGTATTGTAAATGAAATATTGTAAATGAAATACTTTCACCATTAGTTCACATTTTGAATTTATCTTTATTAACAGGTATCGTGCCCACTAATATGAAAGTTGCCAAAGTTATCCCAATTTAGAAGAAAGGCAGAGAGGATGAGTTAAGAAATTATCGACCAATAATCGCTTCTGTCCTCCTTTTCTAAATTACTTGAGAAGGTGGTTTATAATCGTTTAATCAAATTTGTAAATGAATGTGATATTTCAGCTGATAATCAATTCGGGTTCCGGAAAAAACATACAACCACTCATGCTATATATTACTACTGGTTGAGAAAGTTGTAAGAGCTATAGACACAAAGTCGCATACAGTCAGTTTGTTTCTGGACTACTCCACGGCCTTTGACATAATAGATCACGAAATTCTTTTGTATAAACTAAATCATTACGGTATTCGTGGAAAGGCCTTGAGTGGTTCAGAAGTTATCTTGACGGTCGAACTCAATTTGTTTCAGTAAATAATCATGACTCTGAAATAAACTCGATTTGTTGTGGTGTTCCACAGGGCTCCCTCTTAGGTCCTCTTTTATTCATTTTATATATCAATGACTTCCGGAACTCATCCTCTCTGCTGTCTTTTCTTCTGTTCGCAGATGATACAAGTCTCTTTTATTCTCACTCAGATCCTTATGTTTTGCTTGATTCTTTGAGTGGATTCAGGCAAACAAATTGTCGCTTAATATAAATAAGACTAATTATATGGTTTTCAGTAACACAATAAAATCTCTTCCAGATATAGTTTTAGTGAACGGATCACAGTTAAACCAAATAGATTCAACAAAATTTGTGGGTATTTATATTGACAGTAACCTTTCGTGGAAGGTACATGTTGATTGTTTATGTAAATTGTTGTGTTAGAATGTTGGAGTTATTCACAAACTGAAATATCTCTTCCCAAAGCCAGTATTGCATTCTCTTTTATACAACTCTATTATTACCTTACTTTAATTACAGAATATTGGCCTGGGGGAATTGCTCAAAGACTAAAATCGATTCGTTATTTTTGATTCAGAAAAAGGCCTTGCGGATTATCAATCGTGCACATTTTTTGATCACACTAGTGAATTGTTTGTTTCAAGTAAATTGTTGAAAATTTCTGATTTGTATTTGTATCATGGTGGAATTTTTTATGTATAAGTTGAATACTGGTGATCTTCGTGGTATATTTTTCTCAATGTTTGTTAAAAACAGTGATATCCATACTTGCCCTACAAGACACAGTGAATCATATCATTTTTTCCCCTGTTCGTACAGTTTTAGCCCTTAAGACAATTGCATTGACTGGCCCTTCTTTCTGGAATGAGTTAGATTCGGTTCGGTTGCAATCAAGTTCTTCAAAAGTTCCTTCAAGCAAAATCTTAAAGCCAATTTTCTAAAATCATATACGTTTAATTATTTTGCCGTGATCACTTGAAAAATTTCTGCATACTCAAATGATGCCTCGCTCGGATGGCTACATTAGTTTGATCAACTTGCTACTTTTCTTAGCATTGATACCATAAGTTTAATCATAAACATCATACAATACTTTGTACATTCCGTAAACTTTATAACATTCTCGACATCTTGTATTTTGCATGTTACGTCACTTTTGACATTGATATACTGTACTAAAAGCCTATGTTATATTTTTGGAACCCACATCCTACAAGCTTTGTTTTTTTGGTGGGTTCCTCATATTACACGTCAATAATATACGTCCTTATACATTTTTTTTGTGCAATTTTGTTTCAAACTGACCATTGTGTTAAAAACATTTCTTTTTCAAAATCAAATGGAATATAAAACTTGTATGAAATGTGGAATATGGAACATGAAAAAAAAAAGAATCATCGAACTATTATTGCATCAAGAACGAAATTCTTTCTTACATGCAAGAATGATTATTGTGTAAGAATACTTCTGACCAGGGAGGTGGACTCTTCCATCACCTCCTTGTTCTGACTACATTATTACTTGATTCTCCCTCTTATGAGATTAGATGACTCTGATATCACAAAATTGTGAGTTGCTGTCTAAAGAGGGCAGTAGACTTACAATGTCATGACCGCATCCGTGATGAAATCGGGGATGTATTCAAGGATTGACCGATCGAGGAATTGTTTGAAAATCAAACTTTCAAAGAGTCATGATATTCTGTAACCGATCTTTCTCTCTTTACTTACCACTTTGGGTAGATTTACAAAAACTATGAAACAGATGAGAGATCGTGAAAGACGTTCGACTTTGAGAGGATCTCAAGCGGCCGGCCCAGGTTGGGGTGGGGGTGGGGAAGGGGGTGTTTGAGTTCTTACTACATGGAATGTACTATGTTCAACGAATTCCCTTACCGGTATTTAGCTGTGAAGAAGAAGAAGAAGAAGAAGAAGAAGAGAAGAAGAAGAAGAAGAAGAAGAGAAGAAGAAGGAAGAAGAAGAAGAAGAAAGAAGAAGAAGAAGAAAGAAGAAGAAGAAAGGAAGGGAGAGGGAAGAAAGAAGAGAGGAGGAGAAGAAGAAAAGAAAGAAAGAAAGAATATCCATCATGTTTCATAATATAAAATGTTGTATAAAATGTATGTATTATATAGACCTAAAGAAGAACGCAAGACATAGTGTTGTTTGTATGAAAATAGGTCTACGAAATCATGGCACTATAAGACCGTTTGTCAAAAATGAAACAAACAAATACAAAACGAAACTCAAAATAATACTGATATTCTTCCTTATCTGAGGAAAACTTATTTCTGCACTCTCAGTAAATAATAAACAATAATTCACTTAGGCCTATCACATTTTACAACAAAGAGTTCAATAACTGCAAAAAGAAATGGATAATGATAAGGTACTGAAATTATAAAACTCAAAATCATGAAAATGTGTTATTCTGTATTGTACAAAGGAACATACTGCACATTGGTTCAAGAGATGTAACAAAATATTTCAGACTTGACTCCATCATTAATTTTCCTCTTGGTATTTGACAGTCCACAGTTGCTCCCCCTCCATGAAAATATGCAGGGGGGGGGGGCAAACATGTCATTTTGCCTCAAATAATTCCCGAGAAACGGAAACATTTTCTTGCATGTTCTGATAGAAAATTGTCCAAACATTTCACTGAAATGTGCACCATATCGGTGTAATTCAATTCTGAAAATGAACAATTTCCCTGTCGTGGGCGGGGGGAAACGTTCCTTACATGATTAGTACACTTTGGAGATTGACAAAATTCCGAATATTTCATCAAAAGTGTGCACCAGATCTGTCACTTTCGTACCAGCAAATGGGAGGGGACATTGATTCCCGAAACTGATTCTCGAAATCCGGTTTTTGTTTGTTTGATAAAAAAAGTCAAATTATTCTACCAAAATGTGTGTGCAAGAATTTTGTTGAATTTTGTTGAATTTCATGTCTAAAAATGTTCTCCCTCGAATGGGATGGGCCCACATACCCCAACCTCACCCTTAGCTCCTACCCTTCCCTTGCTTGGTCCCTTCGATAGACTCGGTACGCTTGGGGGATGGACAATTTCTACAAAAAGTGTGCACTCACAGATTGTTCTTTTTCAATTCTTTAAAAAAAATAAAAAATGAAAAATAAAAAACAAAACCAATGCAATCTGAATTATGTTCAAAACCATTTTATCAGATTAATCCTTGTATTGGTAAAAATTGCATGTATGTTCAAAGAGACTAGAAAACTTATCCCGGTTTTATCCGTAATAAATGTATCATACCGGGTACGTTCATGTTCGCCCCCCCCCCCCCCCCCCCCCCCCCCCGGTCATAACACCGGAGAAATTACAAAATCGATAAAAGTGAACAACTTTTTCACCCAACCGCATCCCATACATCTTTCTGTGCACATTCGAAGTGTAGACGACGAGTACTGCTTGTGTGTCAGGTGTAATATTTTTCCCTTTACTGTGTGTACAGTAGATATCATCCGCAGGACGTAGCCCCTAACTTCTTGAGGGCTACTAGTATGTACAGTGGAGTGTCTGTTGGTTGGTGTGTAACGGTGCTGTATGTCTCGTGCCGTGGTGGCCGATTGTGAGAGACAGAAACACCACCTGGAAGTCAAAATTACTACATGTAAAGTTTAGATCTAGTACAATTCTCACTGGTGCAAGACCTTTTGTGAACTTAGCGTAGTGGAGCGAGGACCGGCAAACCACAACAACGGAAGATATGGTTGTGTAAGTGGCCATCTAATTAACATTTACCTCCGAAAAAATTAAGAAAAAGGAAAGTCTACCCGACCCGTGTGGCGTGTATCACCCGGACCGGTGCCTGTTGGTTTGTTTGATAATCGACGTCTTATGAATTAAAATTATTTATGGGTGTAGGAGCCTAGATAACTGCTATGTACGAATGTAGCCTAACCCGAGGCTAATAGCTAAATAAAGCATGTTTATTGTTAAAGAGACCAGAGCCTAGCCAGAGCTGGTCTGCATACACTCGGGCTAGTGTATGGTTGGGTGTTCATAATATCGGACACCTAACGTTTTTCTATCAATAGAAACGTGAAAAATCTCACAATTTGCCTGAAATTTTACTCACGTGTGGAGAAAATACTCGGATTCACAGCGCGCACTGAAAATGCGATCTGAGGTACGCGCTCTAGATGGCGGCTTCGAACGCGTGGGCAGGGTAAGGGTGTCATTTTTTCCGCACTCAGTTGCCGGGCTCATATCGACCGACCACCCCGCCCTCTATTGACAATACGTATAAAGCGTACTTAAACGCGTTTTTCGACAAGCTGCTGTTTTTTCTAGTCGTAATTTTTTTCCCCAATAATATTTGAATATATTTTGAATCCTTCGATGTTACTTTTGAAGGACTGTTTGATGAATTTGACTTGATTTTCATTAGGAAACTTTTCATCGTAATTGAAATAAATTAGATGAGTCGGTTTGTTTTTTCACATTCATTTCTCGTTTCTGCATCAACTCGTACGGTCGTAGCGGGCGACAAAATGTTTATGTCATGTGTATAGGTGTAACGTGTGTGCACGATCTGACAAGCGGCGGTGACAATTTTGCGGTCAAAATCGTCAATTTATTACGGAAGGATACTCTACATCTAACAACGAGTCAGCAAAGGTAGGCCTAGTTATATGTAGTTTACACGCTAAACCTTATTCGATTTTGCTAAATTTCGGTAATTTAGAGGGAATACTTAGTTGTTTTCGCCACATTTTACTCGGTAGCGTAGCCAGTGAAGAATCGAACACCGTTGCGCGTAGTCCCATGCGTACATTTTCTTTCTGTACGCGCAATGCCATTATAATGCGCGGTCGGTCGTTATGGACCCGGTCGGTAGGTTGGACCCCTACCATACAGCAGTAGGGTTCTAATTCACTAGGTCTAGACTAGTCTATCTCATAGTCAAAGATGTTCTGATGATATGCTTCTACATTCATTAGATCTATGTAATTTTTTAGGCTTGAAGCATAGCTGAGTGTAGCTCTACATTCGGCTATGCTTCAAGTCTATTTTATACTTACATTTACTTAGGCATTCGTGCGGGTAGGACGTGTTATTAAAAAGGCAATGTGACATGCATGCCTACGACATGAAATTATGAATGTGCTTAGACAGAAATATCCATTGTGTGGATGTGATCATGTCGGAGGAGTTTTTTTATTTTTTTGATGTTGTCGCTCTCTGGAGGAGGGATCCATGAAGCCAGACGCAGTCTCCGTGGAACAAATATTATCCTTGACGACCAGATACAGACTGATCTTTTGGTCAAGAATGTGCTGCACTGTGCCTGTAGTGTAATGGCTGTATCAATATTTAATGATCTCTACTGTCTTGTAGACACCCTAGTTCTGTTAGTGTTACGTAATACTAGTGTTAGTGTTACCTGGGGTTACTCTTCTGCTGTGTAATTACTGAATACTATAATGTTACCCGTGGTAACATTTAATAGCACAGGTACTGAACTGAAACCACGTCCAGGGGGTTGTTTCAGAACTTGACCGAAAGATCGTCTGGAGATATCTGTCGTCAGGGCTATGTTCTGCGGAGACAGTGTCTGGCTTCACGGATCTCTCCTATATGGAGGAGAGCGATAACGTCCAAAAAATAAAAGACTCCTCCGGACAGACAGATCTTTTTGTATTTCAGAACCTGCTATTATAGCATGATAGCAGCTTTGAAAAGAGCCTAGGCTGCAGTGTAAACGCTAGGGCCTGGAGGTTTAAGAAGCCACTTTTTTTGATGATCTGGAACTAGTGGAAGTTATCACTGGAATCGCCAGCTAACATAAGCGACCTGCCGTCGTGACCAACTGCCGCTGATAAACGCCACACAACTTGCACACTTTCGCGCTCGATCATGTTGTGGTTTTACTAAGAAATTCAAAAGGCGGCGCCATGTATCCGGAGGGGAATGCATTTACCATGGGAATGAAGCCAGTTGGGCCTGCTAGGACCTGCTTTGGACAAAATTAGCTCGCGCAGTAATATAAACAGATGAGAGACCACTTCTTTGAGTAAGTTTTCGAACCTCCTTGTGGAGGCTCAAAAACCTTGACACAGTATAAGCGGGGTACCTAGGTACCAAAGTGGTATCAAATTGCAAAATCAAATCAAAATTTTATGTGTATGAAAAACAGGGTGTATTCCAACGAATTGAATCATGTTTACAGCTTCCATATTAGGAAGCATTTTCAGAAACAGTTGAAGCTGTTTCAAGAGGCATAGTGTAAGCATACCACATGCTAGAAGCAGTTTAGGAAATGGTGTCAGTCAACCCTATTATTGACCCTTAACCCATTGAGGACGGACTGATTTTGCCAGAACATGGATTTCCTATTACTCCTGCTTTCAACTGACTACTACCGGACTATCCCATAATGCACTGTAAATGATGCTTAAATCAACATCCGGGTACTTTTTACGTCATTGGTGATAGCGAGAATTGTCATGGTAATGACAAGAATGCAGCTTCCTGATTGGCTGTTGCTAATGCTATATGAAGTTTGTCATTTCAGCAAGAGTTGACATCCTAACATCTTTTATGAAACAGGGGCCAGGTGTGAACAAGTCTATCCATGAACATCCCCCCAAACAGGTTTTGTTTTATCATCACAGATACAATTCTTTAAAACAATCTTGACTAGCACACAAACTCATTAGAAGTGGAACTTGGTCTTATCTGGATTAGAATAAGAGCTCTAAACCTTTTTGCCAGTTAGCAGAAGTCGATGCTGTGTAGGAATTGTTTTATCCTATAATTTCTGCTGCTATTGTGAGTTATTGCACCAAGTGTCATATATTGTAGCTGACTTTAATGGAGATGACATCATAATAGCCAAAAGGAATATATCTATTCTTAGGGTCTGACTTTTGTTGCAGAAACCATGAAAAATGTGATGATACAAGTAAATATAAAAACACTGTGATCAAATACATTGTAACTCCTTAATATACAACAGTATGATAAAAATACATGCTACATGTATCTACATCAGCAGAATTTCAGGTGGCCTTTAATGTGTTTCTTGAGCTTTCAGCCAGTGCCATGGGACAAATCCTGTAGTGCCAGCAGGGGCGGATCTAGCTTTTTATAAAGGGGGTTGGGGGCGGTATGCGAGCGGAGCGAGCAAGGGGGGGGGGGGGGGGAGGGTGTGGGAAGGGGGTGTACCCCCTCCCACAGTAGGGAGAATTTTTGAAAATCTGTGTGTGAAAATGGCGTTTCTTGCATCTAAACACCACTATTTTTGGTATAGAGGTCATTGCCATAAATAGAAAAAAATAAAATTGCAAGTTAAAAAAAAAAGATAAGATCAAAAAAAAAATGGTCCCCGGATTTTTTTTTTTTTTTTTTTCGCTTCTGGCCAGGTTTATTTTCGAGACTTGAGGTAAACAGCAAAAGTCTCCCCCACAAAAAAAAAAACCACAAAAGCTTAAATAATGGGGAAACAATGAAAGTTGGGATACTGGGAGATTGGCAAAAGAATGGAATTAACTCATGCATGTATGATACATTGTACCCAAATCAAATAGGCTAAGACATGTGACTGTATGGTGATGATTGTGAAATATTGTGAAGCATGTGACACTGTGCTGTGGGTTTGAATAGAATGAGTGTACCACTTTGATGGAGGTGAGTTGTAATACAAATGTTGAAATTTCTAATGATAGACAGTAATCTACAGGACGGTAACTATTTTCATGGGTCTGTACTGATTGATGCATGGATTTGACCAGTTAGCTACAGTGTGTGAGTACACCAAGTAAATCTTCTGTGTTTGTTGTGGTCTGCATACTGAAATAAATATTCTTGAATAAATATAAGCATTATAAGCAAACAGGATGGAGGCTTAGTAATGAAAAATCTGTAGCAGTGCCGTTTATTCATCATGAATAAATACCGGCCATGTACAGTTTATACTGTATATTGTACTAAATATTTATAACAGTGCTTGTGTTTTAAATTCGAAAGTCAAATAATTTAAATGTCTTTCTACATTTTGCATTACTCTGTACATTACATTTCAGATAGGCTGTGGTATACCCTGTCTACCTCGTCATGGCATTATGCTGAGTTTTGAGCTGCTTAAAAATTAGCAGCATTTGGCAAGCAGAGAAACAGAAAGACAGAGAGAGGAGAGAGAGAGAGTAGGACGAGAATGCCAGCATCAGTATTTGTGGGCCATCGGCAACAGCGGGAAGGCCTACGCCCTGTCTACCGAGAGCCAGGTCTGGGAGCTGCGCAGCGCAGCCTATGGTACCAAGCAGGTGCTGAGCTTCAAGCGGATCTCCGCAGCGAGGCACGTGGTGTGGGGCCTTGGGTCCAACCTCCAGCCGTACATCTACGTTTTCGGCAGCGACGTCCCGATTCGCTGTCTCGAGTACACTTACGAGAATCAGGTGGGTTTATCTTGCGTTCAGTGAACTGGGAAGTGACCATTTCTCTATATACTGGTAGAGCTAATGCTAACTTTTGTTTTGTTTTCAAAGAAGTTTTGTATTTGATATTATGGTCTGAGTAACTGAGTAGCACTTGTAATTTAACAGAGTATGATCCAGGGTGAGTTACGATTTGAAAATATACCTTTTTTTTTCCGCAATGATCAGTGGAAGAAGTCGTCTCATGCATTGTCTCAGTGATTTTTAGTGGCTGTGCTCAGACCTGTTCATTTTCAAAATATACATTTATTGGTTATCTTTATGAGGCTACAAGTTAAACCCAGTTATTTTGGCCATGGTTTTCATTTGCAGATGAAATAGAACCTCAAAATATGTGTTCATGAATGCCGAACTAGCAAAATATCGTAATCTTCATGCAGACATGCTCACAATAGCTGCAGTGGCCAATATTATCTTTGTGTCTCATTTTTCTCATCAGCTAGCACACCATGGATATTAAAATGCAAGCGAAACTCATGCACGTAAAGCTGATAGGGTATGTTCTGTCTTGATGCTGTATAATTGTTGCCCTAGGTATCATTATATTACATAGGTATAGTCTTACCGGAATCACTTCTTTTTCTATCCAAATTCAGAGAAGGTGAGAAATTGTAATTTATAAGTGTAGTGAAGTAGCCCATAGTGTCATTATCCAGTCTGATACTTGTTGCTGTTTCTGTAGATAATTCACTATTCTTACAATCATAAATGCTTCCAAACAAAAGCTTTCCCTTTGCCGCTTTTATCTCAGGAAAAATTGATCCATCTATGTGGCATTGCAGAGTGAAAATCACTTTTTTTTTAATGAGTTCATACAGTGCTCCTATTGCTTCCTGTTATTTTTTCTTACGGAAATGCATACAAAGTGTCAATCAGAGTTGACATTGTGCGTCTCCTATGCTTTTAGAAAGTAGAAAAAGGATTCTATTTACAATGGTCATAGCATTCATGAACTCACAAAGTTTTTGTATTTCATCGCGTGATTAAAGAATATTATCAAATTGTCAATGTGCACGATCTATTTATGAGTAAGGTCATGTATATGTAGCTAGAAAGGAAAAAAAAATCCCTTGCATGGTCACTGCATGGTGCATGTTATTTCAAAACATACACAGAGGAGTTAATCCGTCATGCGGATATCCTCTTTATAATGAAAGGGGAACCATTGCATTGCAGTAAATGAATGGAAAGTATCATGTCTTGCTTCTATGGGATGACAGACACAGAACTTGAGAATTACTTGTATGGTAATTTCATTGCCAAATGCAAGGCATATCAAGGGTATGTTTGAGTGTTAAAGGGGCATAGTCCCGGTAGTGTAGAGGGCGCTGTTGATGGTACTGCCAATCACCGTTAGCATTGATACGAAGATTACTGAAGTTGTGCTGTCATCAAGAGTAAAGTGCGTAGCTGTTGCTAAGTAATGTTGCCTTTGTTGTCTTGCCTTCGTTGTCTTCTCTGCGCATCGCGCAGTCTGTAGTAATGCCAGGGTGCGTGCATATGTGCTTGTTATTATGACATCACAGAAGAAGTTTGCTAAAGCTGTCAACCCCCTCAGTCGAATCATGCGCCGAACTGTGATCCGGCCACTGACTACAGTGAATCGGACTTCATCGGACTCGGGGAAGTGGGCCAAAGCGTAAGCGCTAAAGAGGAGTCGATAGCGTAGGTCTCTTTAGGAAACTTGCGCCATGCGCCCGCGTACGCATTTGACTAAAACACCGGGACCATGCACCTTTAAGTCTCCTATTATTAAAAGCGTACCATACCCATGCCAGAGGAGAGCTTGAATGCTCCCAAATGTACTGTACCATACCATATCAAAAGTGCACCATTTCCTGATGTGCTCCAAAAGCGTACTGTACCGTACCGTACTCGGGCGTACTGTGCCAGAGAGCGCTTGAATGCAAAGTGATCCAAAAGCGTTCTGTACCAGTTGATGAGAAGAATAGTACAAAGAGTTGATTTCTCTCTATAAAGGACACTTGTATGTAGCTGCTATGTACACGTAATGTGTGACCCTTCTGACTCGAGTCTGCTTCCAATCTGGGATGGCATGGTACAGTATAGTATGGTATGGTACGATTCGGTTTGCTTTTGAGTGCTCAAACATGGCCAGAAACTAGCAATCCCTGCACCCCCCCCCCCTTCTCCTTTCTGCATGACTACATTAATTGTCTAAGGAGTACCATCTTGCTGATTATGTAACTGCATGTACTGCACAATATCTCCAGCTGTTTTAACACATAATACACACTACAGCTCTTTTGTGTGTGTTGTGATGAAAGCCATGGAAGTCATGCTGTATCACAATAGCATGATCTACCAGGATGTTTCTATTGCTTATGACGCCATTATCAGTGTCACTCTTGTCCTCTTTCACTTCCCTCAATTCTATATTGAACATCAACTTTGGCAGAGCTGCCAAGTCTCTCTGGTCCTGCATGAGACCCCCCCCCCCCCCCCCCTCAATACTGAGATATCTCTTCATGTCCTGCTGAGAGGATATCAAAAGTCCTGTGTGATATAGGAATCTCTTTGCCTATTGAAATGCCTACAATAGACAGGCACCTACCTAAATGCTGTTTTGAACCTCTTGAATTTACTTTATAAATGTTGATCTCTCTGCTGCTAAAAAGTATAGTGTAATATCTGGTCATCTGAATGGATACCCCATATGGATTGATCATACAAACCAGCTAATGCCCAACAATTTCGCATAACTTCAGTTGTTGCAGACCAAGTACAAGAATATATCTACAACAGCAGATGTAGGTATTTGGAAATGAGCAGTATGAGACCCCCCCATTTCAAATAATATTGATATTTATGATAGTTTATATATTTTGATTGATTCTGGTAGTGAGATAGCAACATAATATTTAGACTTTTTCATTTGAAAAATGATTTGCCTGTAAGTTTAGTTGACAAGATTTTAAGCTTTTGGTGCTATTTGGACTGATTGTCAAAGTTTTTGGTAAATTTTGTATTATTTCCTAAAAGTTTGACCAAAATGATAATATGAAATCTCACTTCATATGACCAGCAAAATCAAAGAGAAGACTTGATAAGAAGTTCTCACCTGATGGTCTCCCAAAGTCATACAATGGGCTTTGGCTCATTATCAGTGTCATCATCATCAACATCTTCATCTTCATCATCATCATCATCTTTCCATCTTTTGTTGGCATCGCAGCCATCATTACTAACATTAAATAATTGGCATAGCCTTTTGACAAGGCCTCATGGGTGAAGATTGAGACTAACTCGCCATACCGAGCACTGCGAGAAATGGGTGAATGTGAGACCGAGCGGTGCAGCCACGAGGCCTTTTGAAACCTGTTTTTTTTTTTTTTTTTTTTATATTCCCTGCTGCTTTGCGACGTACGCGAGTATGAAGTATTCATATATTCATGAGTCGGACAGCAGCTGGTTTGCTGTTAATGAGGACGTATCAATGCTGGCAATGCAGGCAGCTTCCGCAGTCAGGCAGCGTAGGCTGGATACAGATGAGCGAGCCACTGACACGCATACTTATGCGTATTCATTAGATGTGATACGTTGCGAACAATGCAGTCGCTGATTGGCCGCTACCTTTTTGGTAGCAGAATCGGCGAGAAACAACGCTCAAGAAATTCATGTCGGGTTTCAAAAGGCCCCGCGGCTGTGCCGCTCGGGGTCTTGCATTCACCTGTTCTCTGGCAGTTAGTCTCTTTTTCAGCCACGAGGCCCTGCCAAAAGGCTATAATTGGCATGAATACCAGTTCTTGGTGATGCGCTCTCACCAGCACCACGGTAACCAAACATCACTAGTTCTCTCATTTGTGTGTGTGTGTGTGTCTGTGTCCAGGAATGCCGTTCCCTTTCTATGTCTAGAGTTCACTTCAGGAACCAGGTCAGTCTGTTGCACCATTTCACCCCTCACTCTCTAATCCATTCTAGCTGCATGAAATCTCACCTTCATAGTCATTAAATATAAAGTGCTTATCAAAAAAAGAAAAAGAAAAAAAAAAGAAATCCAACTTCGGAAGGCTACTATTTCATTATTGTCAGCCATGGAGAGCACAATGCCAGTTGTGAGGAAAGAAGAACTCTTCTTCTTTCCATTGATACAAATTGTGTTGACAAATGTCATGCATGACTGAGCACATGAATCTTAAAGACAACAATGACAAATTGCACTTTTTTTTTTTCAAGTTTGAGTGTTATCATGAAGGAATAATGAATGTCTCACTGAATGGATGAGATCTGTTAATGAAAGAGGTCAAATTAACAGGCCAGCCTGCAGGACTGCAGGTTTGTGTTGAGGGTTCTATGATAAACCTTTAATGGTCCATAAACTTCAACATGGCCACGTTGTCAATAACTTGGTCACTTCTAGAAAGGCTACCGGTAACCCATTATCCATTTTCTCTCTTCATGTTCAAAACATGGTTTGTCACAACCACATAGTGTAAAACAACAAATTTTTGCAAATTTTTTCCAAAATTCATGATCTTAAAATGCATATGAAAGTTTGTGTCTACATTATAATGCATTAAATGCTCATGGCAATTCATGAATATTTCATGCCGTGAAAAAGATGGATGGCTCCAACTTGCGAAAATTTCATCTCACGAATATTTCTGGTTTTACAGTATGCAAAATGGAGGATGTATTGGTGTACAGCTGTATTATAAATGAACTCTTCAATCTCTCATTGACCTGAACATTAATCTTCAATGAACTTCCTTGAAGTGACTGGAATTCAATAAAAAGTTGACATCCTTCACATCATATTATTACAGTCTAGCAATAAGCTAGCAAAGAAGACTTTTATGGAAAAGGGGTTGCAGGTGCTAAGTTCTTGACAATAAATTTTGAAACTAAATATATGTTTTTTGGGTACGTAACAATGGGAAAGTTGTGAGTACATTGTACATGAACTCAGTGCCTCATATAATTTGTGTCTGTTTCTGATCAATATCACTATACTTGGTAAAAAAAGGTGAAGCTTTAAAATTATGTGACTGTTTTATTTCTTGTCAAGTCTTGATGAATAATTCTATGATTCTGTCTGCCTGATTTTACTCAGTCAACTTGATCATTGTGTTTAATCACATTTTCATATTCCAAGACCCTGAAAAAAACCCCACAAAACAATGAGGAATATGTAAGCAAGTTGCAGCAAATCAATGTTGAAAATGGAACAAACCCTCTATATATCACACTACAATTTGCAAAAGAGAATGTACATTTATTCTCTTTACCACCACCCCTCCATTTGTTTTGGGGGTCATGGGGGGGGGGGGGGGGGATAAGACTATCCAGAAGTGCCAAATTTCGAAATCTAATTTGTACTCGTTTCAACTTGGAGCATAGTTCATGTGTCCATCCATCCATCATATAAGGGAAATGTTTTCCTTAAAAGTCAGAAGTTGGCAGTGATTTTTACACTGCATTTGGCAAGCATGTTGAAGAATGCATCCTCGAAACTGAAGTCTCAGAAAGTATCAGGACTAGCATTTCTACGTTCGCAGCGTGGCAGATATTTTGTATGCATGGGGTTTGTTAGCAAGTGTCTTACCAGAATTTTCCAATCTTCTCTGGCACTTGTTTGGGGAAAAAAAAATAAAAGTGCAAATAAAACCTTGGGCTATGACTGATCGCGAAATCAAAGAATCACCTCCAGTGCTTCTAAACCAGGAACACGGTAGTTCAGTGAAGTTGGCAAATGTGAATTTCAAGGTTCATGTGGTACCAGTATTCATTGTTTTTCTTTGTTTCTGTGTATTGATTTTGATATTGACCCAGCCTTCATGTTGGGAGTATTTTAAAATCTCTCTCTATTGTCTCCCCCTTTTCAGAGATGGGCACCAATCAAGGGGTATGCAGACAAGAACCTGATCTTTTCGGACCGCTCCCCATGGAGTGATGAAAAGGGCGGGCGGCTCTTCCCGCGTCCCTCCGACGTGCGGCTGCCCAACAAGCACTGGAAGTGGGAATCGGACTGGCACATCGACGAGAACTTCAAGGGTCAGCCCACGGGTAAAGGGGTAAGTTACATCAGCCTCTGCTGTTGGCACAAGTGGCCCTTAACCCGTTGAGGACGGGCTAATTTTGCTACAACACGCATTTCCCATAGACCCCTGCCCGAGTATACTCGGGACTCGTCCTCGACGGGTTAAAGGGAGCTGACCGGGAGATGTTGTAGCTCTTCAATTACATTGATCTTCATTTGCATTGCATTCAGAAACTACGACCAGCAGTGACCTGCTGGAATGGAATTTCCGCATCGGCCCATATGTGCACCAAAACAAATTATGGTACAAATCCTGACACATAGACCAGGATGTTGGCTGAAAGAAGTCTGTAACCACTTGATAAGTTTCTCCAAATTGGGCCACATGTAAGAGCCTGTTGTTCCCGAATATTTTCCAAGTTGGGCTAACATTTATAGCAATATATAATATTATAGTCTTCTCAAAATCCCTTCCCTTCAACTCATGGCTGCAGCCAAATCAGTTCATTGGTTTATGGAATGCCAAGTGTCAATATTTCTACTTTTCACCAAGGTTTGCAGTCTGTCCTATCTATGTGTACATCATTCTTTTTCGTATGTTACGAAGAAGCTCTTATTTTATCAGTATGTGTAAAAAACGAACATAAAAGAAAGATAAACCTGAGTATACAAACTTGTTGGTATGTCTGTTCATGAAAGAGTGAATTTACCTCCCCATGCATACTAAACTGAAGTGTACTTGGTAGATTATGTCATATTGTCTGCAATATTTCCTCACAATAGATCTGTCCACGAGTTCGGTTAGCAATTTTTTTTTTTTTTTTTTTTTTTTTCTTAAGCATGATTTCCATGTTTGTGTTTCTTTTCTTCACCCAGATTTAATGACAACTTGAAACTCAGTTTCTCACCATGTTCAAGTTAACTCTGATAAAGTAAACAGATAAAACAAGATGGTAAAACGTCATCAAACTTGGACTTAGAATGAAAAAGAAAAAGGTTGTGGAATAACGAATTGTGAACTTTCACTTGCTTCTATCCAATTATCAATATATTGGTTGCAATTGCATGTACAAATCAGCTGAGATGATGTCATCAATGCATAACTCAGAGTAGTAATGCTTTCATTATCTCAGAAGGAAGGCATCAAAAATTATATGTGACGACACAGCAGTTGAGGGTTGATGTACTTTTTAAGCAGCAATTACATATTTAAAACACAATGTTGAAAATCCCCAAGTGCATGTATTCATCAAGGTGTATGCTGAATATATATCTCAAAATTCTTTGAACCACCCATAATGCATTGAAAACTCTCAAGTTCGTGCATGAAATCTTTCCAGCCTGAATATGTGATAATAAAATTTTTTTTTTTTTTTTCATATGACAGCTACCTTATTTAAAGGTGATGTAGGAGAAAAAAAAGAAGAAGAAAAACTCCATGTTTAGGGTTGGCTTTAAGTCCTGAAAGTGTCAATGACAATGTATTTGAACAGGCTGCCAATGTGTTGATTTTTTTTAAAACATTGTAATTCATAAAGCATATTCATTCTGTTTATGACAGTGTATGGCAGAGAGAGCAAGTTTACAGTTGTGTGTAGGACAGCTGTAACAACAATCAAGTAATTTCTATGATGCAAGTAAATGTCATACAACCCAAGTTTGTACAGTATAATATAAAATGAATTGGTGTTCATTTGTAAGATGGCATAACTCATACTCGGGCTGTGTACTATCATTTTCTAAAGTGAAACTGCCAATTGTTTAATATCTTTCGAGTGGGTGTCAACAAGCCGGCTTATTATATGACGTCTGAGAGAATTCAAACAATGTAAAAGCTTCAGGCTTCACAGGTACTACAGAAAGAAAATTGATTATCTCTTTTGATGTATGAGCAATCTTTTATTTACACATTGCTATGCTCACATGCCTCGTAGTGTATGGCTTGTCTTGTGGCATGAAATGAAAACCAGCAGGGGGATATATTTGCATTTCTCATATTCCCTGATATACACCGTAATGCAAATATAACTATCTTATTGCTATTAGATGTATTCTAGTAGATAGGTGATAAAAGAGGAATGGCCCAGGTAGGTATACAACCATATCCGTTTGATTTGACGTCAATACAGTAGTTCCTTTAATGAGTGGGGGTCAAAATACGCAGATTACCGCTGAGTAGTTTCACATCAAACAGTCTGACTTGCAAGAATAAGCGAAACTGCTTTGAAACAAAAACATAATTACTTCAAAGGTGATTTGCCACATACAACATGTACGTTGTCAAGCTGCATTGTATGTGTATTGCATTGCCAGAGTTGTGTTTGGATAGGAGAACTGGAACAGGTAGTTCATAACTTCCTTTGAGCAAATTTATGAGAGAAAAGGGTCAACGGTACAGGGTGTGATAAAAACTGATTTTGACCAGAGGTTTAATACCAGAAATCAGTGTTGGCTTAGCCCATCTGTCTGATAGTAATAATAATTAATAATTAATAATAAATAATAATAATGATAATAATGATAATAATAATAATAATAATAATAATAATAATAATAATAATAATAATAATAATAATAATAATAATAATAATAATAATAATAATAATGATAATAATAATAATGATAATGATAATAATCATAATCATAATCATAATAGTAAAAGCAACAACAATAAGAACAACAACAACAACAAATAATGATAATTAAGGTAAAATAAAAGGAAATAAAATGAAATAAAATGCACACTCTGATTGACCAGCCCTTGTATCTTGACCAGTGACTGTGAAAACCTACATCTGAGTGTACACCAGAAACCAGACCACATCAGATCTCATTCAGGAAGTTATCAAAAGCCAAAACATATTAAGTTGAGGCTTGTGGAGAATTAAAGCACCTGAATTTATCTTGCTGAGAGACAACAACAGTTCCCATGGAAAACCAGCCCAGTTTGCTCATAATATCCATGATGGGGATGATCAAAATTGCATATCTCTCAAATGGAAGAAGTAGAACTTACAAAAAGATGAAACGCTCCTTTTAAGTTTCTCAGACAGTGAAGCAATTACTTTGATTAATAGATCATCTCTACCACTAATTGCCTTTGATATTAAAAACAAAATTGACTCTTGCTTTGTAATAGAGACAAAGTCAGTTGATGAGAGTTAACCATAAATCTTGCTCAGAAAAATTTGAAACAATTCAGTATTGTACAATGTAAAACCTAAAGTGTAATCTTCTCCCCCCCCCCCCAAAAAAAAAAAGAAAGAAAAAAGAAATGCAGAATCAAGGTCTAGATACAAAGTCCTTGGAATGACTGGTGGTAAGAGACTAAGCCAAAAATCTATAGCATGTATGCTGGAAACATAAAGATGTCTCCATGCAATACAGCAAAGTTATGACATTTGTATGTATGGAGAGAAAAGTCTATGTGATGGGTCTACACATTAGCAGAGTTCCGTCTTTGCATAATACACCAACAACAAAAGTGGCATTTGCCATGGCAACTGTATTCAGGGCACATGAGCAGGGCTTTACAGTAGAGTCTGTAAATGGTTCCATGACATTTGCTCCTGCGACAATTGCTCCCATGAAATATCTGTAGGCGAAGCCCAACATAAAACCTACTCAAACACATAACCCTCACCCTAATCCTAATCCTCACATCAAAATAAACCTGAAACCCTATCACAACCCTAACCCTAACCCTAAGTCCTTGGAGAAAATAAGACCGGAGCAATTGTCGCAGGAGCAAATGTCGTGTCACCCTGTAAATAGCTCAATGAATTCATTGCCTCATGCTACAATGTATGGTGAGAAAGGAAGTAACATGTATCATGCTGCAGTTGTGTCTGAAGTGTCAAGGACCCTAGAATGTATAAGTTTAGTAAGCAAAAAAAAAAAAAAATTCACAATCACAATCATAATCATTATCATAATCATAAATGAAAAAAGATACTGTTTGTAATTACAGAATTACAAAGGGAGAAGCAGCAAATAGCCCTATAATGTAGCAGGAATTTTCCAAACATAGAGAGAGGGTGTGTGTAAGAGAGAAGAAAAATAATTACAGAACATGGAAGTTTAAAAAAAAAAAAATCATAATTTAATAAATCTAAGGAAATTACTTTGCACATGTGGGCTTCACATACATGTTCGTACAAACAGCTGTTCACATCAAATACAATTGTATAACGAGTCAAAATAAGTTTTTATTCAATTCATGTCTGTGTATGCCATTTAATCAATAATTCCAGAAGGCATGAGCATTTGATTTAAGCAGAGATACCGTGGTCATGATATGTTAGTGTCACTGTTCACATGACAGCATATTGCAGTGGTTCATGCAGCAATTCATATATAACCATTTATTCGCTTTAATATTTAATGACAGTACTAACATCAACCATGGCTGTTTTTCAACAGCCATAGAAGACTTTACTATGAGGACTTTTGTTTTTGTGAGTGATACTGTATGCTGTCTTTTCCCTGCCTTCCCCCCCCCCCCCCCCTAATGTGCTTGATATGAAAGTGATCATCACAGTCAATTGCCATCATTAAAACTAACATGATAGCAGTAAGCAATGCAGGAAGGTAACAAGATATGTCCAGGAGCAGATTAAGTTGGTTACTGCAGTCTTGTATGCTTTAAGGGTCCTTTATTTCATCAACTCAAGCTGTTGTGGAAATAGTATCTTTCTGTACAGTGCAACATGCATTTAATGCTACATAGAAGGTCTTCCCACATTTACTACTATAAATATTTAATAGAGAATGTGATTGGATGACTAGATTTTTGTACTTGTATTCCCCCCCCCCCCCCACTAAAATCTTGCAATAGTTTTACCAGTTGCCTTTGGGTGTCATGTGTAAGTGGTCCACTTGAAACCATACTGCTTCGACGTAGTGCTCAGAGTGTGTAGTGCAGGTACAGTACAATGTATGAGGGTGTCTATTGAACATTGCTTTAAAGTGTAAAATGTTGAAAGGAGTGCAGGCACATGTAGTTTTGGATACAGACAGCCTTCCTCACATGATTTGAATGCAACATGGCCGGATGGAGTTAGATTACAGTGTGTATAGTTATTGTACATATCACAATGACATTTTGTGTTTGATATTAACCAGGGCTGGCAGTATGCGGTCAATTTCAATACCAATGACAACTACACGTCTGAGAAGCGGTGGAATTCTTGCGTCAGGAGGAGGAAATGGATTCGTTACCGAAAGTACATCGCTACGGATGCATGGGCTCAGGTATTCCTTAATTTGCACTTTCTCATGTGTGATTGTCTCCGTCTCAAACCTTTATTTGTATTTTTCTCTGTGTGTGTGTCTTTTTTTTTTCTATGATATTTTGTATAGTAATTAGTATGGTACCTCTATGATCGATACACCCCATTTAAAATTTTGATCGGATAGTCCTCATAAAAATAGTATTCATCCTAGATGACGATGGTAATGCCAAATAGATCGTCTTCAACAATTGTAGCCATTCAAAAAAAAAAAAAACCAGACTTTTTTTTTTTGTACACCTGTCATTATCAGGCAAACAAATGGTAACACATTATTTGAAATTGTCATTGTCAATCTCTCTCTGTCCCTTTTGTTTGCAATAATACGTAGCTGTGCTCTCATTGAAGACTCAAAGTCAATGTGTGCATTACCACTTAAAGCAAGAACCTAGTACTCGGAAGGGATCAGAATTCATCTCTCACTGTTTGGAATTTTCTTGCAATTTATCAGAAAGCTCTACCAAGAAACTTGTCTGGCTGACCTGATTTGCTGGGATAATGAGTTGTTTTGTAGTATTTTCAAGATCAAAAGTGTGAAATAATAAAAGTTGACATACTGACATTTATTCCTGAAGCACCCTCCCTGCTCAGTAATTGGTATGTAGAAGGCTGCTATTACATGTACTTGATGATCAAATCGTGTCCAAGCAGTGTTGTTCTGAACCACATGCAGAACATGCTGCAGGCAATATACTCTCACGCGCTGTGGATACCACCAGGGCTTGATGTAATGTGATTGAGGTACATTTTAATTGAATATGAAGCATCATGCAACAACCATGATCTGGTAATCTCTGATATTGTAGTACTTTTGGCAGAAGCTTTTGGTTAATATTTCACGTTTTATTGTAACCCAACTGAAATTGTGTTATTACCGCATTATGTCACACATTTCTTATCCATTTGTGTACATTTTAGAACAAAAATTGACAGTTGTGTAGCCATATGAGAATTATGCCCATCATTCATTGATATTTAGAGTTCAATGTTGGTCACACAGATAATTCCTTGGGGAATGTAGGTTGAAGGCCGATAAGATAGCTGAAAAGATAATGCAATCTTTACCGGCACCACAAACCCGAATCACCTTGCCCGAACTGTTTTTCTGGTGTCGTCAGATTAAAGGGATCCACTCGGACCCGCTGGAAGAGCCGCTGATGGAATTATCGGTTGGCGGCCATGAACTTCCTGGGCAGTCGGAGGGATACCTCTCGGTCTGGGCAATATCGGCTCTCGGAAAGGTAATCCGTGAGATATTGGTGATAGAGATCAAAGGTCATGGATCTTTATAAAATCGCATTATTGCAGATCTCCAATCATGTGCAGAGATGTTCCAAGTTCATTTCTTCTGATACTTTGCAACCTCAGATGATGTGCTACAATCCCTTCAATGGTTGTTTTAGAGCTGATTGTCACTATGGAAATATTTGCTTGTAATCATCTCTGTTAAATCACTTTTCTCTTTGTGTTTTGTTGTTAAAAGAAAAGGCAGAGATTGAGAAATATGTGGCTTCCTGTTTGTTTGAGAATGACTGTCTTTATATGTAAATAGAAATGAAATCATTTTTCTAAACTTAAATAAGGGAAAACCAACCATGAAATGAAAGATAACAAGAAGGGCCATGCTGTGCTGTTCAGAAAAAAAGATACAAAAACTACATAATATACTTGATAGAAAAAGTGCTTTATTGACATTGTATGTATAGAGTTTCACAAAATGACATTCATTTTGTAATAAGTACATAATATTTAGATGGTGACTGTTGTCTGGCAATATGTACTGGATATGGATGGATTCCATATGCAATACAGTACTCTTGAATGAACATTTTCCTTGGTAACAAATGTGAGAAGTGAATATGGCAGAAGTTATGCCCACTTTTGCAACTGGAATCTCTGATGTTCATTTGAACTGTCTCTGCCCGATTCTCAGGTGTTCTGTAGAGTTGGTGTGACCCGTAAAAACCCGGAGGGCTACCTCTGGAGAGAAGTCTTCACGTCGGAGGGCAAGGGGCTGCTGCAGCTCTCTGTCGGCCCTACTGGGGTGGTGTGGGGAGTGACGTGGGACGGACAGGGGGTGATCCGCATCGGTGTCTCCAGGGACCATCCTCTAGGTTAGATGGGAGAGATATCGTGCCACCAAGGTTTCTCCATACTCTGAAAGCCTATTATGACTTTACCATTAGAATGATGTGTCATTAAAATGATTCTGACATACTTTTGTTGACTTTTGACCGCTTTCAAATTACATTATCATATATTCTATAGTGTATATGAACGTCGTAATGTTTTGCAAAGAGTAGAGTGCTAGTGCAGTGACACACATGCACACGCACTTTGGGAAACAAGGCAAATGACACTTACCCATTATGATCAGTTGCATGTACATTAGAGCTGCCAAGTATCCCTTATTCTGCAGGAGGCTTTCTAAGAACTTCATTTTCTCTTCATGGCTTCCAAATAGAATGCAAAATCCTTCCTGATTTGTGTGACGCTCCAACAAAATGAGTCATAAGTCGCACGGGGAGTTTTCCCGTAATGAGCCGAAAATGAAGGGGAAGCACTGCTCGGGCCGAAATTTTTTTATGACGGATTTTGATTCCTTGATGTTTTATCTATTTGTACAGAAAATTTCAGTGTGTAAAAATGAGTGCAAGTGTCCCAAATCACAGTTTTTCTGAGACCATTTTTTTTCGGTTACATTTTTTTTGAACGCTCGCCTTTGCGTTGCGTTTCGCACCTATTGTTCTCGCCCGATCGAGTCTCCGCCTCCGTTGCTAGGGCGTATGCTAATGAAGCACTGCTCTTGACCCCATTGAAGACAAAGCATGATGCGTGCGGCGGCGGCGGCGGCGGCGAGGGCTTTAGAATTACGCAATAACAGTGAGCTGACCAAGGCAGCTATCAATTGCATGACCAGCGAGTTGCGTTTGATACATGCACCACATTTCATGAAGTGGTGATTGATGTGACGCACAAATGGCGCTGAAAAATTTTATTCCAACGACGATCACGCAAAATTTATGATACTTTATCAATGAGCTAAAATGATCACATATCGAACTTGAAACCTCTCTAGTGATGCGTGTGTGTACTTTTACAACGGTTATTGGCCTCATTAATGAATTCATTCAAATGATTATAACTTTCGTTCCCTGGTATGTGACTTGCTGTTTAAAGTTCATCTTTGGAGATATAGTAGGGCCTAAGTTGTCAGTTATTCTCGTTTTTATAAAGTCGACAATTCGTGTGATAATTAGCCAAATGTATGTAATGCGCAATATTATTTCCCTGGTTAATAAAAATTATTGCCCTATTTACTTATGATGGTTTGGGCCGTGACGGCACGGAGAGAAATCGGAAGACAAACATTATTATTATGCCCAAATAGCTCGTGTTCCCTTTGGAGGATATTCTGACTCTTGTCATCTGTGTATTTTTCAGAAGACCTATTTGAGAAAGTGACAGAAAGCTGTGTCGCTACTCAAAAGTGTGCTTCTTCATTTTGTTTTGTTTTTTTATCAGAATGTTTGTAATGATAGCTGTTTGTCGTGTATCACGTGTAGCTGACATGTGAGAGGTCAAGTCTGCAAAGAATTTGGCTAACAGCTTTGCGAAGTAGCAGCGCTAATTGCCTATTGAATTGTGTATTGTGAGGAATTCGAATGAAAGAACTCAGGCGACACTGTTCACGCCTTTTATCCGAGTAAACCCCGCATCAACGAAGCCTTGAACAATGAAGTTAAACTTCCTGCTATCAAGGGGTGGATAATCACGCAACCAGTATTCTTTCTTCGCCATTGATAGCAGAATCAGTGACATACTGTAATGGAGCAACAGTGTTGGAGGATCGGCATTATGTATGCTAATTTGTAAAAGAATTTTTCAGTCCCCTTTTGTGTTCAGAACCACAGTCAGGGACGCTAACTTACTTTATCTCTTACAAGCTATCGTTACTATCTTAAAACATGAATTTTATGAAAGGTTAAAAGCGATCGCGGAATCAGTTCTTCTGCGTGACACCATAGGCTTTTATAAAAGCATACCAAGCTTAAATCGTTTACCTGTATAGAAATGGCGGGAATACACACTTATCGCAATAATCCGGATTTGAGAGTGATACACTTTACTATTTTTCTTCATCTTTACCCCAACAAAGACCATGGTAATTCAAAACAAACAAACAAACAAACAAACAAGCAGTTGCATTATATCAGAACGTACAGAATTTTTGTGTTTCATGTATGTATAGGTCATCTCTTGATGTATAGTAGGCATTTGTTGTCGTTTTTATAGCGTTTCCTAATACTGTAAATGCCTTTAGCGAAAACCCAACACAACTTTTATCAAGGAGGGAAGGGAACTTAAATTTGAATATAACATAGTTTACAAAAATCAGGCATGTAAATATTAGGCAATCATAAATACATCCGCATGGCCGATTGTAATCTCTTACTTTGACTATTAAACATGATCGCCTGCATTTACATGCTTTTTCGAATTTCTTGAACTTTGCCTCATTTCCTCTTCTTTTTTTTTTTTTTTTTTTTTTTTTTTTTACAATTGCTCGCAATATTTAAAAATCGTAACACAGTCTACTATCCCACAATATAATGTTCCATTTGATTCGGCACTTATTGTTGGTCGGGTGACGCCAAATGTTGGAAACTCGAGCGATGATACATGGCATTTTGTTTGTTGGTTTTCGTCTCATCGCTCAAAAGAATTTTTACTACGATTACAGAGGTATCATCTACAAGACTTAACTGATGGTTTACAGAAGTGATCATCAATTCAGTAAGGATAAGTCAACAAGTCATGAAATTCACTTTACCCATCATGTCTAATCGCACTACGACATTGTTGAGGTAACCGCGGCTTTTTATTCTCATAGTTCAAACTAATTCTTGACATAATCAAAACGAATAGTTCTTTATATAATTTCTCAAAATACTCAAAGATGGCCTAAGTCAAAACTTTCTAAAAAGATTGCATACGGCAATCTTTACTGGCCTAAACAAGTTTTCTATAGAGCTATCAGTTCCCCCTATGACGATGCGTTTTGAACTTGTACCGAACAACTTTCAAAACGGCTATTACCTTTATAGTTCGATTAATGAACCAGTCTTTTGAATTCATAACCAACATTCGTAATCGTAACCATCACAGTAACATAATCCTGTCAATAATACGTAGTTGGAAAATGTAAATGCTATAATGATAGCGCAAAATAATTAAGTAACGATTATCTTCATACATTTTAATTCCTAAGTGATGTCGCTACGAAAATGACACATGGTTTGACTACTGCTTCAAGCAAATAAAAGTAAAAAGGAATGGGATATACCTCTAATGATAATACCACGCCGTAAAATGCATTCCACTGTATTTGGTAACGTTTGGTTACGTTTCTGTGCGCTTTACGTACGGAAAATAAAAGGCAGATTGATGCTGTTAACATGCTAACGCACAACGCATTAAAATACATCGTGTACAATGTAATGTTTTAGTATACGGTTTGAAACTTTGAATTTGCGAGTCCTTTATAAAGTTATAAGGGTTATTACATTATCAAGCAAAAATTAAAGTATTTAGGGTTTCGGATTTGCTCAGAAGACTAACAATGCTATATACATGTATGACGATCGTTCGCAACAGAGACAATCCGCTTCAATAGATATACAAAGTAATTCTGTTTCATAAATTGAAAGAGAAACGTAAAGAAGTCAACTTTTTAACTGCATTTAGCTTTCTCACCAATTGAACTTGATTTGATCTGCCATGCATGATATCGCTGTGTACAGTGTGTTCTATTAATTCTATTAAGTTATTTAATTGGCGTGCTTGTTTTTTATGCAGAATATCACAGGTAAGTATAAATTCATAATGTTTGTACATATATATATATATATATATAAATATATATATATATATATATATATGACATGTTCGTTGTTTTGTATTTTCATTTTTATAATATATCACGTGTCCATTATCTGATTCTGACCACGAAAATATGGCGACTGTTTAAATGTGGAGTATGTACTGGAAAACTAATGTCTCCTGCCAGTATAGACAAACTAATTTCTAGTCTATCCCCGCTTGAAATGGAAATAGAAAAAAAAAAAAAAAAACGAAGTTCGACTTTCAGCACATTTCAACCGTTGTGTATAGTGCCTGATACATGTAATGGACACAATTCTTTAGTGCATAAGCAATCACACAACTTTCGGGAATACATGTATGTCTTAATGATTGTATCTCATAGAAGAAAACTCGTCTCCTTGCCTCAATTTTAGCTTCTTCCTTTTCAAGCTTGCGGGAAAGAAATAGTTGAACATCAATCGCAATCATAAAGAGAGACACATACTTAAAGATAAACACAGGGGTACTGAGACACACTACGAAATAAAAACGGGCCTTTTATCACTATTGACAACGCATGACATTAAAATGCTCTTTTTTTTTTGGGGGGGGGGTAATACAATTGATTGTCCTGAAGGTTCGTTAATCACACAATGAAATATGGTTCGCTATTAGCTTAGGTTCGTTAGCAAGAAAATCAAATGCAGTTCCTTTTCCGGTGGTTCCTTTACCCGAAAGTAATCAAGCAATCATTTTTATTTTAGTAAGGTTTGTGAATACAAAACGAAATGAAGAAGGCCTAAGTATTAATTCCGAATATTTGTCAGTATAAATATCTATCTCAAATGCAGAAAGATTGTAATTGTAAATGTGATGTAAAAACATTAAGCTTAAGCCACAAGTTAATATAATGGTTCTTTATATGCTATGGTATTACAAAAGTGACCAAGAATAAGAAGTATATTTATGATACAATCATATAAACCCAACGTCAAGCTGTCAGGCCTACATCGATATTTGCTTCTGATACGTATAGTATGTGCAGCATTGGCAAGTGTGATAAGCGATAATTACTGTGGACGCAACGTCTATAAAAGGAATGTGCCTAATATGGCGGGAATTCAGAATGTTACGACTGTATACAGCTGCAGCAGAACAGACGCGAAAGCAGTCTTTGATGCTCTGCAACATTACGACCATGTGCATAATTTGAGGGTTTTTAATACATGCAAAGAACACAATCTCAAAAGACGACTATCCTTAATTAACTTCATTGATTTTCTCTACCGATGCTGTCTTTTGAACTCCCGCCTACAATGGGTTCACAGGTTCTATTTAGCTATTGGTACTTGCTAAACGTTTCCATTGACAACAACATGGGAGGAGAATGGAAGCGATCAACGCCCTCACTAAAAGACGCTTCTCGTAATACGCATTGCGTGCCTTTTTTTCTTTCTACTGTTTCCTATTGTTTGTGACTTCAAAACTTGCGGCAAACTACACCGCAGCCGAAACACAACGCGTACCGACTCATTCATGCGGAGGCAGCGGCACGGACACAGACGCACCGAAGTTTACATTCGGGCTGCAGTATTGGTCAGAATCGTTAATGATAGACCTGTCCGGCGATTGGTTAATTATCTTACACACCCAAGCTATCGCCTTATATGGTAGTGCGTGCGATGGAGCGTAAACGCCGTCGCTAAGCAGGACTGTTGTATTGTTTCGTCCCGTGAAAGAAACAGGTCGTGAGCTTGAACATAGTCTGAACTTTGAGAGCGATTTTCTCCGTTATTTAGAAAATGGACTGACATCATAAGCGTAGTTAATATTCGTTTTTATGATCTATAGGGATGTCGAAATGAGTTGTATTATATATCAGTGTAAAGCTTAGAGTCTGTAGAATTCACATATTGGCATAACTACGATTTCATTTTTTGCGACTTTTGACTCATTCCGACGGAGCGCATCACATTTGAGTATTGTCTTGACCTATGTTATACACAAGTATACTCCCGATTGCTCTTTGCAGTGGGATCTTGAAAGCAATATGTTAACACTGCAAGATTGTGACTTTGGTAAGGGCCAGACAAGAATCAGAACTTTTTGTGCCTATATTCCCTCACCAGGTACGAGTTGGACATACGTTAGTCCACCCGAAAAAGGACTGCTGGCCAGTGTGACAATGGGAAACAATGTTGTGTGGGCCCTAACAAGAGATAAGAAGGTAATACAGAAGTACTGCAGAGATCCAGCTTGTGGAGTTGCCAAGTTTTCACTTCATTCTCTGTTGCTGCCTTTCACTTCCATCCATTCTTCATAGTTAATGCCCAAAGCCCTAGATGTTAGAATGTAAAAATTTATCTTTCTCCAGGAAAGTTTCTAAATTTTGTGATGGGATATACAGATGATCGGGGCTAGTGTGCAGCATCATTGCATTTAGGGGTATGCAGATTCAATTACCAACTATTAATATTGGCAACTCATCGATTGTTTAAAAAAAAGAATGCATACATCGTATGTCCGGCTTGTGTGTGGATGTGTGTGTGTGTGTTGTGTGTGTATAATATGAATGGAATGAAGAACTCTTTTATACTTAATGATAATAAAGATGATAAAATGAAGTAGGATAAATCCAGTATTTTTTTTTTTTTGTGCCTCCTCTACAGGCCACCAGTCTTTGATGATCATCACAGTGCAGATAGAGATGTTGGTCGATTTGAATACTGTACAATGTTTGGTGATTTTTTGTTTTTGTTTTGTTATTGTCTAAGGTTTGGTTCAGGAAAGGCTTCATGTCCACTGTAGGGAACGAAAATCGCAGCAATCGCGAGGGTACGAGCTGGATTGAAATGTTTGGTCAAGTCGGCCAGTTGTCGGTGGGACCCAATGACCAGGTGAGACAATTTTTAGAATGTTATTCATCACACATCAATTATTATTTCCAGTCGCTTTTGTTTTGCCAATATGTGTGTAGTGTGTTTCATTTTTCCACTTAAAGGACAAGTTCACCTTCATTAACATAAGGATTGAAAGAATAAAGCAATATTAGTAGAACACATCATTGAAAGTTTGAGGAAAATCGGACAATCCGTTCAAAAGTTATGAATTTTTGAAGTTTTTGTGCAGTCACCGCTGGATGAGAAGACTACTGCAGTGTATGATGTCACATGTGTACAACAATACATGTATAAGGAAAATATAAAGAGAATTTCACAAAATTTCACCTTTTGAAAAAAGTACACATTCCCTTGACTCGGTACGGACATATGTTATGGGTAATATTAGAGGTGGGCTATAGAGAGTGACATTTTCAGAACATGCTCATCACACCTTAGTTTGATGACTTTGTACCTACTGACACCATTTTTGAAAAAAAAGAACGAAAAAAATGCGAAATCCGGGGTGCCCCGGCCGAAATCGTAAAAAATCCAAGATGGCCGCCGTTTTGGCTTAAAAAAGACATTTTTGGCTATAACTCGGCTATTTTTTGGTCTATTGTGATGGTTTTGGTTTCTAACCCCATGTTTTAGGGGTCAAGGAAATGGAATATAATGATAATTTCAGTGTAAAACCAAATCTTCCACATGATACTAACCTTTTTCCCATATTTAGAGTTAAATTTTCCTTGTCCTTTACCCCTACCCCAACCGCCATTTTTTGCACTTTTTTCTTTATTTTTTTAAAGTCATGTTGACTACCTTACTCTTAATAACAAGTTCTAGCTATCAATCTGGTGTTTTCTACCAACAATAAGCAAGAAATATACAAATAACTTTAATACGTTATACATGTATACATGTGTCTTGCAGATACCGTTGTGTGGCTGGTGCATTCAGGATGCATGGTAACTGTGCAACCAGTGCTAATACTGTATCTGCTTTATAGTGCCCATTAACATTTGGTCATTAGACCTTTAACAATAGTCAAAGTGTACAGTTCTACAGTAGGTGTACAAATTTGTAAACTGACTTGGATAAGCCTTCTATGATATGCCAATTGTCCAACACAAAGGTACATGTAATGTTTTGACTGGATGATGTACAAGTGTACACTGTATTCGCCATCTTGCCTAAAAAACACATTTTTACCATAGCTCAGTCATTTTTTCATCTTTTAGCCTGGTTTGGTGTTTCACCATCACGACTTGGTCCCTTATTACTCATGCCTGCTTTTCCCTACCATGTACATGTATGCTGTACTTTTATACAGCAATGGAGTCCTCACTTTTGATGGGAAATTTGATACCAATTGGGTGATTATCCAAACAGTTCTATGACAAACAAATGTTATGTACAATGTATGTTCCTCACATTTATTATGGTAAAGTCATCATCTCACTCTCTGTGACTGAATTGAAAGTGCCAAAAGCTGAGGTAATTGATATCTTTTGACTTTATTAGTTATTTCCAGTTCTTTTTTCCAATTCCAAAACGTGGCCAAAGCACAACAAGCAGTTAGAGTATGTGCATACAACCATTGTAGGCTGTCTGTTACAGGAATGTAAAACATGGGGAGGCCCATTAACAATGTTGATGAACTCAAGGAATGCCTGGATACCCAAGATCCTACCAAACTCAAAGCTATTTTACCTGGAGAGCTGTCATACCACACTCATATCCCATCAAGATTATTGTGCACCCACACGTGTATAAGGTTTTGATACCAAATCTCTGAGGTGGAAATGAAGGTGAACTTGACTCTTCTATTGACTGGAGGAGAGTCTGATAATCTCCCTGCCCCTGATCTGCCTACTGAAGATGACATGGTGAATGCATTCAATCAAAAGTCAACCAGTGCAATTATACAACCAACTGTCCACTCCAACCTTGAAGAAACTGTTGATAGTGAACTGGGCATCAATGAATTCTGCATTGTGATATTGGATTACATACAAAGGTGCACGAAATTGGTACTGGTTGTACCTTGGTATGTGTTGAGACCAAGAGCATGAGGCATCTCGAACACATGGAAAGAATGAAAGGGACAGATCAGCATCGGCACTAGTGATGTCCAAAGCAAGCTGATGTACAGACAGTACTGCTGATGCAGATTCTTCCATGTACAATATAATATTATTGGCTCATGGGATGCATCATCCAGCCGAGACATTACCCTTGTGCTGGACAATATTGGTATAGGCTTATTCAAGTCATTTTAAAATTCAATTTGTGCACCTACAGTAGAACTGTACACTGTGACTACATGTCTAATTACCAAATGTTAATTAGCACTACAAAGCATGATACAGTATAAGCACTGGCTTCACAGTTACCATACATCCTGAATGCACCAGCCACATACCGGTATCTGCATGATACATGTACATGTATAACGTTAATGTATAAAGTTATTTGTATATTTCTTGCTGTATTGTTGGTGGAAAACACCAGATTGATAGCTAGAACTTGCTGTTAAGAGTATGGTGGTCAACATGACTTGAAAAAAATACGGAAAAAAGTGCAAAAAATGGCGTGTGGGGTAGGGGTAAAGGACAAGGAAAATTTAACCCTAAATATGGGAAAAAGGTTAGTATCATGTGGAAGATTAGGTTTTACACTAAAATGATCATTATAATCCATTTCCTTGACCCCTAAAACATGGGGTTAGACACCAAAACCATCACAATAGACCAAAAAATAGCAGAGTTATAGCCAAAAATGTCTTTTTTAAGCTGAAACGGCGGCCATCTTGGATTTTTCACGATTTTGGCCGGGGCATCCCGGATTTCGCATTTTTTTCGTTCTTTTTTTCAAAAATGGTGTCAGTAGGCACAAAGTCATCAAACTAAGGTGTGATGAGCATGTTCTGAAAATGTGACCTAAAATTGACCCTCTATAGCCCACCTCTAGTAATATTATTCCCATTGCCTTTAGAAAGAGGCAAGTCAAGTGCTCTTTTATTATGCGAAAAAAGTGAAAATATGTTGAATTTTCTTTACATTTTCTTTATACTGTTGTACTCATATGACATCACGAGCCTTAGTAGTCTCCTCATCCAGTGGTTCCTACACAAAAGCTTTAAAAATTCATAACTTTTGCATTGATTGTCCAATTTTCCTCAAACTTTCACTGATGTGTTCTACTAATATTGCTGCATTCTCTCAATCCTTATGTTAATGAAGGTGAACTTGTCCTTTAATGAAAAGATAATTTACATCTCTGTGTTTGTTATTGGTCATTTTGTGTACAAAAATAATTTACATCTCAGTGTTTGTTATTGGTCATTTTGTTTATTTATTTTCAGTAGTTGAATATTAGATATTTAACAGAATGAATGGCTTGTCTGCAGTCTTCAAACATAGTTGATTGATATATCCAGCACATGTAAATTGATTTCTTTTTTTTTTCAATGCAAATAAACAAACAAACAAACAAACAAATAAACAAACAAACAGACCCAAAGTGGTATGTACACTTGTGTGTATTGGTTGATTACTAAAAGGAATATCCGGTTTTTTGGAAATTTTTACATTTTATTTTTTGATGTAATTGATGTAACATGATGTAATTCATAAGTACAGCATTAGGCTGTGGTTGAAACAGAGAAACTTATGCAACATAATAAATGTCTTGTTGATGCGCCTTCATTAATGATACTTGCCAGATGATAATAGACTTAAATTGTAATACTACCAGTATTCCCCATTTAACTCCATACAGGTATGGGCACTGACAGCAGAAGATCGCCCCTGCCTAGTCTTCCGGTCCGGTGTGTCCTATGAGGAACTGAGTGGCAGGGAGTGGAAGTCCATCGTCATCACCGACAAAAATGATACGGGTTACCACGACGACAGCATCAGCATAGCCGAGAGCTTGGCCTCCTATTCCATCAGCCTGTCGGGGAAGATGCAGTATCTGGACGTCAACAACCGCTTTGCGCGGAGCGTGAGCGACCCCTCGGGACTCTCGATGATGGATGAGGACATGAGTGGTCCATCGGTTTTGGGAGATGAGTTCATGCACAACGGGAAGCTGGTGAGGACCATGTGTGTGCAGACCGATGACGGTATCCTTGCCAGTGCCGTCTCGGGGATTTACTCGCAGTTTGAGGATAGTTTGAATTCCTACACGGACATACAGGGCCAGTCAAGAACTATGGGCAGTTCGCTCTCCCTCAGCTCTTACAACAGAGCGAAAGAAGCGCAGAGGCAAAAGGATTCCGACCGGTCGAAAGCTGGTGAGGACTCCGTGTCCAAGCGAGATATGGTGGATCCAGGAGATTGCGTCCATTGCCAGGAGGCATCAGAGGCCACGTCTGGTAGTGACACTCAAAGTGGCAGTGCTCTACCGGAGTCTGCACCGCCCAAGGGCTTAACGGTGGACGAGGTGCACAACCAGACACCGGTTGAAGGGGAGAAGCCTGCGTTGGCCAGGCAGCCCAGCTATCACTCCGACTTCTCGGACACGCCCATCAACTACATCACAGACTACGATGAGGAGGACTCCAGCGAAAACCCTCTGGCGGGTGGCGGCAGCGAGAAAGGGACCCAGACGGACAATCTGCCCGATTGCGTGCAGTCTCTTCCCGGAGCCCTGGTGGGCCCAGACGTCACCATGGACCTTAGACAGTTGTTGCAGCAGCAGAGCCACCAGGCTACGTCCACCACCGGAATCCCCGAATCTGTTGAAGGGGAGGACCGAAGGTATCGCAAGGACTCCACTCCTGAACTGAAGTTCTCGATCAGCAGTCATGACCTGGCTGTGGATCCCAGCACAATGAGTGATGCGAATCACAAGGCGATGCCGACCATCATGGTAGACTCCGGCGACAGGCTCTACGGGCGGAGGAAACTGTTGTGCCTCGCCCACGCGCGGCAGCAGATGTCCCCCCATCTCTTCCCCCGACGGGCCGAATCGCCTCTGCCGTACAGCGACAGCATGGTGGACCTGTCCACCACAGCGGATGAAGAGGAGGAGGTCCGGTGGTCGTGGGTCAGCGGTGGTGGATGCGTGGTAGAACCGACATCCCTGCCAAAGTGGTTCTATCAAGGTAGATTGTATGCAACAATCCATTTGTAGAACGTGGGTATTGTGCATGAGTGTGTCAAATTTTGGAGAGTCATCTGATAATTGAAATTTACACAATGTCAGTATTTGTGCTTGTTGAGTGCACATAGTCTTGAAATGCCAGTCATGTGTCTTATGAGTGCAGTACATGGTCTGTACCTTAACTAGTTCCAAACATCCATGAATTAGAAAACATGCAAAAGCTCCTGGAGTGTGCAGAATGAAGTTGTTTTGTCAGGTTGAAATTTCAGGAGATACTGAAACCTGTGGGATTATACTGTCCCATTCCTTTCATCAATACATTTACTTTACAAAAGTACATGTAGCTGCAAGTTGAGAAAAATCTTGCGCAGTAATCATAGTCAACACATTGATAAAATGCACAGCAAAAATGCAAAAAACAAAACAAAACAACCAAAAAACAACCAAAAAAAAAAACAACTACTGCCACTCTGTTTCACAGTGTTTTTGATACACAGTATGGTTATGCTTAAAGGAATTTTAAGGGTAACATGTTTTTATATATGATATACAGCAGCATTTTAGACAGTGGGCTTTGGTAGTATTAACTGTGAACTCTTTGTCGATCACTTTCTCTATGAAGCCACCCTAAGCCAGCAGAGCTTCCGTCACAGACTCCAGGAGGGAGCGTGGAGAGGCTCCATCCTCAAGCTTCTGAGACGGAGGAGGGAAGAAGAGGTCAAAGGTTATGAACACTACCCCTGTGCTGTGGAGAGAGTAAGTCCAATGGTCCCTGCTTCTCTCTTGCATTGTTCATTGCATTTGTTTGGGTTTTGAAAGGTTATAACTTTTTTTTTTTTTTTAGGGGGGGGGAGAGGTTTGTTTGTTTCTTGAGACAGGAATCTAAATTCAGTTGAATAGAAAAATAGAAAGACATACAGAAATAATGAAAGAAGGATGCATACAAAGAAGGAAAACATAAAAAGAATGGATGAACATTTGGAATCTCTTGTCTGTTTTGAACAAGTCACCTAGAACATGTCATTCCCTCATGTACTGATGTCATACAGCTGTGGAAGAATGCATGGCCTGCCATATTGAAGCCATGGTATTTGTGAGTCACAATATGAGTGTGTCATCAGTGTAGGTGGACAAAACCAGCACCAATCTGTAATGATATAAAGGTACAGACTCACCAGGGCACACGCATTAATGCAACAGTGGTTACCGTGCATGTCACACTTTTTCTTCAGCTTCCCCTGGTATTATAAGTAGGATTATTATTATGGGGGGGGGGGGGGGGGAGGGGAGGATTATTGCTTTACATTGCATCCATCCATTATCTGTTGAAGACCAGTTCTTAATAGGACATGCAGTCAAACAAGCTTGCTTTCATGGGGGCCCCATCATGTTTCTCATTTTCTTTGGTACCCCAGTAGAACCGTGTCTTTTATCGTTTTGTCTTGTCAAATCTGTACTCAGGGAGAATAGTCAGATGATCTGTGGTGTTTGGTGTATTTGCTATAATTTGCTATATCTTCCCGTAAGAAAGATGGAATATGAATGAAATGAAATTGAGTGAAGTGAATATTGATGTTGCAAATTCCACGCCCTTCTGTAGAGCTCATGGGCCAAGATGGGCGCCATGCAGTGGTGCTCGGAAGGGAGGCGCCGTCAGTGGGTTGACTGCACCATAGAGCTGGAGCGGGGCATGGACGGTACGGGGCGCCAGCAGAGCCGATTCTCGGTACACTTCCAGCCGATTGGCAAGCAGAAGGTAAGCAAGAAACACCTCCTGGATTCACATATGTAAAAAAAAAACCAACAAAAAACAGAAAAAGTACCTTCTGTTTGAATGAAGATGAGGATACGAATGCTGGAAGTTGTTGACAGATTTAACAAAAAATCATCCAATATCAAAGATTAGTGATATTGGTAGCACTGCCTGTCACCAAAGCAATGATGTTCGCACTGATACCAAACCTGATACAGGTGATTTGAGTGCATTCACCAGGTAATCTTCTGTTTAACTTTGTGTCTCCTTGTCATCAGCTCATCAGCTTTTTGCTCAGTGAGATCACCTGTGTCGTGGAGGTCAACAACAGCTCGGAGCGACCCTCGTTCTGCATCTACACACCGAAGAGGGTCCTGGACCGGAAGCCCATCTCGTTACGAGTGAACAACGACAAGGAGCTGCGGGAATGGGTGAGACAGCGATATCGCATTTGACAACTCTTCACGAAATTTCTCCCAAATTTAGCACGGCAGTATCAATGCTATTTTAACCCGTTGAGGACGAGTCCCGAGTATACTCGGGCAGGTGTCTATGGGAAATGCATGTTGTAGCAAAATCAATCCGTCCTCAACGGGTTAATGACATTTTACCAGTTGTGGAGTAGAAGGGAATGCAACTTTGGGAAAGTCTAATGATAATGTACAATTTTTCCCATCTATCTATTTATTTTGTTTTCTTTTTCTTTTTTTCTTTTTTTTTTTGGGGGGGGGGGGGGAGCAAGTGTGAATTATTGGAGCAACAGGGAAGAAGGGTATTACATTCTAGTGTTGAAAACAAATAATGAAACCAAGATTAGTTATGATGTCTGATACTTTTGCTTCTATCCAATTAATACATGAGTAGGTGTTATGAATAAATGAGAGATGGGTCACAAATGATATAGCTTCCTGTATCAGTTATGAAGGAAAGCAGTGAATGATAAAGAAACAAGAGTGGATTTAGTTTGGATAATTGAGAAAGAGAACATTGCTGAACAAAATACAGACATTCGAAGTATCAAAGGGAAGTATGTTGTGATCACAAATTTTTGTGTTGCAGGTGGCTGCCATAAGCATGGCTTGCAATGAGGTGCGAGGCATCTATGGGGCGCCCTCGCCCAGGGCAGCATGGTTAGTCACCTGTCGGGGAGACGTGTTCATACATGAGACTCTGCCCAACATGCAGATCGCCCCTTCTTCACATTTGTAAGTGTCTGATTACATCCTCACTTTTGTAAATGTTTGATAATGTAAAATCTGAATACAATCCACACCCTGTGGTTTTGTGCAAAATTATAACTTCATTTTCCGTACCTCATTTTGTTTACTTCAAAAAAAGAAAGGACTATTGAAAATAAATGTTAAATTACATAGCCTGGTCACATACTTCGATGAAATCAAGTAGAAACTTCTATGCATGTACTTTTCTGTGAGCTTCACATCATTATTGATAATATGAGGGATTTTAGTTGGGCTGGATTTGTTTGAATGATATGTTTCATTTCAGAATTTTGAGTAGAGTATTGCAGTATTCTAGAATGAACAAATGTGTTTGTATTGGTAACTTGGTAACACTGGCATGATTCTGAAACCAAGTGATGTCTGTGTATTAGTCCAAATGAAATAGTTAATTGCTGGCACCCATAAGGGAAATACAACTTTTTATGTTCTCATTTGATCTGTGTAAAAGACGGAAAAGGCTCTGTATCACCCAGAGATGTGCGGCATTAGTGTCAGTGATGTAGATAAACTATGATACCGGCTTGGTAATTTTTATCAACCTGTACTGTGCTTTTTCACTAATTGGCACAATCACTGAAGTGCCCGTTCACTGATTGATCTAGATGTCTGAAAACTAAATGTCAATAAATAGAGATTACTTAATCCCCCAATCTGTATTGTGTCACCATAGCCTTCCTGGTGGACTGAGGCACATTGCTACATGTACACCTGAGTAGGCTTGTTCTTCTACAATTAAGTCAACTGTGGCTGGATTACTGAGTGCTGATGTAAAAACTTGGCAGTGCCTTGACATGTATAAAGAGTTAAACCTGTTTTCTGTCCTTGTCAGGTACTGGAGGCAGATAGGAGGTCACATGGCCAGCATAGAGTGCTGTGGTGCGGGCGTGGTGTGGGGTCTGGGGCTTGACCACACCCCTTGGGTCTACACGGGAGGCTATGGTGGTGGAGTCTTCAAGGGTAAGGGACTGTAAATGACCCAGGTGCAAATGATGACAAGGATTACAGAGAAAAAAAAAAGGAAAAGAGAGGAATGTTGTGATGATGATGAAATTGCTGTATTTTGATTGATAGTCACTGCACTGATGGGGATTATTAAATGATCGGGACATTTCGATTACCTTCGGTAAATTCATGAGGCAGCATTCAACTGTTGCTGACTGAAATGTTGATGACAATTATTAACATACATGTATCATCAATATTATTTGATTCTGCCAATTATTTTGTACTTTTGCATTAGTGGAATAGAAAATGTTCCCCAAACAAGGGAACTTTATTGTTGCTTTCATCTCTCACCATTTGTTTTTACTTGCCATCTAACATAAATTTTCTTACACTGTTGTGACATCAAGCATTGTCTTTACAATGAACCATGTGCTGGTAGTTACAGCAGTGTAGAGAAATGATTTTGTCTTGGCAAAGGCTTAATGACCAGACTGTAAACATCACATCAAATCATCACTTTTATGTCAGAAAAGTCTTTTGTTAAATTTCCTCTCACAACTTATTCAGCCATAGTAGATACATAATCTTAGGGACCACTCGCGTACACTGGTTTCATAGTTTTTAGTTCTTGTCAATATACCACTCTTGTTTCATTTCATGAAGCTAGAACTGATCTGCCCCTCCCCCTCCCCCCCCCCCCCGAAAAAACCCCATAAAACATCAACAGCACTAAACCACATATCTCATTTGATTTATCTTGCCGTGTGTCCTACATATTATTTTGTGATGATTTCATATAATATACTGACACATTTTCTCTGCAAAAATGTGGATTTCTGTATCTGTTTCTGTCGAAATCTGTGTAGGTATAGCGAGTAGTACATTTGGTATCCAGCCCCAGACTGACTCCAAGAACCTCTACGTCTATGAGAAGCAGCGATGGAGTCCTCTGTCTGGCTTCACCGACAGGTATTAACATCTAACTGACTCTTCATTAGAAAGGATTCATTTCTTTACTTTTGTTTTGTTTTGTTTTGTATGTGTATGTGTGTGTATGAGCATTCGTGAGTCTGTTTGCCGGTCATTCTGCTTGTGTGTATTCATGTATTTGCGGGTAGACACTAGTGAATGCCTTCACAGTGCTGCTACATCACGTTACCCAGTACATTGTACGTATTGTCAATTTATCTCTTCAGCTAATTTTTTTTATGTTCAGGAAGCATATGATTATCTAAAATGCATTGCTTGATCTGGATAAAAACAAAATAAAACAAAAAACAAAACAAAACAAAACTACCACAGAAATATATATTGATACATGTAGACAGATTGATTGCTAAGGCAAGAATTTGTAAATTCAATTCAATTTATTTATTCCATATGCTAGAAAAAAAGTATAAAAGAAGCGCAAATACACGGAAATGTGTGCATAAGGTTTTGGAGTTTATTTTGTTTTGCTAGTACTGTGATAATGATGTACAATATAGAAGCTGTATATAGAGAATGCTGGTTAATTCATCATTCAAAAGAATAGTAATTGTGGTGACTGGTGTGGATTCATGTCATAGCTGTGTTTTGACTTGTGACCAAAGGAAAATGAGAGAAAAGTAAAGAGTGAATACAGCTAGAAGGAAAACGGTGAAATTTTGTCACCTTCAAGATCTCATTTTTACTGTCATGGTGTGCCTACCTTAACATTATTGTATTTTTCCACATTTTTTGCTTATTCAATCATTCTGTTTTTTTCTCATCACAAGGGGGATGTGGACGACGGAATCTGACAAGATGCTAGAATCAAGAGACCTGCCCCTTCCTTCTCCACACTGGCAGTGGGTGTGTATCTTATTAACCCTTTTCCTCTCAGCTGCATCCTTCATCTTTGATCGCTTGTCCACTCTCAGTGACCCTCATTATTTTCAAAAGGTTAATGTGTTGAGCCTCCAACTGGAGGAATGGAGAGTGTGTCCCTGTTGCCCAGTGCAAGATCGACCTTTTCTTTCTTTCTGTTTTTTTTTTCTTTCCTGCTGTCACTTTCCCATAATAATGATGAAAATAATCATAATCCCATGATTTTCATGTCTGACTGATTGTCTGGTGTACCCAACAACTGGACCTAGTTTCTAGGAATATTCCCATTTTTTTGCCAGGAAAATTCATTGTTGTGCTTTTGTTGTAGTGCCCATCTTTGAGTAATGAAGTTGAGGAAGTGAATAAAAATTCATGTTGCAAATTTTTCCTTCCATTTGTTCATATCTGTTAAACATGAGGTTTGGCAGATTAGATCTTTGGATTGTGGTTGAGATCGTTGAAGTGATGAAATTTGCTTCTTGAGTAAGGTAGGGTCAGCACGGATATCATTTTCCATGGATAATGACTGAACATGGCATTTTGTGCAATAGTTTTAGGAACCTACAATAGTCCCAACAGCATATGAACATTGAGGTCACTATTAGAGCTTACCTCAATACAAATGTAAATGTTCCACTGCACTTCTGTACAGCTGTGCCCACCCCAAGACAGTAAGCAATTAAGACTTAAATGAAAATATGACAAGTGATGCAATTGAATCTGAATTAATATCATCTTTCACTGCAGATTTCTGACTGGAAGGTAGATTTTTCAATATCTGGGAGTACAGACAAGGAGGGATGGCAGTATGCAAAAGAATTCAAAAAGTAAGTCTGTTCTTCATTTCTGGATTTTTTTCTTTTTGGATCATTTTAATGTAATATAATTATATACAGACATTTATTTAGTTGTGTGTGTGTGTATGTGTATCAAGTTATCTAGTATATTGCTGTTGTCTAGATACATAATGATATTCCAGTGGTATGCCATGAAAATATACATATGCACCTCTTTATATATATATATTTTTTTTTTTCATTTTTCTTCACAAATGTATAATACAGCAATGGGGGAGAAGGTACATATATTTCTACAGTGGGCTACCTCAAAAGTTGTGTTTGGGTTGGGTTTAGGCATTAAAGTTAGACTATACAAATATCGTGCGCTGTACTACAAAAATGTGTACACGAATCTCAGACGTCTTTATGTTATTGTCACTGTGTTTTACTTGGCTGTCTTCATGATGCATTTGGTGTTCTTATGTTGTGCTGTGAAATTTGTGAATTTTTTTTGTGTGTATCATCCAAGACAAATATACATTGTAGTCACAGGACTATCTCCAGTAGATTTAGAATTATTGATATGCCTTTCCAGTGCGTGCCATAAATTCTTTATGTATTTTGTGACAGTCACTATTACTGTATTGTGCTCTTGTATAATACAGACAATTACATGTAGTACAGTGCACTCCCTTTACAACGAACACAGTTATTAAGAAATTCCGGTTACAAGAAAGTTAAAATTCAGGCCGCAACATAATCCACCCTATGTATTTTTATTGTTCATTTGTTCGGATATAACGAAAGAAAATTGCGGGTCCAGAGGACTAACGGGAGTCCACTGTACCCTAAACAGGAAATTGCATCAAAATCTCTTTATAAAAGTAAATGCACCTTGTCATTGATTAACTGATCAAAATGTCAAATTTCAATAAACATGTATCTGCCAGAATGGTCAGAGTTTATGTGGAACTATATGTAAATCTAGTACTGAGAAGAAGAAATGCAGTTATGTTGATATGGAATAGCACTTCTACCACTTTAACACTCTTTGGGCCTACTTGTTCCCTGCCCCTACGCGGCCCACCCTTCTCATTAGCTCCAACCCAAACACCCAGCTCCCTGTGGGTTTTGCCCTCATGTCTTTCCCCATGCAACTTCCAAACCAGAGACCAGTAATCAGGTAGCTCACTGTTCTTTTTTATTGGTTGACCTCTGCCTGTGAGGTTGTGGGATCAAAGGTCAAAGGTGATGGGTTACATACAGGTTCATGCTCAATGCCTGACAGAGAGTGCAAATGCAGTTAGGTCCTACGCTGTTGCTACATCTGTTAGTTGAGTGTGCTTTACCCAAAAACCAATAAAGATATCCCATGTTCCGATCTTGTATCTTACTACTGTAAAACATGATATATTCGCGGCATGAATTTTTCACGAATTGGAACCGACAGCCTTTTTCGTGGCATGAAATTTTCGCGAAGTGCCACTGGCGTTCAATGCATATATAGTGTAAACAAGGACTTTCGAGTGCATTTTAATTTCGCGAATCTTGGCGCTCGCGAAATTCGCGAAATTAAAAACGCGCGCGAACATTCCTCATTCTACAGTATGACATTTCCAGTTCTACTGTTTTCTGTTGTCTTCTTCTGAGTATAAATATTAGGACAACATTTAACGAGTAAAGACAGAAAACGAGTATTACACATGGCATAAAACGTTCAATGCATATATAGTGTAAACAAGGACTTTCGAGTGCATTTTAATTTCACGAATCTTGGCGCTCGCGAAATTCGCGAAATTAAAGTGCACGCGAAAATTCCTCGTTTTACAGTATTTGTGGCCAGCGTACATTTTCAGCATCCTTCGAAATTTAATGAAAAAAAAATCTCTCATGTATCTGTGATCTGTAAGAGTATCAAAGCCCCAAACAAGTCTTTCCATATACCACGAGTACATTGTAAGGATGTCTTTATTTTGGGTTTTATGGGTTATGGAGAAGATTTCATGTCATTTCTTATTTTTCTGTTTAATTCCAGACCCAAATCATTCTTGGTGGGGATGAAAGTTGTGTTTTTTTCTTAACTGTATTTTTTGTTTAATTTAACTGTATTCATTATCATTTACAAAGTACACATTTTTAAGCTGCATTTATTTTCATTTATACATCCTGACAATGAAATGTGAGTCATTTTTTTTTTTTGTTGGTTGAAAACATATTGGACTGATATGTGTTTGATAAAGACTAATTATCATTATTTTGCTATGTTTCTTGGTTTTTGCATGTTGGGTTGAAAACCTTGAAATTTGTGTGCTGGGACTCTGCATGTGTGTAAAATGCTGTTACAGTCATGGAAAACTGCAAATGGAAAAGAAGATGGCCCTAAAAATAAACCCCTTCCCTCTTCTGAATTGTATAGCCAGAACATCTCTGTGTAGGACAAAACTAGCATAACAAAATGAAGGGTTTGTTTGCAAAAACCGATAAGTCCATTTTTGAAGATTTTGAAGTACGATCTCTGTCATAAAGTACGAAATAATACCTTTTAAATGATATATTGGTCACTACATAAAAAGGTATGTTTTTAAAGTTATGGTCAAAAGAAGCAAAATTTTTCTTATTATTCTCTTTATTTTTCTTGATCTTTAATCGCAAATATCTCCACTTGGCAAATATGGACTTAGCAGTTTTTGCAAACAAACTCTTCAAATACAAACTGATGCTGGCTGCCATTCACATCAAAGTAATGCTATAGATGTGAAAACACAATGTCAGTGTCAAGTGTCAGTGTCAGTGTGCATCAAAAGATATGCCAAAATAAATGATAACTTCAAGTCAATTTAGACATTTGATACAGTGTAACCTACCGACACAAGAGGTGCACATCATAAAGTATGTCAGTTATAACTCTTTCTGTGCCAGGAACTTTGGGCTTTGTGTACAACACTATGGTTGTTTATTTATAATAATAATGATAAAAATAATAATAATATCATTATGATTATATTATTATTATTATTATTATTATTATTATTATTATTATTATTATTGTTGTTATTATTATTATTATTATTATTATTATTATTATTATTATTGTTATTATTATTATTGTTGTTATTATTATTATTGTTGTTATTATTGTTGTTGTTATTATTATTGTTATTGTTATTATTGTTATTATTATTATTATTATTATTGTTATTATTATTATTATTATTGTTATTATTGTTATTATTATTATTATTATTATTATTATTATTATTATTATTATTATTATTATTATTGTTGTTATTATTGTTATTGTTATTATTATTATTATTATTATTACTATCATTATCATTATTATTGTTATTATTATTATTGTTATTATTATCATTATTATTATTATTATTATCATTATTATTATTATTATTATTATTCTTTTATTTCTCATTTTTTAAATTATTATTATTTTTACTACTATTATTTGTTGTTGTTGTTGTTGGACTTGTTTTTTGTGCCAATTGCACTCAAAGCACTCAAAGGGTCAGAGCTACTGAAGATGTTGATTACATGTACAAATTGTATGTCTTACACCCTCCAAAACTTTACACTTGATTAACTGTATGACCATTTGGATTCTTCACTGTAACAATGACAGCGTCCCCTTGTTTCCTTGCAATGTAGCACCAAGGCCTTCCACAAGGACAGAAGGTGGAATGACTATGTCAGGAGGAGACGATGGGTCAGGTAAGAGCATAATATGCCTTTCTGAGACTTCTGAAACAAAAATTTATTCACTTGGGCGGGGATATGGCTCAGTCGGTAGGGTGTCTGCCTCCAGATCCAGAGCAATATTGTGTCTAATCATACTATCCCCTCTAGTTAGAGGCAAACACACTGTCCCTCAGATAGGACATAAAATGTAGGTCCCTCGTGTGAGAGAGTCACAACTCATGCACATACACAATGTAAATGATCCTGCTGCATTCATTCATTGCAAAGAGCAGGGTACATAAACCAGTGAAGTGGGCCCATCTCACATCCAACTGGACCCCATGGAAGACCAGCTAGTGCAGCTGAATTTGGGCTATCCAGCCATCTTCTTAGATGGAAATATTAACAAACAAAGGAACATTTATATGATATGAATTGCACTGCCATTAAGTGATAAGCAAACTTGTCTAATCTGCAAAAATCACTTCTGTTTTATTCTGGATGGCTGAAGGCGGTGTCAGATCACAACGTCCGGCCCCTGGAAGCAGATCCAGAACCTGGCTCTCCGGGACGTCTCGCTCCAGGTGGACGTCGACGATCACCACGAGGGGCCCATCGCACTGTGGGCCATCGGCGCCAACGGAGACGTGGTCACCAGGCTGGGCGTGACCAGCGACTGTCCAGAGGTGAGAGCCAGAGCCCTGCTCCAAAAGATGCAGGTGCCATGGTAACAAGGGATACCTGCATCTGTGACTAATGAGGACCAGGTGTGTGTTGAAAGAGAAAATGATCAAAGGGAATGATAAAGAAAAAAGGTCTGTTGATGGAATGAGGACATTGTCACCAGGCTAGGTGTGATCACTGCCTGGTCAGAGGTGAGAGCCGGAGTTCTGCTCCAAAAGATGCAGTTGCCATGGTAACAAGGGAAACCTGTATCTATGAAAAGTAGGTGTGTGTGAAAGAGAAAGTGATCAAAATGAATGAAAAACCAAAATGTTGCTTATTGAAACTTTTAAGTGGTGTATAGCCACTTCAGTCCAGCAGCCTTCTCTCAATTTTTAGAAGACTTCTTTCAAAATTTGTGGTAATTTTTCTTTTTGTATTTAAATTGAAGTGCAAAAGATCTAATGAATGGATAGTCACCAGTGGAAATCAATGCAAAAATAACCATTGTTAAGATCTGTGATAGTTGGGGTAATACAAAGCATATCATACAATGTACAGTGTATCTCAACAGTTTAAGAGACTGGTGACTGTGTGTTCTTGGCAAGAATTTCCACCCCTGATACCAGTGTGACAGTTTATCAAGATATCAAAAGTGGTGTTGACATGCTTCTTGCCTTGTTGAATTCACATTTTGCCTGGCTACCACTGGCTAACAAGTCACATAACCACCTGTCAGTCATCATGAGAACAAAATGCAAGGTACAGTGTATCTCTCGATTCTGCAGGGCACTGCATGGATGCACGTACCGACGGACCAGCCCTTCCAGTCCATCTCGGTGGGGGGCAAGTACCAGATATGGGCTGTGGCGAGGGACGGTTCTGCTTTCTTCCGCAACGGAGTCAGTGATTCCAACAGGACAGGTACGTCAGCCTGTTACACGTTTCTCCTCTCTTAATTTGGTGAATGCGAAGAGGAATGAGCTCTGCCTCCTCTTTTTTATGCTTCCATGAAAGTGACAGTATGGGCTTGGTAAATCCGTAACATTCTGATTCCTGGCTCTGTATTCTGTTTATGTGTTTACCTTGCCATTGCCATTTTTTTCATAAGATTGTGTTTGTGAATCTCATCAGAGTAAACAAAATCATATCTAGGAAAATTTCTAGTCACGACATGATACTTTGGCTTGCCAACATGCTGTACTGTACCTGTCCAAAAAGGCTAGTAATAAGCAGTCTGTACAGTTTGTACACTGTCATTCATGCCAACATAACGTAGAATTTGATGGCAGTGGCACGTGGATCATACAGTGCAAGACGAGACCTACTGTGATGGTAGAAATCACATCTTCAAGGAAAATGCACAAGCACTTGCAATTACATGTAAGTCCAGACGTTTTTGGCATGAAAGCTGGTTACATAATGCACTCGATTTTCTTCTGCAGGTGAAACATGGTTCCACATCGCCCCACCGTCAGTGGCTCCTCTGAAACAGATCTCGGTTGGAATGTCCAGCGCCTGGGCCATCGATGCCCAAAGTGAGTTGGAGCCCTTCCCTGACAACTGACCAATCTTCATAGCCACGGAAACCAGTCATTAATCCGATTTTTATATTCAACAAAAACAGCATTAAGTCACAGAAATCATCATGCAGAGCTGTCTTAACCGATAGGCTGCAGCCCACGGTTGGGCTGCAAGGCTCTCACTGGTGGGCTGCAATGTCGGCCAAAAAGGAAAATAAAAGATATTTACATTCTATCAATCTGGGCCTCGAAAAAAGTCTGTAGGAGCCAAAGTGGGCCTCAAGTTGAAAAGGGTTGAGAAGGACAGATTTAGATTGTTCATCAGATATTTTATGCTTGTAGGAACTCTTGGTGAATTTACCATGACTCCTATGAAATAACATAACAAGGTCCTCCTCAAACTTGGTGATCGTGATGCCGAGTTTGTTTCATTCTTTAGCACTTTTTGTATCATTTAGTCTGGCAGGCAACATTAGAATTGTTTGGCACATAATCATAAGGGGAGGGTTCAGATAGAAGGGGTCTAAACTTTTCCAAACACCATTCATTGTTTTTCAGAGAGAGTGTGCTGGAGTGTGCACACTCTCTCAGAAAAAAAAAAGAAAGAAAGAAAAAGAAAATGAACAAAAAACAGCGTCAGGTCTGTTGGTAAAAGTGCTGCTGCCCAGAAACCAGTAAAGTGATAGGTTCAAATCCCAGGCTGATTCCTTTCCTTTTCATTTGGGTCAATTACAATACAGATCAAATGTGTAATCTTTATTCACAGAGAGTAAAAGAGATAAGGAAGAAGAAGAAGCTCTGATTCTTTCAATTTGTTTTGATTTAACTCCAGTGAACCTATGGTTCAGACAGGATATCACCCCAACCTTCCCAGAAGGCACCCGGTGGATTCAGGTCAGTCCCAAGGTACGCAAGGTGTCCGTCGGCCCACAGGACCAGGTGAGCGTCCAGTTCTTCTTTTATATCTCCCATGTTGATGATTTCTGTCTCACATGCCTTTCTTCTCTCTTATGTATAATGTCCATGCAATGCTTAAAATGTAAAGTATACCTACCTGTAAGATGTTTCAAACAATGATGCTGTAGCAGATTTGACTCTTCAGTGCCCTGTTTGCATGATGTGATGGTGTAATCTTCACTGCATCAGCCATGTCAAATGTCAGATTTTTTTTTTCTTTTTCAAGTGGTATGCAATTTGAGAGTTTTAACATCCGGCTAATGTGGAGAACACAACGTACAAAACTTTAAATTTCTTCGTTGGATGGTCACACACACTCACACACAAAAAAATGATAAAAATAAAAATAAGGAGAGAATACAGTGAAACACTGTAGATACACATTGTAGGTGGCAGTTGGAGTTTATATGTACTGATGTTGTGAATTTGTCTTGGACTCTTTCAAATTATGGCAAACACCTGAAGATATCTGGGCCAAACATGAACATTGCGTGGAGTCATATCAGTTGACATAATGATACTGACCTTTGCCATGCCAATAGTTGTTAGAATCAAATGTAAGCTGTTGAGGGGTCTTTGAACAAATTTTGTCATACTATTTGGAAGAAACCGTAAGATGAAGAGTTTATTCTAACCTATTCTCTCCAGAGACAAATTAAATTGTGAGTCTGGTCACCCAGTGAGTTTAATATATATTGAAGCACTTTGATAGCAATCATGTTAAACTGCTGTTTCTTTCAAAGCATATTTTTTTTTTTTTACGTGCCAGCTACACTGTTAGCTTTCGGGCAATGAAGCGCAGTTTTGTTTCTAGTTTGTCTTTATTTTGAGCTAAAACATTGTTTGGGCAATGCCTTTCAAGGGATGGTACAGTATTGGTGGAGATGAGAATTGGGCTTTTAACGTTTTGCGAGATACCAAGAAAGCACTTATGATATAGTACAGAGCATACACTGGTAGCTTTCGGGCAATGATGTGCAGTTTTGTTTCTAGTTTGTCTTTATTTTGAGCTAAAAACATTGTTTGGGCAATGACTTTAAAGGGATGACTAGTATTGGTGGAGATGAGAATTGGGCTTTTAACTTTTTGCGAGATACCAAGAAAACACTTATGATATAGTACAGAGCATACCATTTTAAGAGGAATTCAAAGTTTATTTGATGAAAATCGGGTTTGGAATGACTGAAACATTCAAAAACAAAGTAAAACAAAGCGATCGTAATCGTAATAAAGTGTGGGTCCCACACTTTATTAAAATTGCTCTTTTTTTGATATCTCAGCCATTTCAAAACCAATTTTCATCAGATAAACATTGAACTCCTCATAGAATTACTTGCTCTTTCATATTTCATAAGAGGTTTCTCATTATTTCACCAAAAAATGTTGGAAACCTGAAATCGGGTCTTAACCAACACTGTACGATACCTTTAAAGTTTTCCCATGTTTGTTTGCTACTGTTTTTGTCTCTGTCTACAAGGTGTGGATTGTGGCAGACCAGGTGGATGGGGCCAGGGGTGTGGTCTGCAGACGAGATGGGATCACTGCCAACAAACGCACAGGGACAGCCTGGGACAAAGGAGCCGGGGTGAGTCCAGTGATGTATATCTATCACCCTCAACTCACAAATAGATTTGTATCTATGGATTATCATCATCATAATTTGTTTGCTTACTTTTTTTTAAAGCTGGAAACATGGGAGCTGGACTAAATTTGGCAGAATTGTTCTTTTGCCTCCAAATAACTCATCATTCAAGATTATCATTGTCATGGTCAAGTTTTTGAAGTGAAAAGCCCTGGCATGTTCATGTTGACTTTTGTGCGTAGGTTAAAATCGCACAAACTGAGCTGTGAAACTTTTGTCAAGATTGGACACATAAAATGAAAGTACTGGAGTAGAAATCTGTCATGTTTTCATAGAATATTATTAAACAGTCACAATCACATTTATGTAAATTAGACCAAGAGATTATGTCTCACCCTCACAACAAATTTAGAGAATTATGAGATAATGGAATCATTATTTTATCTGCTGTGTGTATTATGATTTACATGTATATTTACAGAATATCTGTTGGTCACTATGAGAATAGATGATGTATGTCTGGTAAATTTCCACCTGTTTAGCCATAATACCTACCCAATTATTCAGTGAACATGACAGGCATCAAAACTGTTTGTTTAGGTTGTATGTGGATATTAAAATGGTAGCTGATTATGCAGAGACAGCTGTACAGCACATAGTCAGTTTTCTACAGCGGCCTCGTCTGATACAGAGGCAAGAATCAATTCATTTGTCATCTCTTGCTCTTCCCACAGGGAGGCATCATGCACCTGTGTGTCCGAGGGTGCACCAAGGAGGAGGAGAAGGAGCTGGAGGTGGAGGACAGCGCCATGGCAACCATCCACGGCAGCACGCTGGAGGCGCGCCGGCAGGCCGATCCACTCCGCCCCTACATCAGCTCCGACAGCAATGCCGTCTGCTAGCGGTCGGGGCTCGGCGTTTTCTCGAGGAAAGTTTAGTTTCTACCACAAGAGGGAGCCCTTTTGCAAGTTTGCAGAGGAATCTTGTCCTAGTATGTCTCAAATCTCTGTTCAGATTTGTTTGTCTAAATCCTGGATTGGTATTCTTTTAGAAGGCATACAGTGTAGGATATATTTACTAGGTACATCCAGCATGTGCTCTTTGTGTTTGCCAGCCAGAGTGGACAGTCTAGGGTTGACCACCGTATATACAATGTACAGCAGGGTACCATGATGTCCAGTCGTTACATTTTTCGTGTGTGTCCCTGCATTTTGAGCTTCCATCTGCTAATAATGGTGTAATATCATTGTACTTTATCGGTGTTTTCATGCATACACTCTAATGCTGTATTTCCATACCAGCAAGTCTCTTTGAAATGTTTCCAGATCTTTCTCATCTGTTTTAAACTCAACAGAGCTTGTCATTTGCACCGAGAGAAAATGTCTAGCACTCTCACTGATGAACCTCTGATGTGGCAATGTTTGTTGTTGGTTTTTTTTTCCAGTTTTTCATTTTGATAATTTCACAGTTACAGTGTGAAAGAGAATGTTAGAGAACTCAGTTTCATTACATTGGAAATCTAGACATTGTCATGTTTTTGTGAGATGATAAAGATTTCCATATTTAGAAAAAAGACTTGATATGTGAAAAGAACAACAAATCTATCTAAAAGTTTTGTTTGACCTTTCCTCATACGATTACACTCCAACTGCAATTCGGTTTGTTTGCGTCAGACACTTGTGCATTTGTATTGGTGTCAAAACTGCGATCCATTGTCTAGATTATTGATTATGTTGTATGTGCACGCAAACCTTCCTCAAATCGAAAGGACTCTATTCCATGACTGAACTCCACGATGCATGCTGCCAAGTTTTTACATTCTGCAGAGTGGATGAACATTTTGTGCAATTCTGCATTGCAGCTGAACTCTTTGCAAGTGATACATGTAGCTGTGATTTTTCACAGTGGTCGATAGGGATGTTTAGCTACGCAGTGCTGTAAGTAAAAGCCAATCCTCTTTGCTGCAGATGTGGGCATGACTTGGCGTGGTGCCATATTATTGCTGCCCCCATGCAAGAAGATAAGGTTGCGTTGTGCCTTTGCAGGATTTGAGCTTGCCACAGGGAGAGTGCAGTGCACACATTTCTTATGGACACTGGTCAAATTGGACACATTCACATTCAGTCACGGATGTGGAGACTCAGGCATACTCTGATGTATGAATTACTCGCGATTTTTTTAGTATTGGCTGTGTTACGTATGAATAGTCGGAAGAGAAGGAATTGTGAAGTCTCTATATGGAGTAAGAACGCTCGCATATGATTGTTTTCTTCCTTTCTTTGCTATGTTAGTTTAGTGGAATAGAATAGAAGGTCTGTATTTTTCAAGAAGGAGTGTTATAACTGAAGGCAATCAGATAAAATCAGCAGGTTGGTGAAAACTTGCACAAAATCGAGTGAATGACACAAGGGTCATGATCTTTTTATTGTCGGAGTTGTATCCATTAATATTTGTTATAAGAGTAGCTGTGACTACATTGGAGAACTCTAACATTTGTAATGTTGCAGATAAAGCGTGTCTATTGCTAGTGTCTTCCCCACTACCATACTCGAATGACGCAAGTGAAATCAGTGAGGTTAGGAAAAATCAAATGCAAACAGTGGCTGTGGAATACAGTTTTGTTTCCTTGGAGAGTCAAAACAACAAACATTGCAGTCGTATGACCGCGATGCTCACAACTCAAGTCAAGGTCGGTTATTGTGTGATATCCACAAAACATCCAATGATGGACCTTCCCTAACATTCCAGTTGTTATGATTTTTATGCCTCCGCCACGAAGTGGTGCCGGAGGCATTATGTTTTCGGGTTGTCCGTCCGTCCGTCCTTCCGTCCGTCCGTAATGAATTTTGTGGACAAGGTAACTATCGAAACCTGTTGAGGTATCCTAATGAAACTTGGCATGTATGTGTATTAGGGGATGAAGTTGTGCCTATCAACTTTTGGGTGCACATGCTCAAGGTCAAGGGTCAAAAGGTCAAGGTCAAATACATAAAATTTCACTATTTCCACCATATCTATTGAATGCCTGAAGATATTTTCTTGAAACTTAGTGTATACATGTATTACCCAATTAAGATTCTCTGGTGAAAGTTTGGGTCATGAGGTCAAAGGTCAAAGGTCAAAAGGTCAGGGTCAAATACATAAAATTTCACTATTTCCACCATATCTATTGAATGCCTGAAGATATTTTCTTGAAACTTAGTGTATACATGTATTACCCAATTAAGATTCTCTGGTGAAAGTTTGGGTCATGAGGTCAAAGGTCAAAGGTTAAAAGGTCAAGTAAAAGTATTAAAACTTCTTTTTTTTCTCTGTACCTTGGAAAATTGTTCAAGGTATCTTCATGGAACATAGTATATACATGTACTGACTGGAAATGATTATCTAGAGAATGTAGGGTTCATGGGGTCAAAGGTCAAGTGCAAGACTTCAAAATTTTACTATTACCCTCATATTTATGCAATGCCAGCAGGGTTATTTTTTTACACTTGGTGTATGCATGTGTAACCTAATAGAAATTCTCTGGAAAGATTTTTTTTTTCTCTTTTTGCCTCAAAGGTCAAAAGGTCAAAGATCAAGTGAAAGTGCTGAACTAACTTTTTCCTCCATATCTCGGAAGTGGCTCAAGTTACCTTGAAACTTAGTACATATTATGCATGTTCTACCTGAAAGTAATTATCTTATGAATTTTAGGGTCAAGGGCCAGATGAAAATGGTAACAATTTACTATTTAATTCAGAAATTGCACTTTTTCTCCACACCTGTACCTTGAAAATTACTCAATGCCTAAATGTATGATTGGGTCAAAGTCAAGTTAAAGTCCTTAAATCCCTAGATACATGCTCTCCTATTCATCCAATTAAACCTACGTCAAGGAAGGTGAACATTCAACACATTTGTGACAAACTTGTCATTCCAATATTTTGCCAATTTTGTGAAAATGTAATCACACAGTGTCCACATGTACTATCTAGACCTATTGGGAAAATCATGCATTATGGCGGAGGCATACCAGTCGCCAAAGCGACATTTCTAGTTTATGTTTAAAATATTTGTCAAGATCTGTGTGAAAATCAACACTAATCCATATCCTTTGTGCATACTGACTGTTGTCATCTGAAATAATGCTGTGTGGGTGACACAACTCTATTAATCGATTTATTGCTGTACCAGAAATCAAATATGATGAGCTCTTCTTGAGCAAATTCATCCATGGCAATCCAAAAGATGCATGCCTAAGCCTTACTTGAGGTATCCTTAACACTTGCCCGGTATGGCAATAATTATTGCAAGCGAAGCAATGCAGCGTTCAGCTGTAGAAATGGCATGGAAGACTGCAGGTGTGAGAAATTTTGCATGTATGAAAATAATGTATGTGCGAGAAATAGTCAATATTGCAGGCTTTCAAGTGATCCTACTTTTCCTACTTTTTCCTACTTTTTTACTGCTGTTCCTACTTTTCCTACTTTTTTGCTCAAAATCCTACTTTTTCCTACTTTTTCCTACTTTTTTGGTGAAAAACCCCGCAAAAAAAAAAAAAAAATGTGCAAGGCTACTTGAATAGTTTATATTCAGAAATGATGAGTAGACTCTAGTTGCAGATGCTTACTGGTGGGGAGAGCCTCTGTCTTCAACATGAAAGAGGGATAACACAAACCAATCAACCACAAGACTGCTGCCAGCCTCACCTTTTGCTCCTGTGTAGATGTGATTGAACCCACTGATATTGCAGCCTAGAACTTGGGGCAGTGCTCAACCAGCTCTCATCATTGCTCAAAATTACCAGGTAAGCTTGCCATATACTAGTACTGAAAAGTAGAATTTGACATGTGACTTCCAAAGAATACAACTGAGGGAAAAATGCCACCTACAGCCAGTTTTAATGAATGTAGAGTTCAAGCAGATCATGTCTCATGCATGTGCTGGCATGCAAATCCTCAGAAACCAGAAATTTCCTTTGCTAAAATATGATTTACCACATCAATTGTAAAGGTCATATTAAAACAAGAAATAACACCTTCAGATCCCCTTTGCCTGAAATCCTTCAGTAATATATATGTTTTGATAATGATTAACAATGATTGCAATATGACAAACTTAATGTGAAAGTAAGTTTTTCACCACAGAAACTAGATCTGGTTGATGTGAGGATGAGTAATCCCTAGAAAGCATTAATTGGTAGGGACCCATTTGCATGAAACTTGCATATTACTGAGGCTAAATCAAAAGCACTCAGGTTACATCAGTTTGATCTTTTGGTAAGAGTTCAAGAAAAGAAAATGTAAGTCGCCAAATCTGTCAAAAGATAACTTGGAAGACTTATAAGGTTTAACATGAGACATATGACTTGTGATATCCACTTGAATCATGGGCAGGTGGTAGATACGACTACTAGAAATCTTCCTTAATTCATCTGAAGTTAAACAGCCGAGGAAGGTTAGTTGCTGAAAAATCAGATGAACAAGAAGAAATTTTTGATTAACAGATCCCACAAATCGTTACCAAGGAGTGAGAACAACAGTAATTTCAAAGCCATCTTGGAAGATAAAGAGCAGAAACCTCTTTATGGACAATCTTAAAAGTTGATGGCTTGTTACATCTTACAAATTGTTTAAGATGTTGAATTGTATCATAGGTAAGACATACATTACCTTGAAGAACTTAGAAGAAAGTAGGAAATGGAGGAACTTCATGGAAAACAAACACAAAAGTAATATTTCCGTATTGATTGATTGAAGTTGAACCATGGGACGTTGAAGTCCACTTCCTGAAGACACTTACAGAACTATCAGAAATATATAGAGAGAAAAGCCATCTAAAGCATACCTGAAAAAAAAAACAAACAATCAGGAAAGATAATGAATGTACAGTATATTCCACAAATAAAATCAAGTGTGTGAATGTTTTAGATTGAACTGCCAAGAACAGTTTGTTAAGTTTGGAGGAAACAACTTGCAGAAAAATTAGAAACCATGACGTTTTTTTATTCCGTAGATCTTGCAAATTTTAGTTAAGGCTGAACATCTTTTTATTACCCAGCTAGTTTGAACAAGATGTGAGAAAATGGTAGAACAGAAATCCCTTATAAGTGGTTAAAGTGTGATGGATCATCTGAAGTAACATACCCAAAATATTGAACAATTTGAAAGAGTCTTGGTAAAATGTGAGACAGGGAAACTTCTTAAAGAAGAAAAAAAGTGAATGAATGGATATGTATGCCAATTATGTCAACATACAAAACTGTAAGTTGAAGGTGAATACCCAAAGAACAATGGAGAGTATCAAAATTGAAAGGGCACAAATACACTGTATTTAAGGGGGGGGGGTGGGAACTGCATGGTAAATTTACAGATCATCTAGAGTGTATTTGCATGAGCCAAAAAGATTTGTTAATTGGAATTTGCTGACAAATCAGAGAAGCTAGCAAGGACTTAAATGATAATGACAATCACCGTTTATTCCCCAGATCTTGCAAAGAGTAGTTTATAAAATTGACAAGCTGAAATACAGAGCCCCAAAATATCTGGAGAATGAAAAGCAGAATCTCAACCTTGTAAACTTTCAAAGGCTGAAGGATATAATATTCTCAAAATTATATGAAGAAGTTTGATTTCAAGAATATTGAATGAGCTTAAAAGTGCCTGGAATGATATTGCAAAATGGAGAAACTTCCTGAAAAAGATCAAATAGCTGTATGTGTATTCCACAAAAAGGGTCATGATGAGCTGAAAAGAAGTTGAATGTAAAGATGCATCTGCAGTGAATTTGGCAAAGATTGCAAACAGTAGACAGTCATTGGAAAGTACAGAATGATAAGTTTCTACCATCTTTCTAAATTAACAAATGTAAGTTCATTCAAGAATACATGAAATCTAGCATCTACAGAACACCAAAGAAATGAAAACGATTTATTTGTTATCCACAGAAAATTATTTAAAAAAAAAAAATAGAGTCACTTTTGCTAGGTCTATAAAGTTGCTAAGACTACAGACAATAAGAAACAAAAAGCAGATATACATACATGCTCCTCACTTTTTTAAAGTGGAGTCATTTGGTTATATTAGTCATCTGTTACTGTACATGTGACAATACTATATTTCCCTGATTGATACTGAAATGTAAAGTATTTGCTTTTTTTCTCTCTCTCTTTGGATGTTTTGTGTTCTATTGGTTAAAGTGTTTCAAATTGAGCTTGCCTTGTATGTTTCCATCTATATCATATGATTATACCAAGGTAATCTATATCACTGGAAATTCAGTGGTGGACACTGTGCCATAAACACACAGTTTTTGAGTGTGTAGATTTGTAGTGGACCAGGATTTGCAAAATAGAGATGTTAATGCATTGGTAGATATCATTTCACTTTGTAAGGCCTCACTGTCATGAGACAACCCATTCTTCATGCATGTCTTGCCAGAAATGTAGTATGATAACACATGCTCTCAGAGACTAATACTGACTGCTACATATAAGTAGTTTAAATTACAATATGTATCCTGTTATTTTAAAATGTTTGAACACATGTTACCTGGTTACATGTATTTGAAATTGAAGGTCTCTTGAAAAGTTAGTCTATTGCTTATCTCATGGTCATTTAGCTGGAACTTGGCAGCATACTTGCCAAACATCTTTATTTCCAGTCTTCGTCACACTTTGAAATGAAAAATATCTTCACAACTTCAAATGACTGTATATAAAAGTGCCATCTTTTTTTTTAATTGCTTTTGTCAAATATCCTTATTTTCAATCTTTTTCACATTTTGAAATGAAACACATAAAATTATCTCCACAACTTCAAAACATTCAAATGAATGTAGATAAAAGATGTCATCTTTTGATTATGGAAGTGTTTAACGTACCTTTGGCATTAGTGTATAACTTACACATCATGGAATGTTTATGACATATTTTGTGGGATGATATGTGACCGTGCATCACAAAACCAACAATAAGTTGCACACACTGATTTTGTCTTGCAAAGAGTAGTTTATAAAATTGACAAGCTGAAATACAGAGCCCCAAAATATCTGGAGAAAGAAAAGCAGAATCTCAACCTTGTAAACTTTCAAAGGCTGAAGGATATAATATTCTCAAAATTATATGAAGAAGTTTGATTTCAAGAATATTGAATGAGCTTAAAAGTGCCTGGAATGATATTGCAAAATGGAGAAACTTCCTGAAAAAGATCAAATAGCTGTATGTGTATTCCACAAAAAGGGTCATGATGAGCTGAAAAGAAGTTGAATGTAAAGATGCATCTGCAGTGAATTTGGCAAAGATTGCAAACAGTAGTAGTTTTGCATCACAAAACCAACAATAAGTTGCACACACTGATTTTGTGTTAGGACTGAAAATAGGTGATATGGGCCAACACAGCCAATCTTGAGTTTTTCATATTTTCTGAAAGACCAAGTCTTCTTCTATATTATACTTAATTTTGGGATCATAAAACGAAAAGGAAATTGTGTTTTCAGCAAGTTTTTTCTTGAACACTTTTGGGTAGAATAGTGTGATTAGGTGTTTCCTCATAGAGTCCTCTTTTCTTGTCCTAAAAACCCTGTCCATACTCCATTAACTTTCAACTCCAATAACTACAGAAATGATGATGCTACTGCTTTGAAAATTGGCATAAATCATCTACAGAATGTGTTAATAAAGCATGCACAGCTTAATCTGATAATCTCTTCATTGTTGTTGCTCCAGTGGTTAACATCCTGTTATTTGTTCCATTCATTGCAGAGCTAGCACAGCTTGATAAAGATTAAGCACTTGGAAAGACGCTATAGTTCAGAGCCCCTTTTCTCAGTTCACATTTTCCAGAGTGTGTGCTTTCATTCCAATATTAGGATAGGTTAGGAGAGTCCATTTGAATGGAGTTATACATCATTTTAAAGCATAAAGTGTGCTCTTTCAGAATCTGCTCTTAACTAAAATCCATGTCTACCGACTTTTTGTTGGTGTTGTGATGCAGGGTGTTCATGTCAATCACAGAATGATGTCTTTTCTATGCAAGTATTGTAGTAAGTTATCAAGATTTATATTGCCTGTACGGTTGAGCGTGCATTTATGTTTGTTTCCTGACATTGTTCTAACGAATGCCTGCCTTTGTTGTATTTTTCAGGCTCTCCCAGGAGCAAAAGTGAGGCTGAGGCAGCAGGGTTGTGAGTACAAATTAAGATTTACATGTAACATCAAGAGTTCTGGTGAGTATCGACGAAAACTACTCCAAAAAGCCTGCACATGTCCTGATTTATTCCTACTTTTTTTCTCTAATGTCCTACTTTTTCCCTCTCATGTCCTACTTTTTCCTACTTTTTTAGAGATTCTGTTCCTACTTTATTCCTACTTTTTTACATTATCCCGCTTGAAAGCCTGATATTGTGAATTCATGAAGCTGACTTAATCAATTAATCATTTGGGTAGATGGCAGCTGATATTCTACCCTCCCTGTGCTAGGGACTTTGGGCAGTGTGTGCAATGGTATGGGTTCTCTGTATCAATCCACACTCATAACACACAAAGGGTTAAGTAGGACAGATACCACTTTACGTAACAATGGCCAAAACCTTAAGGTAGATAATCTCTTAGAATTCTTTCAAAACACTCTTTGTTTTTCAGCATCTTAGAATTCTTTCAAAACACTCTCTTGTTTTTCAGCATCTTAGAATTCTTTCAAAACACTCTCTTGTTTTTCAGCATCTTAGAATTCTTTCAAAACACTCTTTGTTTTTCAGCATCTTAGAATTCTTTCAAAACACTCTTTGTTTTTCAGCATCTTAGAATTCTTTCAAAACACTCTCTTGTTTTTCAGCATCTTAGAATTCTCTTTTTGAATCTCTTTCAGCTTCTCTCTTCTATATTTGCACGTCTTTGCGTCACTATTTAAAAAATGAAGAGTAATAGTTGTCTCATGTTTTATTAACACACAAAGGGTTAAGTAAGACAGATACCACTTTGGCAATGGCCAAAACCTTAAGGTAGATAATCTTTTAGAATTCTTTCAAAACACTCTTGTTTTTCAGCATCTTAGAATTCTTTCAAAACATTCTCTTGTTTTTCAGCATCTTAAGATTCTATTTTTGAATCTCTTTCAGCTTTTTTCTTCTATTTTTGCAGTCTTTGCATCACTGTTTCAAACATGAAGAGTAATAGTTGTCTCATGTTTTATTAACCTGCAGATGGAATGAAGCTGTTTACATTTTTTATGCATCTACTGCAACAAAATTGTTTGGGTGCTCAAACAGATGTTCATTTTGTCTTGTTGCCCTACATAATGTACTTGCCAGGCTTACAGCACATTAGTTTGGCTCTTGAATTTAATTCAAAAGCACTGTAAAATTTCAACAATCATAGTCTTTGGCACTCATATATCTTAGTGGTCTGCTGTTTGTCTGAAATTTTAGAATTTTGATTAAAGATGTGAATTTTGGTGCTCAGCCTTGCCAAATGCATACTCAAAAGCTTATATGGAAATCTTTGCAAATGTTATCAGTAGCTGGATTTGATAAATTTTAAACTTATATGATTTATATAAGGATGTGTATTTCAATAATACATTAATGTTTATGCATTCACCAGATGTTATCAAGCTTTAAAACAACTTACAATTTTATTATCATTTAGTTGATATGAATTTATATGCTATCATCTTTAAAATTATATTGTTTATCACATGAACCTTCTTCTACAAGATCTTTATATTCATATATATGCCTAGATAATTTTCTTTTGCATGGTGCCTTAGCCGTGCTTCATTTTATTTTGCATCAGATAATGGGATGTTAGGTGAAATTCTATCATCTGTATGTTATATATTCAGGCATTATCTTATCACCTTTTTAAAAGTATTATGTCAAGTGTTCAGTGAGAAGTGAATACGTCACGACAAAGGAGATATGTGAAGTGTAATAATTTTTACTCATTTACCAAATAATTTTGGAGAGTATTGCCACAGAATTTGTTTTCTATTCCACATTAAATGATGCTGACAGCATTGCATTTTTTAGTGTTACCGGTACATGTCTGTTGGATAAGAGTATGTGTAGGAAATATTCTTGAGTATGCAATAATTCAAGGTATTTTCAATCTAATGCTTTTTGAAATTGAAAGCACATATTTGTGGGCAGTGTCCAGTGAGGGTCAATGGCCAAAGGTCGAGGTCAAATTCTGCAGATGAACACTGTTTATTTATGCAAAACATATAATGACATTCCTTGAAACTGACCTTGTTACTTCGTTTTAGTTACAGGACATCTACTCAAAAGAGTGTAGGCATAATTTGTGGTTGTTAGGGTCATGGTTCAGGGTTAACTTTTAAATTTTCGCCAGTCATGGCTGTACTCAGGAAACACTTAATGTTCTTTCATCAAAATTGATTTACGTCGAATAGCAATCAAAGTTGTAGCAGCATCCAGAGATCCCTGAGTGTTCCAGCTACATTTTTCACTCTCTCACAATATTGATGTTTTCTTTAGTTGAAACTGAAAGTATGAATGCGAAACCAGGGCCTAGTTCATGAAACTTATTATCAATAACAAGTTACGATAGTTGTTATAAGCTACTAAAATCCTTGCATCTGATTGGCTGAGAGCAAATTTGTCGTAGAAATGCGGCAGTTTTTAATGAAATGGGATCCTGATTACCCAATTCCATGTATTGATGAGGAGGTTCAAGAGAACATTGTATTGCTGCTTTAGTTTGCTACATTTGTTTTCTTGTTAGAGGTTTTTAGCTCACTTGCAGCTATGGTGGTGAAAATACTCATTCGTTTCTACAGGTAGGAATCATATCACTGTCTGCAGATGGGAAAGATGGTGTTTTCTGTCTCTATTTTCATATGAATCCATTATGGTAAAAGTGGAAGTTTTTGTGGAGTAACTTTTTGCACTCAGCCACGTCAGATGAATTTCTCATGTTTTTAATTTTGCAGAGTAAAAGCATTTTAAAATAGTGTTGTGTGTAACAGGCAAAAAAGATTTGCGTGCATATATTTTCAGGCAAGTTTCTCGTTGCAAGAAATGTGCAAACATTTCCACTTTTACAGGACTTGATAGTGATAGTTTTATATATATATATATATATATAAAGGTAGGTTGAATTTGGGCCACAAATTACTGGGTACACAAATTTCAACTGCATAATTTTGCATGATAAAATGTTTGCACCCAACAGACATCAGTTATGAACATGCGCTGATACATCTGTATGCGCATGTGAAAGGTACATGTAGGGCCTACATGTACACATGTATGGCAGTTTTGCACTAAATCATCAATATGATTCAAACAGCCTTGTGAATTCAGGCCTTAAAGTTTCCCAGTACAGTACATGTACTACATTGTACATGTACATTGTGCCTGAGGCCTTAATGCTCCAATGTATACACATATGTGTGTACAAATCTTAAAGGCATTGTACTCTGTGTATAAACCTGCTGTAAAGGTGGAATTTTTTTTTTTTGGAACTATTTTTCATGCTCAGGTGGATAAAATGAATAATGAATGATAATGAATGAGTAATAATGAATAATATAAAATGAATTTTATATTTATTTGATATTACTGCATATTATTACAAGCAAAAATATTTTCATGCTAACTGCCTTTTATTCTTGGGCTTGTTTCATGTCGGCCGAAATGCATGAAAATTTATTCACTGCAAAAATTTCCACTTTTGCAGTGTGCCAAGTGTACCTACATGTAATTTGACCTGCCCTCGTATTCGTGTTTGACAAACTGCAGTGTGTATACATACATATACATTGTATGTGTGAATGAAGTTTCAAGGCAAGACTATTCCAAGAGTTACATGTATGTATGAAAAATTTTAGCTGAAAATATGACATTTTCATCATACACATGTATACAAACATACCAATGATACATAAAAGTGCAATATCATTAAGAAAGTGTAAATACATTGTACAGAGTCTCAGTGATCAAGAAAACGCTATTGTGCTTCTATATATATGTAGCAGTTGTTTCTTTTGTAAACTTGTACAGTAGATTATGCAAAGTGGTGCAATCAAATGTATGCATATGAAATGTATATCCAATACTTTTCAACAGAAGTCCTTGTTTTCCTACACTTTGGCAAGTGTGTGTGTCATTTGTGTGTGTGTGTAGAGACACTGGCAATGTTTACATCCATATCCTCTAACTTGTTTGTTTGTTTTTGTTTGTTTTTTCTTTCCCACCTGCCTCTGTGTATTCACCCAAGGCCTGTCACTTTGGATGTACAGCATGTTAAAAAAATTGAGATTCGTTTGGACATAAATTCTTAGCAGTTTTCATTCATTTTAGACAGAACAGTCAGATTGTTTCCGCCCAAAGCAGCATTTTATTTAGCATCAATGTAGCGTGCTGTTTTGCGAGTGTACCATTATTGTTATCATTGTCGTCATTAGAACAAGAGCTGTGCCACACATTCACATATTAAAGATATCTACTGTATACACAGTATACTTCATGAAAATCACTAATCAACAAATACATCATGTATTTGCAAAATGAACAACTCGTACAACTATTGCCTCCCCTGACATGTGTGTTGTGTGTGATCTTGAAGGTGGCTTCTAGAAAGTGCTAACACTTCATTCTCATTCCGTAAATGTGGTTCTTGATCGCAGATTCAACCATTCACAAAATTTTCATATAAGTCAAGTACATTACTCATGAATTTAACTTGTCAAGTTAACATCGCAAATTGGCTATTAAAGTTTAAAAAAAAAAATCAAAAGGATCATTGATACGTGTTAATTCCATCATATTCCTGATGAACTGCAGTTAACCTCACCCAAGTCAAGCTAACACAAGTTGAAATATTGACGCTCAAAGTCAAAGAAAACTTCTTCTCAAATGGATGATTAACATGTTTTACTTCCACCATGTACCTTGTTAAGTCAAAATGTGTGTAAGTCAACAAAGTTTCTCTGGTCACTGTGGATTTGACTTAAGTGAGGTTGACTGTACGTTGCGCAGACAGCAGCTTGTAAGGTTTGTGATGTGCAAAACTTCTAAAATTAGGATGTTTATCGAATCAGCTTGAGCCATTCTGGTTGACAACAGAGTCCCGGTCAATTTCTTTCTTGTCAATACCAAGTGTCGGCATGCTTGGAATGGCTACCTTGCAAGAAGTTTATGCGTCTGTGTTTTTGTTTGGTTGGTCGGTTTTCATAAGTCCTCCTTTTTTTCATAATATTAATCGACAATCATCGTATAATCAATATATGGATATGCCTTTCATCTTTGTGCCTGCTCTCTTTTAACTGTCAAGATGACATTGTGGAGATACTCGATATAGAGCACACTCCAAGAACCAGAGAGAGAGAGAAAAAAAAGAATCTTACGAGAGATTTTTGTACCCTTCTGCAATCTTTCACTTGGGACAGATTTCCAGTCGTAAAATGATTTGGTGCAATGCACTTGATAATCAACAGATTCTTGTTATTCCGATTTGATTATTGCGAAAACTTTGGCCGTTTGATGGCGGTCAGAAAAGATCACTGTACTGCCAATAAATAATAATAATAATAATGATAATTATATATCATATTTATATGTACAGAATTTTATATAATACCTACACATTCAAGCGTATTGATAGAGATTGGGACAGATGATATGTATACCCTTCTGATAGGCAGGTACATATAAATGTGTGTAGTGTATTGGAGTTAATTGTTTAAGAATTGATAGTGGCACTTATAATTGTATACCAGTCTTATCCAGCATGTTCTAAGTTATGCTAGGATTTCCTGTTACAAGATATGCTTTTGTGATCAATCATTTAAAATGTGAATTTCTGATGGATTTCTCTAAAAATTTGGATTTATTTCTCACTGGAGCATTGCAGTGGTGTTGAAATCCTGCATGCCGTTTCATTGGTTTGTGACCAGAAATTTCCAAATGCACGAAACTTTCGCAAATTTCGAAAGGAGCCACGATTCACGAAAGTAAAATGACTGCAAAAGTTTCTGTCTACGCACTGCATTGAATGCCATTGTGGCAGTTCACGTAGGTTTAATGCTGCAAAAAAAAAGGCTTTCAGCTCCAATTTGCGAAAGTTTCATGCCACGAATGTTTCTAGTCTTACATTTAATAGTTGGTGCTGAACTGCGACTATCGTGGATGTCGAGGTTGCTAAGAATGTGCAAACATGAGATTTTTTGTACACCTACTAGTGGGTGTGGGTTGGTTTAGAATGAAATTGTCGCAAGGCGAGTAGTTTGCTCTGTCTCTGCTGTAGATGATGAAAACAGCAAGCCTGTTCCCCTAACCCACTGAGGATGGACTGATTTTGCTATAACATGCATTTCCCACAGACACCTGCCCGAGTATTCTTGGGAATTGTCTTCAAGAGGTTAATAGCATTATATGACAAGTATCATATATAAAACCAGGGCGGTGTCTGTCAAACATTCATAACCAAGTGCAAGTTGTTAAATTCCACATTTTTGAGCGATACGCTTGTAGTACGTGATTGCCTTTGCGACATTTGACAGTCGGCTCCGATGAATTGCTTCATCGTCATGCAACTGACCATTTTATAATTACAGGATTTGTAAGTAAATTTCTGTATTAAAGTGCAACATGCAGCCTGATTAAATTTGTCGTAATAGATGCGCACTGCACTGGAAGATGGTACTGTACGTACATGTACCTGTCTATGCTGCGGGCTTGAGCTCAGAAAGAAATCTTCCCCCGAGTTCATTCGTGTGCATGTGATTCACTGTTATTCGGTATATCAATGGGTATGTGTGTTTGTCAAATTTTATACTTCTGTGAGGTCATGCGCATGAATTAGTGTGACTGTTTCATTTGTCCTATTGAGTACAAAATGGGTATTTTTCCTTGTCAGTGCAGAGATTTGCATTATGTGACGCTATTCCTTCACTACAGTCAAAACAGATCCTTCTGTTCTCTTGTGCATCTCAAGTTTATATCATTTCTTCTTCAAGTTTTCCGGAAGTGTAATATCATGTAAAATATAATTTGTACTGATGTAAGATCCTATGCATGATGACAACTTGCCTATTTAAACAATACATTTGTTTATTGTATCTAATAAAATTATACGAAGGAAAAAAAATCTCTGAAATAACAATGAGGATACAGTGGTATGTTGTCTTCTGTTTGAAATCATTCGCCATATTCTTTATTGTCTCCAACTGTACAAAAATACACAACAAAATAGTAATTGACACCCAACATCACGCTCACAGGTGGTCGTGATCAATTTTGAGTTTCTCACATATATCATCATCATTTGAACAAGGCTCATAAAAGGCCTTGAACACCGCCCATAGGATATTACAGCATGTCTGAAAAGTGTATAGGGGATGTTGCGAGCAAACAAAATGAGAAGCGCAATTAAATGCCGGCATGTGGTCGATTTGGGCAGATTCACAACTCTAGCGGAACTTGGAAAAGTTTTCCTAATGGGACGACATGCCTTTTGACCATTCGATACAGAATCGCAATCCCACTGCATTGCCACTGTGGATGCTGGAGTAATATTATTTTAGCTCCCAGAAATGCGGGCACCTTTAATCTTTTGAATTCTCATCACTCGATGTGAATACTGAACCTGCATGAATTGAGACACTACATCAGTCCATGCATCTGTTGCACAGCTGGGTTAAGGTGGATTTGTTCTTTCCAAAATATATCACTAACCTTTTTTAACTTCACCTTGATAAGATCATTTTGTTCGAGTTGTCAATCCACTGAATTTTGACCACACATCTCTTTACAAACTTAAGCTGCAGAATCTTTTTGGAAATGCCATGCAGTAAAATTGCACATCTTGCATTGTAAATATGCTTTGTTAATTGAACTGCATAGTACTTTTCTCTAGAAAATGCTTTTTAGGCTCAATCTATGCTAAATAATACACATACAGAGGTGACTATGCCCAATAATTACATTCCAGAAAAAGTGTGAACTAACAAAAACAAGCTTTGTTTACTCAAGCTGCACAAAACATGAGCTATACTAGTTACAGTGTAGCAGTTTACAACATAATGAGAAAATAAAATGAAAAGCAGATCACATACAAAACTACATGATACAGGGCTGACATATATGGAATCTTAAGAAAATCTGTCCACATGTACTGTAGCAGCTGAATATGTGAGTAAGGGCAGAATTCAAGGAAAATCACTTTTCACAAGACATTATCTATTAATACAGCAATCACTTTTTTTTTTTTTACAAAGGACATACATGAACTAATCTCCAAATGAGAATAGGTAGGGGCTTCCAGGCGGCAGTATTGTTTGAAAAAGAAAAAATTACAATGAAATATGTCAATATAGAGGTTGGGTACAACAAAACCTTGCTATAACAAGAAACTTGATATAACGACATGATTTCCATGGTCCTTGCAAAAGTCACAATGTTCCACTGTATCAGTGAGGCAAGGCACCGAGTAATGGATCACACGATGAAACAGACACACGATCATCAAAGAAGTGAAAGACATCGAACACATTCGGAGTATCTACGACAGAGGTCAAGGGTCAATGTGACAAAAACACTTGTTTCTCTGGTCCATGACATTAGTTTGTTTCCAATCCTATGCAAGATTAAGGAACAATTTCCCTAGCATCTTTTCCACAAAGATTACAATTGGCTGTGAGAGGTTAAGCATGAGTGAATAAATTACATAACACTTCATGTCACAGTGCTAGACCCTGCAGAGCATCAATGCTGCAGTAATGCATCCTATGAGATGCAGTACTTGGCCGCAAAGTACCTTCCATTTTGTTGTTGTTGACCACTGCTACATCTGTATGTACATGAGTACACGTATGTGTTATCACAGAAAAGCTCCCAATACAGAAAAAAAAAAAAAAAAATTTCCATACAATTTTGAAGCATGGATAGTCGTCATTTTGTTGACCCTTGACCTCGGAGAAAAGAGACACCAAAAACTGAATCTATTATCAAAAAGAAAAATTATCAAGCAGAGGCTGAAGAAGAGATTGGCACCATCTTTCGGGGAAAAGCAAGTTAAAATGCACCAAGAGGAACCCATGTTGGAAAAAAGACCAAAAATTCTGCACCCATATGTTTTTTCCCCAAAATCTGCTAAACCCTCGGTGTTTCTTCATACTGCGCTTAAAGATATGGCCCTGTGTGATAGGCACCTTGCACAATTGGTATCATTTTAAATAAATTCATTTGAGGCGATGCATCGACATGTCAGTTGTAAAAATGACAAAATCTGGAACAATGTTACCTCAGACCATACAAAATTTCTGATCATTGACAGTAAAAAATTGTATTTCTGTTCCTTTTTTCAAGAATAAAAAACTGAAGATGGAATGATATACATAATGGAGGCACAGTAGTTTCAAATACACAGAGTACAAAACTGAGCTTAACCATGACTATTGACTGACAACTACGCTGTAAACGAAAATACATAGGATATTCACTATTTCTGTTTGTCTTTGACAAAGACTACAATCTTATTCATTCTAGCCTGTCCAATTGTGCATTGGCATAAATTACGTACATGAACATTTACAAGTCTTTGCTATCTCTGATTTTTTTTTTTTTTTAACTACACGACCATCGTACACTGTGATGGAGAAAATATCATACATGGGTTTAACATCACTGTGAAATGTCAACATTATGGAAATTAATAACCTCCATGTACACATTACTTGAAACCAGTGCCAGATACATAACTGCCCAATTCTAGCACCATCAATAAGTTATATACAATATCCTTTTCTTACCTATTGTACAAAATTCATTAAATTATGACTCTCTTATATACAAAGATACACTAGCCCTTCACTCTCATGAAGCATGTCCTAAAACAAGACAACTTCGAGCAAAATATTTGCCCTCTTCGACAGTCTATCCTGCAATCACCATACAAAGTCAGAGTCACAAGACATTCAGGTGACTTCAACACCCTAATAATTTACTTACAAAAAGAAACAATCGGCAAAATATAAATTCTCTAGTTCACTCTACACAATACCAAACATCTGCGCCACTGGGCAAGTGTACTTGACTGAGGTAAATTTTAACATGTCACCAGTTTCTCTGCTTACAATTTTCAAACCATTCATGATTTGCAGGACTTTCATAATCATGTATCAGCATTGCTCTCTTGAGAAAACATCTGATTTCAAAAGGACTATATTTATACACAAATTGTGCATATTTCTAAGTTTAAAAAGGAATAGCATCTTTGTTTTAACCTTGAGATCAACAAGGACTCCTACCAGATGTACCATTTCAATGCGACATCTTGCAAAATATTTGGCTCTCCACTGCCATCTTTTGTCAGTCTTTCAATAAATAACCACAACATTCATCTACAAACAAACAAAGAATGCAAGGACAATGCTATAAAAGTTTATTTATCAAATAAGAAGGTTATTCATGCATAATTCCCTGATTTCAAACAATGACCGTAATAAGCTCTCACAAGACTATAGACTACAACTACCATGTACAAACAGCCAAAACAAAGAGGAAACAGGTAACACATTAAACTCTCTCACTCTCTCTTTCACTCACTGCTGGCTCTCTCTTTGGCAACTTCGTAACATCTTATTAACATCACATTATTTCGTTCTGAAGTTACCTAAGACTTTCCACTACCTTTGGGTAAATGCTCGACAAAACTCTGGGGCAAAGCTCTCGGTCAATATCCTACAGATCAAACGTGGAGATTATCGGTGGGTGCAGGGGATCAGTAGAAGTCGTGGGCCGGCGGTGACCGATTATCGACACGCGACGAGTTGTTTCCATTTTCAGCATCAAAAAATATCTCTCTGCCAGCTATCGCTTTTTAATACGGGAATGCGCATCTATATTAAAATACCTTCCAACATACAAGCACAGCACACTTGCCGTGTTGCAAACACACTGCTCTGATCACTTCTTCACACACTAGCGCATATTCCAGGGGGCTGCCGTTCTACCATTCAAAGCAATATCAACCAAACTTTTGTATATCGCCTCAAGAGTGGTGAGATTTTTAAAATGTAAACTTCTGGGTGACAACACCCATGACATATAAAAGCCACTTTAGCCAATACATGCAGTGCCCTGATACACAGTGGTGATTGAAATGAACAGAATCTTTTCTATGCAATCTTCTAAAACTTGTCAACTTCTTTAAGGGTCTTTCATTTAGCTCCTGGGGGTAAAAAGAAAAAGCTCTCTTCATTTGTAGCCGTTGCTTCGTGAAGCAGTCATGTGACGACACCGGGTCACGAAATGTGACCAGGCGTCCATCATGGGCCATTTTCTTCTCTCTCGCATTCTTGTTTCATTCTTGCTTTGGCGGGGAACGATAAATTGATGGCGTAGGCTAGCAACTCTTGTGACAATATCTCACTGCCAAACCTGAAAGAAAAAGGTAAACACAAAAAATGTGTGGTATTAAAAGCACAAATACTTTTGAAATCACATTCGCAACAATATGATAAGCTGAAAGATGGTGCTCTTATTCTAAATCATAGTGCAGATAATTTGCAGGTCCATGAAAACATTCATTGGCAGATATTAGTCTAAAAATTGAATGCACGTGAGTTTATAAAAAAAAAAGAAACAATTTCAGAGGATGATATACACCTCACTTCGTGCACATTCAGAGCCAGCCAGCTTTTAGTCTGAAGAATTTGATTCACACAGCCTGCAGGCAAGTACAAATAATAACAATACCCTCACACAATTGGGTCCAACTGAATTAAAGAATCACTTTACAACAGACTTCAGATATTTTGAGTACTGTATAGCGAATATGCACAAAAACCCAAAAACGAAAACAAAAGAGTTCCTGAAACCTGATAGAAAGTTTGTTCTCTTGCAATGCAAATTTGGACTTGCATGAACTCTACAGTCGGAAATAGTAATTTAATTACCAGAACAGCACAAAACACAGAGGCTACTGTATTTTCTCACCTTGACAGAACTGTCCACGGCTCCGGAGAAAAGGCGCCCTCTTGAGACGGCCAGGCAGGCGACGCTGCCCTGGTGCCTAATGAGGGTCTGTGTGCAGATCATGTTCTCCATGTTCCAGACCTGCAAACCGACACACACACACACACACACAAAGTAGCCAATTTGACAGGTTATTCTACTGATCAGATATATGAGGTGTATTAACGGGAGATTCCATATTAAAGATAAACACATAAAACACAAAAACCATCCCCACTCTTTACTTGAAATAAACACTGGAGCAGTAGTGGTGTCCCACATGTCACTGAATTGAAGTTTGATGAAAAAAAAAAATGAATTACAATTTAGACATGCATTTTTTTTTTTTTTTTTTTAAACTATGACTTGTGATATAGGTTTCCACAAATACAGTGTAGTGATGTACACGATAATTCTCAGCTCCTGGCATTTCTTACTTCCTGAGAAGTAATGTCACCTCTTGATGTTATTGTGGTTTTTTTTTTTCTTTGTTGTTGTTGTAGTATAGAGAGAGGAGGCTGCTGTAACTTACACGTAGCGTCCTGTCGTAGGAAGCGCTGAAGACGCGGGTCATGCCGGGGGCACTGATGACGGCCAGCGCGTAGACCGTTCCAACGTGGCCGGTCAGGGTCTCCACCTGGCTGTAGTCATTCTTATCCCACACCTGCACAGTGCAAACGAGAGAGAATGCATATATGGACCCATGAGCTTAAGATGACATGGACTTTTAACACACAGACATTATACAACAGCTAAATAGAATGTAGCTATCCGATTGGTTGATTGCCAGTCACGTGACAATTAGTTAAAAGTTCCATGGCTGACATCACCCATTTCCATTGACTCCCGTGTTAAAGTCACAATTAACTCGAAGCTTTTGTTCCATCGAACGGCTCTGATGTCACAATAAACAAATTTTTGCCGCACCCACTCAACAAATACAAGTGTGTTTACAAGCGCGCACTTTTGTCACTCATTTTTGTCAACAACTTCAATCGATCAGCTAGCTTCGTGTACGTACACGTGTACATACAAAGTGACTGTGACTGTGTGGCTACTCATTCATCTTCCATGCCAAATGGTTGCCATTTCTGTGCTAAATTCAAGAATCTGTGTGGACCACATCTGTTGCTGTTTGAGGTGCTGTATAAAACAGACTCGTGCGATGGAACAAGATTTCACACTCAGCGAAAGATGGGGCACACTATTCAACTCCGCTTCGCCTCATTGAATAGAGCACCTCTATCTTTCACCTTGTGCAAAATCTTGCACCATCGCACTCGTGACCATTCACTATTTGTATAAAGTGCCACTGGTAATGACAGAGGTATCCTGTTTAAGGCTAGTCCCGCGTATACTCAAGCACGTGTCTATGGGAAATGCGTGTCGCAGCAAAATCAGTCAATCTACAATGGGTTAATAGCACGCAAAGCATCTATATTATTCCCATGTCATCTCTTGCAAATTTCTACACTGGGTTAAATTTTTCACCTGATTCCATCTGCCCTCATCATTGAAAAGTTTTTTTTCTTTGTACCAGTATGTTTGATTCTTTTTGTCATCTTTTCTGTTGACTGATCATGATAACATGGAATACAAACAGCATTGATTACTGCTGGAATTCAACAGTTTCAACAAAATCACTTACTATAGACTTTATTGAAGCTACAATAAATCTATACTGTATGGGTATTGCTGTAGAGCTAATACAAGTTTGTCTTATTTTGCTGAAGGAAGATGCACTTAAAGTGAAATTCTGCCAACACTCTCTCCTGTCAACAAAATACGATTTTTACCTTCGCCAAAGAAGGAGGTTACGTGATCATCGGCGTTGGTTTGTGTCTTTGCAAAATAACTCAAAAAGTTATGTATGGATCAAAATGAAACTTGCATAAAAAGTCGATATTGACATACGGAACACCTCATTCAATTTTGGCAGTGATCCTGGAATTTTTATGGATTTTTGAAGGATTTTTCATCTTTTGGCATATGAGGTCAACGAACTTGGGGTTCAAACTGTGCGTAATGAAGGTTTACATAGTTACGCGCCTTGCAATGATGTACTGTAAACAAAAGGCTTCTACTCTGGATGGGAAATTGCATGTGTGTAAGGGTGGAAATGAGTTGCTGGCTTGGCGGAGGTCTGCGCTTTCTGAGCGCTTTTCTAGTTTTTTAATTATTCTCTAGGTATCAGCACTTCACATATACAGAATCGTAAGAACGTGACAATTTCAGCACATCGTCATCTGGAATGTGCGCCTCCCCATCCCCATGACTCACGTGAATGCAGTTTTCGTAGGTGCCGGCGATGATGTGGTGGTTGGTGATGGCAATGGAGTACACACTGCCCCCGCTGGTCTGTAGGCTGTGAACGATCTCCAGAGTGTTCAGGTCCCACACCTAATGCCCATCGATTGGGAGTTGGAAGGGGGTTAAAAAACAATACAAGAGATGGCGTCACATTTCATTGAAGGCAGTCACTAAAACACAGCAAGGAGATCATATCTGCCTATCTGGTACGTAAACGGAAGTAGTACGGCACTGAATGAATTAATGTCATATGCATGTACATACATGTACATGTACTATCATTTAACTGTTGTCAACATTGCGATTTGAAAGACAATCAGATGATAATGACGTTCTAAATCAGCAGCAATTATATAAGAGATGATATCAAAAGCATTATTCTTTGTTTGATTGGTACATCCAACCAAATTTCCACAATCTGCCACTGGCAGAAACTGTCTACACAGATGGATCACAGAGACCCTCCTATTTACTGAAGTAGAGATAATGTGATGGCTGCAGGCACACAGGTGAATTTTTCTTTAAAGCACATCTGTAACATTATTTGCATGTCAGGAGATTTCATAAAGCTGCACATTTGATCACATAAGCAAAATATCCAGCTAAGAATTGGATAGAACGCAGGATCTTTAATGATTGCAATGTCTCATCAACTTCAATACCACAAAACTTCCAGCATATTAAGTATAGAAGGAAAATCTACCATACTCCTCATGTCAACACACCTTAATCGTCTGGTAGGAGCCACTGTAGAGGTAGTTGCCGTTGGCGACCAGCGCCCTGACCCAGTGGTTGAGTCCGGTCAGCTCCCTCTTGAGTTCGTGCGTGTGCAGGTCCCAGACCTTGATTACCTTGAGGGAACCACTGAACAGCATGTTGTTTGCTGCCACCAGGGTGCAAACCGGGTTCTCGTGGGCCTGAATTGTCTTTTCCTCCTCAAGAGCTTCAATGTTCCATACCTTGGGGGGGGGGGGGGGGGGGGGGGGGTAGCAAGGGGGGAAAACAGTTAAATCATTGCAGAAACTGACATTAACAAAAGCTAAAACAAAGATCAAGATATCATAATGGTACACGTAATGTGTGTCTAATCCATTACCAGGCCCTGTCACACAAACACATTTGTAAACTATCTACTGTAAAAGTGGAAATTTTCATGCATTCTGTGAAGCCAGATACTAGTGCAAAAATAAAAGCGTGCAAATATTTTTGCTCGCCATATGTTCCAGTAGTTGATTCCACCGAATAAAAAACACGCAAAACTCTTTTTGTTCGATTGAGCGCAAAAAATTAGTCCTGCAAAAATATCCACTTTTACGGTACTTGTTCTTGATTAGGACTCAGAAAATATTTCAGTGGCCGAGTCTATAGACATGTCAGAGACACTCAACATTTGAAGATTTGTGTTCAATTTTTTTTTTGCCACCACAGTCAGTCACAACATTTTAAACACACACACACACACACACAAAGAAGAAGAAAAGACTTTTAATAATGGAGAGAAATTTGTGAAAAGCTCAAATGGTGTGTGCTATTTTGTGCTAACACAGCTATACGATCTTTAAAATGGGATATCCTGACCAGTCTATAAACAAGCACTAATGAAATCAAAACATTTGTTTGTGCTTAGTCTCTTCCCTGTTCATCTGTACCTAAGCAATATATAATGTACGGCAATGATGCTTCTGTTAAAATCTCAAGATATTTCACAGCTCTCCACTATACTGTTCCATCATAATCATGAATACATGTTGTGACATTTCCTTAAAAAAAAAAAAGCAAAAACAAAACATAACAAAATTGTTTCCACAGGATCCTTACACAATATGTAACAACAATGTCTTCATAAACTTCACTTAAAATCTCAATTCAGACCCAAAACTTACCATGATGGTGCAGTCTGCAGATCCACTGTAGAGCCGATTCCTGGAGAAATGTTAAAAGAAAAATGAAATATGTTAAAGATGTGCCACAAAAATAAGCCATTTTGTTAACAAAAGTTTTGGCATAAGCAGCACGAAAACAGTAATCAATCAAAAATATCTAAGCTCTTGTGTGCCCAGATACTTTAACTTTACTATCCCTTTTCATCAGCATTTTTACTAATCCATACAAACTTAACCTAGTTGTAAAAGTACAAAGGTAAATCTCTATTTCATTGACAATTCGTTTTCAGACATCTGTGCTGTTTGTCAAAGAAGTATTTCGCCATGTGAACTAATCAGCGAAGTGCAGTTAGGATTATACAGCAAAATGGGAGAGTCCATGGAGGGATGGGTCGGTAAGTCTGATCTTGGGGAACCTACCCATGGGTGCAGAGGGCCAGGACGATCCCGTTGTGGCCCTCAAGCGTCTTCTGGCAGGTGTAGTTGGTGCAGGTGTCCCAGGCCTTGATGGTCTTGTCCGAGGACCCGCTGAAGAGCAGGTCGCCGTACACGCACAGGCACCACACTGGACCCTGGCGGCGAAAGAGGTCAAGGAGTCAGACAAGGTTAACAGTTTATTTAGCTTAGTAGAAGTAGGGACAGATTTCACTATTATGTTACTGTAGAAAAAGGTAAGCTTTGCAGATTGCATGTGTACATGAAAATATTTTTATTTCCGTAACCATGACAGTCCTCTACATTCCAATTTTCTTAATTTTCAGCCTGTAATAAAAAAGGTAGATAAATGATAATATGATGAAATCAAAGAAAATGAGGGGAGATTGATTGATTTACATCGAATGGCATGACAAAAATTCTTGGCAAACCATCCTCTTTCTCCTTTTCACTTCAGAAATTATGACACTGAATCATCACAGGACAGTTTGTTCCGTGAGTAGCTAGATCTCATTACCAAAAGGTTGGAGGTTTCTCCTCCATGAGAGGCAAAATATAAAGAACAAAAATATGCCCTATGGTGCCTCTCCAACATATTAATTTTTTAATTTAAACAGATCTAGAGGGGAAATCCATTAAATCTCTCTCCATTCTCCCAATCATTAAGAAAACAAAGAGCAAAACAGAAATGCATCAAATTAGACTGAAATACAACTTTATCTCAAGTTTCGTCTTCACATGATGAAGAGAAATTAATGCTCCACACGCAACTGAATGCGTGACTCCCACGGAAATGATGTTTGTAAACGTTCATTTCCTGGTACTAGACTTCGCTGGAAACTTGAATCCCATCTCAATTATTTACTCAATTTCATATCGCGCTCAAACAAATTTCAATTATATCATGACATTACGGACATCCTCCACATTGGTACAATCTTTTTCAAGGTTTCAGTCCAAACTGCTGATTATAATTCAGTGGGAATAGGCTAGAGCTTTTAAGAGGTAATTGTCTAGAATGTTCAGTTTTGACTGACACACTGCAGGAAGTTGAATATGCACTGGTACGATGATATCATTATTCATTCAAAAGGTCATCAAAGCATTTGTCAGGTTCTTTAAGGTGGATATTGTTACATACATGTACCAATAATTCCTCAGCAAGGTTTTGATATCGTTCGGGGAATCTTTACGATGAAAAGCAATTGGAATGTACAAACTTTGTGGTGAACTCTTGCATCAAAAAAATAACACATAGCTTGGTGATATGCACCAATTTTTGTTTCATCTTCACCCTAAATCATGGATCATAAGAGTACTCAGCTCTGAACGAAGAATCTTTTGAGAAAGACGTCATTGGGTGATCTCTTCTCGACTGGGAGGAAAAGATTAAACATTCACAGCATCTTTCTTTACCTGATGTCCCACAAAGGTCCCCTTGCACTTGTACACTTGCTGTGGATCGTACGCTGCAAAGAACAACAACGACAGGGTAAGATGATTTAGAAGAGAATGAAATACAATCAATCAAATCAATAAAACCTACACACACAAACAAGTTATCAAATATCCCATACTTTTTTTCGCTAGTACATGTACATGTATGCGTGCTGGCATGCTGGGCAGATATTTCAAAAACGCAATGCTGATCGAGAAAGTAAGATCTTAAAGGGAACCAAAACCCAAACAGCAATGTGGATTGAGTGAAAGCAGCAATATTGGTAGAATACATCAGTGAAAGTTTGAGGAAAATTGAACAATCGATGCAAAAGTTATGAATTTTTAACGTTTTGGTGTTGGAACCGCTGGATGAGGAGACTACTAGAGGTTATGACGTATGAGTGGACAACAATATAAAGACAATATAAAGAAAATTCCACAAAAATTCACTTTTCTAGCATTATGAATGAGCGCTTGACTAACCGCTTTTAAAAAGCAGGGGGAATAATTGCTACCCTTAACATATGTCAGGATCAAGTTGATGGAATGTGTAATTTTCATGAAAAATGAATTTTTGTGGAATTCCCTTTATATTTTCTTTATTTGGTTGTCCACTCATACGTCATAACCTCTAGTAGTCTCCTCATCCAGCGGTTCCAACACCAAAACTTTAAAAATTCATAACTTTTGCATCGATTGTTCAATTTTCCTCAAACTTTTACTAATGTGTTCTACTAATATTGCTGCTTTCACTCAATCCACATTGCTATTTGGATTTTGGTTCCCTTTAAAGAAGAAGTTGCTTTAATCACATCTTAAGACAAAACAGATACAGCAAGCTGAAGATGTATGTATAGAAAAAAAAAATGGTCATTTACCCCCTCAGCAGTCCAACAGTATGGGAGTGGTCAGAGGAAAGAGTTTATTATGCTGTTGAAATTGAGGAAAGTAGCATATCGCTTTATCACCTGGCAATTTGTAATGAGGGCATTGTACTCTTTAAAACCTCATCTAAACCAGTTTTACCTCCCATTGGGGTCTCAAAGGTGGTATTGTTGACACTACACACTTCTCCCTTTCTCCACAGACCAACTCCCTAAAGCCAGTCAGCAGAAATGATTCATGCCAATCGAAGGCGTCTTTTTAAAATCATGAGCGGGATGGGGGTTTTGACATACACGGTAACCGCGGCACAGTAATCCGATATGTCGTTGAACCCAATCTAGATCGGTCAGACGATAAACGGAGCAGAAAGAATGCTCCAAAGAAACAAAGTTTCTCTCTTTCTCCAGCGGAGAACATTGAGAGTATAACAGGAAGACATTACTGAGATGCACAGCTGATAATCTTTTCAGGTAGGAACCATGTACGTGGAGCAAAAAAAAAAAAAAAAAAATATGCATGTCTTCATCTTTCACATGAAGACGACATGACTAATGCCACTATGCAGGGAAGGAGAATATCGTGTAACGTGCCACGCTTTGCAACTTTTGCCAGATCTGTCGGTCGATAACGCAGTGATTTCTGCTGCAACGCATGTTAAGGGCACTCAGTGTTACCAAGTTCTTCTGGCCCTGGGCAGAGTGTGTGGATCAATAACATTTTCAATGATTTAAAAAGAAACACAAACAAACAAACAAACCATTGTCAAAATCTATATGATGAAAAGCAACTGCCAAAGGTGTAACCATTAGAAGTGAAGACTATCACTGCCAGCAAGTTCCCTCTTTCCATGTAGTTATACTCCATGAAATGTCACACAGGTTGAAAGTAAGATGCAAACTCGACAAAGACCATTCCAAGCAGGAGATAATGACCCAGTACAATGTACTATGCAACTTTCACTCAGTCAGTACCACCAGCTCAACATTGCTGTTTTGTTTATATCTTGATGTGAATTTGTTGTTACAACACCTCACACTATCTGCAATATATCAACTCTCCCTTGTAGACTTTGCAAATTTTGACTAAATCATGGTCTCTTTTGCCCAAAAAAGGAAAACAAAATGTGTTGAAAGCCTTGTTGGTACATGTACCTCTCAGCAGATATTCTACTTAGTCGATTAGGACAATAGCAACTGTGATGCAGACCATCACATTGATATTTTACCATCATTGTCATATATTTCACACTGTGAACATTTTTTCATACATATGTCATTCCAAGGAACTATTGCAAATAACTATGATCACACACATGTACTTTGGAAGATATATGAAATAACAAACAATTCTTTTTTTGAAATTTACAACAAGTGAAGTTCGGTCACTCGGCCCAGCAATAAAAACTTATGATTGCACAGAAATTTCCCCTCTTACACTAGACCTGCACAGGTATTTGGTTTTTTCCACCTGCGTTGCATTTGTAGCTGTTGTACACTACTCTTTACAGTATGTTTGTGGGTGTGACACTCGCAACATTCCACAGTAATGTGAATGGCCTCCAACACAAAATGTGAAATTTGATGATGGTGGGTAATACAGTACTTTTCAGGAGGCTTAACTCTTGGATTACTGCGGCTAAACAACTGAGGGAAATGAACCAAATGCCAGGTAATGTACTTATACAACGTGTTTACCAAAAGCAAAGACTGCCTGGATGTGGGGTGATTGACCTCTACAGAAAGGAGAGAGTTCATTGACCCACGGATACACAATGCAAAAAGGTCAATGAATTGGCAACATTTAGGTAACCTACAGTGTTAAGGGGTTTTTAAGGAAAAGAACCAATCAATAGACTGTCATACTGTATAACCCTAGAATCACTTTGAACAAAATGCATATATATATTCAATATTTCCCTATTGCAATTGTACTGCATGTTTACATACAACTGTACATACATGTACAATGTACATGTATGTTATAGGTAACAAAATGTGTCTCTGACAATACAGCACTAAGATATTGGAATTTACCAACTCTTATCATCTTTCTTCAGAATTCAGGAAAAAAAAAAAAATTTTTTTTCAAACTTTGCAAAAAAAAAAAAAAAAAGAGGTAAATTTTTTCATCTCTTCTTTGAGGTGAAAATGACTTGCATTTTTTATTTTTTTTGGTAATTTGCGAAATGCCCAAAACAGTAGGGCATCCCCATTCACATGCAAAAACAAAAAGGCATCAAAGCTGTGACTCATTTGAAATATCATCATCTGTACTTTGCACATGGTACAATAAAGCCATCAGGGTATTGAAGATGCTAATTCAACCAAGCATATCCAAAAAAAAAAAAAAAAAGGGGAAAAAATACCCCCATTCCCATATCACATTTCTGTCTCAAGATTCCAAGCAATTGTATACAGGAAAAACTCAGAATAAGATATTAGAGGGTACAAGTTGAGAATAGATACTCTGTGCAATTAATGTCAGATCCATTCCCGCAGGAAATCTATGAATGTGAAACTCGTATCGTGTAACGCAAGCAAATTCCTACTGCAACCGCAGAAACGTTATACACCCGAACTTTCTCAGTCTCCCCATTCCCCTCCGACTCAACATTATTTCAGACTAGTGTTTGTTTCTGAATTGTGGCAGAAATCCGACATGATCCCAGCGAGTTCAGGTAATTTCCCCCCTCCAAATGACTTATTCGCTTCTATTCTGGTCTCCTCCTAAAGGACACCATGCATTGAGAACTTGTTTCAAAGCTGATGGATGCACGACCTGCTGCAGAAGGAAAACAAAAAGTCCATTCATTGCCTACAATCTACAAAATTATGGCCTCAACTTTCTTTATCTACCTCTGTTTTTCCTTCTTATCATTACTTCTTCTTTTTTTTTGGGGGGGGGGGTTGTCATCACCTTTTCCTCCTCCTCCTTTTTCTACTTCTCCTCTTCACCTTCTCCTTCTTCTTCTCTTCCACCTTCTTTTTCCTTCTCTTTTCATTTTTTTTTCTTTTTTAAATGGGTAAGTTCATCTTGGAAGAGATTGTAAATTCACAACCCAACAAGTCATACATTGAAAGAGAACCCTGTTTTGCTTGGGACAGATGTTTAGAGAATGGTTTTATCACCACTATGAAATTCTGGAACTGTAATTGTAAAAGTTGAAATATTTGCAAAATTAAATGCGCCCAAAGTTCAGACAGATGAATTACTCTCAAGTTCTTTGCTATTATTGTAAATATTGTATTAATGAAAGTATGAAATTAATGGACAAATGCAAAACAAAACAAAACAAAACAATACAAAACAAAACATGTGTGCATTAATATTCTTATTTTAATTACTTCTTGTAAAGCACAAAAATATTAAATACAAGAAGTGTTCCATATTCCTGGCAGTGCATTAGCTTCATTGCACTTACTTTACAGTGAAGGTTACCCGCGCTCTTGAAAAGCCTTACCAGGGAAAAACAAACAAACAAACAAACAACAACAACAACAACAAAACTTGTGACTAGCTGCACGTATGCATGCAGTATAAGGAATACACCTTTCATGTGACATGCTATGAGACACGCTGCTGCAGTTGAATTGCCCAATTCACACCAACGCCTTAAACACCATTTTGGCAAAAAGCCCATTCCCACCTATTTCCTTTTTTTTTTTCAATTTTCACACGAAGAGTCAATCTCTCTTAAATCCATCCGTGAACCCTTTACAACCCAAGTTGGGTGTTTCTGTCTAAAAAGATTTTTTTAAAGTGGTCATAGTCCTGAGAGATCATCAAAGGTGATTGCCTTCTCTCAGTGACTCAGCAATTTTTCAAAAAACCAAACCCATAATAATGACCTTTGACCGATTTCCTTCCTTGCCTATCTTTTTTCTCTCCTAGATTTTTCCCCCTTCTCTCTCTCTCTCTCCCTTTTCCATGGAGTTCATGAGGAGCAAGCAATCACCCTTTTTTTCCCCAATCTGTGTCGGGTTTTTCGTCAGCTTCATGGTTGTCGCTTGTAATTAAAGTAGGTGGTGCCGAGCTAATCTAATCCATTATCACGCAATCACTTCACGCCAAATCTAATCAGCTTCAATTGTTCATTCAGCGCCAGATGATGAGTAGTTGAAGAATTTCTCTATAGGTGGGACACACATATAAAAAAAGAATGGAAGAATTGTTTTCCCCTCCCTCCCTTGTCCCATTCTCAACCCCTCCCTCTGAATAGAACATTCCACAGGGAACATGTGTCTTTTATGACAAGTTCAGCTTGTGCACCTACAAAGTGTAATTTGGAGCTATGTCAAACTATGATGTCACAACATAACTTTAATCTAATTCACCAAATCCTTTAGCACTCAGTTAAGCACTGTGCAGTTAACTGTATCTCTACATGCTGAGCCAAACAATCATTCCCAAGCAACAAGTAAAAAGTTCTTTACAAAAATCACAAATAACTTCAACTAAAGATATTTCAAAATTTTCTGTCAGAAAATGATTTCACAGAATTTTAAAAAATTACATGTACTTTCATATATTTTGACTCTCTGCTCTTAAATTTGCATTACAACAAATCTAGAGGATGCAAGAATGTCTCAGTACATCTAAACTAGTCTGGCACCACTCAAACTTATCTACAAATAAATGTAATTCAAGGCTTCCAATGAATTACCCACTTTATCAAAGTGCTTATTTCTGTAATGCTCTACCACCGTGCAAAAAGCATACTTAGTTATTACACTCTTCTGTAACTTTGAGAGAATGCAAGTATTACGTATGTTAGCCATGCCAGCCACGAAACGAAACTAAAGTCATGTCCTAATTATATTGCAACAAGTACATGTACAAGGGTCTCACATCTGACCCAGAAAAGGAAGAAATCCCTCAGAGTATGAGTCAAACTTGTTTTATCTCCAGTCTGGTCGTAGGGAAACATTTCCCTGACTGCAACACTACATGTACGTGAGCCATGTGGTGCGAGCAAACGGATTACATCACAGCGACTAATGATTTCATCCAGATACGATTACCCGACCAGTGCTCCCAATTTCGCCTGACAAGAGTTCAAGAAACAGCCTCGACACATGAAGGGGTGTGGTTCCGTTGAGGACTATGTGCTCGGTTACTTTGTGCACCAGTGCAGATTTTCTGCATTACTTGGAGGGTGTGACTACTTCACGCCAAATTACCAAGCTTTCAAACTCTTGCCATCTGTGGAACTCCCAGAGGCCCCACGGATGTTTCGCCTCATGGCAAAAACCATTTTAATTGTCTGACAGATCCATGGCCTCTCCACAAACATACTTGCAGCAGGGCTTTTGCATTTTATTTCACATATTATAAATACTTTAAAAAAATGACAATTAAAAGTTGACATTACCTTTCAGTTTAATTGTGCAAGTGCATTATTGAAAGTCTTTCAAACTGATCAAAAAAATGGAGCTTTTCCTTTCAAGAAAGAAGTCAGACCAAAATCTTGAAGCATCACTAGAATTCTTATCTTTAACTCAGTCTGTCTTCACGTCTACCCTAGATGACTGTCTTTGGTCTGAATCATTGAAGTTGTTGCCATGGCAACACAACGTATTGCATGCATCACGCTGTCTGACTGCCGTCTGAGTCACCTCTCCGTGAACTTCCCTCCAATCACAGCTGGGCCTTGAGTGGACCTGGCCTACATTGTATGCCAAGACTGCCTACTTGTCTGCTTCTACGTCAGCCCTGTTATAAAGCTGGTCCCAGCTATGGTAGGCTACAAATCCAGTTCTGTACTACAACCAAAATTTCCATCTTCCCGCTCTTTTCTCATTTTTCTCTCTCTCTCACTCACTGTATCTTCTCTATCTTTGAAACTACAATGCATGTATATCTCCCTTTTCTTCCTCTATTTCTCTATCTATCTATCTATCTATCTATCTATCTATCTATCCATCTACATCTATATCTTTCTCTCTATAATATATACAAACATCTACAGTGTACCTATCAATCCATCTACATGTATCTATCAATTTGTCTGCTTACTTATCTAACTGTCTTTCAATTTGCCTTGCTACAAATCATCCATCTAGGGTTTTTTTTTGTTTGTTTTTTGTTTGTTTGTTTGGTTTTTATTTTAACAAACTATCACATGTATGTGATAAATGGTTCTACTGAAGATTACATTCTGACAAACCCTTATAATCACGAAATGACACAAGCTCTACTTATCTAAGCTGAAACGGGCACAGGCCGATTGTTTTAACACATTTCTCATCATAAAATGATATATTCCCTGCTCTCCTTTTGAGATGACAAACATAACACATGACATATGATACACTTCATCTGTCAAAAGTCTATATACTGGTACTGATAGGTAACAAACAGTATAGGCTACAGACTCATGTGCTGCATATGACATCATCAGGCATAGTAAAAACACAAAAACAGATGACGAAGTCATTTGAGACTAGCAAATACCCCTTAATTCCGCACTTAAAATGGATTAATGTACAAATCTAATTGTTTGAAGGAGAGTTCAACATTTTTCTTCAAACAACTTCAAAACAGGAGAGGGGAGAAGATTGATGTCACTGCTTCAAATGCACGCACAAACACACATGATGAGTTGACATGGATCGGACAGGTCTCTGTGAATCAATGCAGGGATATATGTCTGAAACCGTCAAAACAAATGAACTAGGAGGACTTAAAGGGCAGATGAAGTGCAGTCACCCTGACCGATCTCAGGCGATGGGTGGTGCTTTAAACCCTTGCCAAAAACCTCATCACACCCTACACAATGCGGATTACAGGTTAGACGTGCTGGATCCACGCAGACCACATACTAGCAAACAGGGACTTTGGAAGGTCACTTTGGGGAACATCTGGGCAAAATAAGGGATCTTTTCTGACTGGAATTTGACAGGGAAGGCTCACCAGCGATGGACAAGAAAAACAGCGATGGACAACAAAAACAGGATGAAGCTGTGTCGGACCAGCCCCCAATATGTCCAGGGAAACTGCTGAGCTGTTTTTGAAGGAATTTGGGAGTAATCTAGGCCTTTCTATTTCTTTCTTTTGGTTCTCAGTGTGGGCACATGAACAACTGTGACAATAACAGGCATTAAGAGATGACACTACAATGTATGTCTTGACAGTGTCACATACCAAAACCGAAAGGTCATCAAAGAGTCATCATTCCCGTGCCGTGGGCTGTTGGCAATAATAGCATTTTGTGAAATATAAATGCCAAAATGAGTTAGCCATATCCTCCCTTCTGATTGGGCAATAAAAGCAATCCTGCCACTGTGTTGCTTGCATTACAACACAGGCCAAAATGATTATCACTAGAAAACAGGAAACTTGTTGTTGTGGCAAGAGAAATTGGCCACAATGGGTTTCTCACAGCTTTGCGTTTTAGCTATTTGAGTTCAAATGATGGCAACAGCATCTTGAAGGTAATAGATGTTCAGCAACCTGCAAACAACCATATTGTCATCAAGGAACATAAGTGCCTAACAATTCTTAGAGCATGATCAATGCACGTGGTGTTGATGGCCAACTAAAACCGTCAAACTAAGTTTTTCTCTAATGTTGCAAAAATTTAGCAAATTGGACAAGAACCATAAAAGATACTTGCATTCATCTCAGAAAATCATTACGCTTCTTTCTGACGAGAAGTGGAAAGCTGGATTTCTTTTGTTTCTCTCACCTCCAGCGGCTCCAGAGTTGAGCCTGGCGTTGATGACAGACAGTTCGTGGTTGACCATGGTGTAGTTACGGTCGTGGTCAATGAGCTCTTCCGAAATACTGCGCTGGTTTTCATCCAGCTCGACTGAAATGGCAGACAATGAGATAAAGATGATCATTCAACATATACTGTACATATACAACGGAACAGAACATACAGTATCACAGCCTTGTCTCAGATCCCCTAACTCTACATAATACTGGTAGCAGAGCAAGCAAAGTGCCACAGTCTTGTTGAGGTTTGTTAAACTAGTACAGAACAAAGATCTTTCACAATGTGCTGAACATATTGGTCCTGCAAGTACATGTACTTGAAAGGTGGGTTTGAATAATCATCTACAAATGTACATTTCATCAAAAGTACTTGTAGAGGATATGATTTTTTTCCCCCATTGGATCCTCTAGGATCTTCGGACTGAAGAATGGTCCGAGAAGTACTCAGCAAAGTCTCTAAAACCAGAATATCATACCAGATGCCTCTGCAGTCATATTGTGCAACATTTTTGTCCGGCGAAAGCCACTTTAGCTCCTTCTCTGTGGCTTCATGAGCAGTTTCAAAGGTACACATGCAAATTCTATATATAGATTGCCTCCATTCTACCAGGCAATACTGTACAGACCAAGATATTGAACTGTGCAGCAGGTGGTATTAAAGCCATTGGGAAGGTCATGGAGTATCTTCCCCACCGAGGGAGACTCTTGCACTGAGATGGGGTATTGAATCTTGAAGCCACTCAAGCAGCATGGGTGACATAGAGATCTCCACTCACTTTTCTTGAAAAACGCAATGGACTCGTTTGCTTCATTGCAGATAGTTTTATGTTTTTGGTGAAGTCTGGAGAGACTTTAACTGCGTTTGCTCATTTATGGTACTTCTCTATTCAAACTAAATCACTTTTGTATTTCTGTATGTACCTTCAAATGAAATAGGTGAGGCACAGTTGTGATTTTAATAACCAAAATCAGCTTTGTGATACAGCTCATAGAAATTCACGGTAAGAATAGCATAACAAATTATTTAAGTATGAGTTGAATCTTTCTGCTGGTGCAGTGTACTTCTATAAACCAATGAAGTGGTCACCGAGCTACATTCACACAAGATGCAGATACAGCAAAACTTACCAATGGACTTTTCCACTCGACTCATGTTGTCATCCAAGTAATCTGCAAAAGTGGAGTGAAAAGAAAAGTAAAAGATTGAATAGCTGAAATTTGCCTTTAGAATCTTTCGTCCAAGCAGGAAACTTTTTGATCACGTCATTGTGTATTAAGGGAAAACTCTGAGAGATCAGAAACTTTGATGTGGACTGTAACACAGAATTCTCTCATCTTCCAAACTGGAAATGGCGGTGTATTGTTTCACTTTGACCAGACAGAGGAACAGTCTTGTTCTCTCTGGCGAGATGGAATCTGAGGAGGAGGAGGAGGAGGACAACTCACTGCATCACAATCCCGTCTCACTTCTGGATTCTCACGGTGCTCAGAAGAGGAGCACTGATACCACAGCACAGATACCACAGCAGAATGAAATAACTTGGGAGTAGAAACACTCAATCAGAGAGCGATACAGTGACAACAGATCTGTTAATTTGAAACTCGCAGATACAATTTCTGTATGGAGATGAACATCTTTCTTGCTATACAGTTATTCAACAAAACATGGGTTGTGTATTAAGGTATCACATCTCACAAATGGCTTAACACTTGCTGGCAAAAACAGAAAAGGAGAATCCCCCTCCCCCCTCCCCCCCTCCCCCCCCCCCCAAAAAAAAAAAAAGAAAGAAAGAAAAGAAATTGACTGCCCTAATGGTGGAGCATGCTTCACGAATTAAAACATTCAGCCATGGAATCACAGTCTAAAAGATAGAAGGCCAAGAGAAGCATTGTCTACTCTGTGTATTTGAGATGGCAGACAGTGAAGGTGGTAGAGCTCTGTAGAGAAGTAAAAGTACAGTTTGCAGATAAAACATGACACAAAGCTCTGGAAAAAAGGTATATTTTGCATCATACAAATGTCTTTAAACCACTCGATCAATCCAACTCTAAGAAAACCAGGAACCCATGTATATGTTTAGCAGCATGTCTATGCCGACAGTCTTATTACATCTGGTTCACACCTGCACATACACACACTACAAAAATAAGTTAAAATGCTTCCTGATCACTTGAATAGATCTCACTATTAAAAGTGGAACAAAAAGGAAATGAAACATGTTGGTAAAGCACCAACCACCAAGATGGCTATGAATATGAAGGACTAGCATTATTATATTTGATTTTCAAAATGCAGCATGTCAGTGATAAACATGGTAGATGTTGATCTTTATTTGGATGTGTATACTAGTAGTTGTATGTGTCCAAATATCCAACGATGATACCTCCTTATGCAAATTTGCAAAATAATAGCAAAATCATATCAATTTCTTCTTGAATGACTTCTAAAATAAACTGGACAATAGTTTTAAACTCATCACATGGACTTCTTTTAACAATTCAGTGACATTCTGAAGAAAAAGAATAAGTTGCATGACAAATGAAAATAAATGTTTGAACTTCTCACCTACAAGCAAATATACACACTGAGACAAACTGATACAGAGCAAAAACGATCAAGTCTCTACCAGGATTTCAGCATGCCATTTTCAACAGTCCCTGTCATAATACACTCAGGGTGTACTCACCACGAACACAGTAAAGAAGCCACGAAAAATCACGAAAAGGGGGAGCAAAACTCAGGTAGACTCTGAGACGGAGAGGTCAGGGGAGAAACGATGAACGAAGCCTCACGTTCCCAGCCGATTTGAAAATCGCTTTCACGGGGGATACCTCCCGCCAGAAGAAAAAAAAAATAATAAAGTTGGGTCCTTAGCAACAGAGCCCTAGCAACGGGAAGACGGAGTGATGATGACGAATGGTGTGTGCGCGCATTAGTTGGTGCGCCGCAGATTGCTGCCTCTCGACGACCAATGCTACAAGCTCAGGTCGATGACACGAGCAATTATGCAAGGAGGCTGTCGATGCAAGATGGGATGACAATCAGAGGATCTCGCTCGGAGAGCGTGGACGACTTGTCACTGCCGATGCACTTTCACAGAATGATCCCGATCCAACAGACGGCAGCTATCGTCACTCACTCCAAAGAACTTCCAACGACACCCAAAAAAGGAAAAAAAAACTGAGAGAAAAAAACATATCCAGCCACGGCTTTCCCTGCCTACCACAAAGTCCGATGTCAGGGTTACATCCTCAATTTGCTGCCCCGCTGCGTCAACACACACACACACACACACACAAACACACACATCCACATGCAATTCCCAAGTGACAAAGTCGGCCTTCCAGAACGGATGAGATTGGGACCTGCCCCTCGCTCCTCTACAAGTTTTTGATGTTAACAGTCTCCAGAGCACACACACACAAAAAAAGATTGAGAAAAAGAGAGAGAAGGAGAAATTAAGAGAAACATAGGCGAGAAATCATGAGCATATATCTACTCCCAAGAACCAGCTGGCCGGAGAAAATACATTCCAATCAGAGGGCAAGAGAAACGTTTGTCAGAACTGCCAAATGTCCTTTTCGAAAACGGGCTAAGGGGAGAAGGTGGGGGGGGGGGGGGGGGCTTCTGCGCGAAGGGCGTAGACAAGCAGAGGGGATAATAAGTAAGGGAAGTGATAGATTAGCCTGTAATCAAGGAGGTACTCTTGATTAGAGCTCGAGGGATTTGGCATGAACAATAATGGGTGTGGACACCATTTCCCCTCTACTATCTCGGCCCTCTCTCTCTCTCTCTCCTCTCCCAATCTCTTTCCAGTTTTTATCTAACATTTTGGTTCATTTCAATGTTCTGCAACCCCTCTATGCCACCTCTGATTACTGCGGAAATTTGGGGTAGGCAGCCAGCATTGGTGGGGGGGGGGGGGGGGGGGAGCTCAGGAGATATTACTGATTCAGAGGAGGAACCCGATATCTATCTATGATACATGAGCCCAGCAAAAGTCTAGGTGTGCTCTCCCCAGCTAGCTGAGTATTCTTTCCTTACCAGTGTGACTCATACCTATTACTGCTATCCTTCCCTTCTTGCTTCATTCATTTATCTCTTTACCCTTTTGACAGGAAAATATATATCTTTCCAATCTAGTCAATCTAGTCATTCATTTCCATGAAGTCCTTCATGAAACAAGATGTATTCATACTAATCATGTGATAATATGTTACAAGAATATATCATTATTTTGATGTTTGTGTTATCTATGTATATTGTTTCGAAATGAAAATAAAAAATGAAAGAATGAATGAATACATTATATCTTATTTTTTCTCAAAAAATAATAATTACACATAGCAGTCAGCTCTTAAAAACTCATTACGAGACGAGTACAAACATCTTCTTTTTTTTTTTCAAGCAACATATGTACATGTACATGTGTATGTATTACATATGTAAGTGGCAAAACACATTGTGCTTCAGATTTGAACCTCTAACCTTCTGGCAGAGATTGCACTACAGTGATAAAAAGTACACAGCATGCATTTGAGAGAAAGAGAGAGAGAGAAAAAAAAAATGAAAGAGAGAGAAAGGAGAGACTGCCAGAATGATATACATGAAGAGAGAACATACTGTGAAACCTGACATTTCTGTGTGCATGAAATTTTTGCAAATATTGCTAGGAGCTACGATTCACATAAGTATTGTAAAATGCACGGAAAAGTTTTTGTTTTACATAATTCAGTACATGTAGCAAACTTGTAGTTTTTGCACATCAGCAATTTGCAAAAGTTTCATGCTGCGAAAAAGGCTGTCGGCTCCAATTCGTGTGAGTTTCATGCCGATATTCAAATGTTTCTGGTTTTACATTACAATGTAGTGTCACGGAGTTCAAGTGAGGTCCTTGAGTAATGATAATATATTGTGTTTGTTCCCCAAACTAACAAACTGCAGATGGCATCCTTTTAAGGTCTGGCCTAGCCACAATCATACACAAGTCCGAGTCACACCCCAAGAGTATCTGAGTGCGATCGCTGCGGATAGGGGGAAGTGTCCATCCTGGTGAAATTCAGCACGCCTCTCAATGCTCGGGCCACGAGAATGATCGACAGCTTCATGGCCACAGGGGGGCACGGATAGCCCCGCAGCTGATCCCTAGTCTACAACCTGTTGCCGCCCTACATCAGTCATGTCTTGCATGAACCCGTATCCCGTATGTACAGTCATACCGGAACCGAATTCATCCCCCAATTGGATTGGACGGGGCGATTAAAATCTCAATCTAAGTCGGACCACACATTTCACATACTATGGCAAGATTACATTCTTCACTCTGAAACTAATTAATTATTTATTTATTTATTCATTTTCACTGGCTCTTGTGAAAGGGAAACTGTCCCTTTCCATAAATACACTATGATTTACAAAAGCGGCATGTTCACTTCTGGGCGTGATTATCGCATCCCGAACTAAATTCAGCCCTTTGGACGCACCCATTAAAAAAAGAAAAAATCAGCAAATGAAAGAATCATGCTTGAAACTTGTTAATTTTCTGGCACATAATTTAGATTAACCTAGAATGACAATGTGACAAGCCTCATAGCATGATTTAATTTGATTCTTGCCACACACTGAACTTCAACTTTATCCCCCATTCATTTCCTAAAATTCAAAGATCTCCCTCGCAAGAAATTATTCCAACAAAAGCTACATCAGGAAAAGAGAGTCCCATTATACAACTTAACCTTTGTTGTTGTTGTTATTTTCTCGAGGAAAGGTTTGCTAAAGCTTGACAGCAGGGAATACATGTAAATATCGGGCATACACAAACACATTCTCAACTCCTCCCAAACGAGTTTAGCATCAGAGTTAATCACAAAGACAATTCAAAGCATTTTTGTTTTATTTCTACCTACCATGCATGCATATGAAAAAGAAGTACGTGTAGAAGTATGACCTTTGTTTTTCAGCCAGCAGTAAGAAATATACTACTCTTTTCCCTTACACTTTGATGAGAAAAAACAAAATCAAAATCACACAAATATTTTCATGAAATGTAATAGCACTACTCTATGATCAGTCTGATACATACAAAGTACACACACACACACACACACACACACACACACACACACACACGTTATACACACAGAAACATTTCTTGACTCATACATAATCCCAATGAAATATTTGAGGTTGCTTCATTGTCCAATATCCCACACATCAAAATGTGAAAAAAGATGATCTTATAGTAGCATCATGTGCTATAAATCATATTTTTTGGCAGGAAAAAAAAATTGGCACAGATATAAAATCACTGACACATCTCTGTGTACGGCAGACACCAAATTGGCAACCACAACCAAAGAGCATTCTCACACTTACTGGTGTCATTGACTTCACAACTTAAAAATCACCAGTGAAAAGTGCACTGTAAAGAATAATGGGTTCTTCTGTGTATCAAACCTACAAATGTAGATGTGCTTGTGTCTTCATTTCTTTTCTTTGGTGGGGGGGCATGGGGATAGGAAACAGAGTGGAAATTGGCAATTCACATTGCAAAAGTATGAAGTTCTACATTAGCTTGCCCTGATCATTTCATTTTTCTTTGGATTGATATCAAAATACCAATTGAGAAAGACATTGATATTTACATATGTCATAAAATGCTATAATCTCTAGAAAAAAAGCAAGATCACTTGGTGGAGAATTTCACTTTTGATGTCAAATTGTCCACAATAGTTTCAAACTTCTCTTTCAAAGTCATTGGTTGAGCTATCACAAAGTACTCTGTGCTGATCGCTTGTACAGTATTATTCAGAAAATTGCCTTCTGATGTACATCATTTTAAAGACAAACCAAGTCATTGACTGAACTGCCATCTACCGGTTAGATCCAGTCCAGTTCCTAGAATTATCCCAACTCTTTCATCCTTTTACGCAGATAGAGCCAGTGAAATCTTCGGATCCCATACATTGCCCTTTAATTCTCTGCCAGCGCTGAAACAGACCGCATAGCAGGAATTGATCGCTAATTAATGACAACCATCGATTGCAAAACACGCTCCAGGAAGCGGTGGCAGTGGTGTGTGTGAACAGAAGAGAGGGGAGGGGAGGGGGAGGGGGGAATTGGTGTCCTTACTCGGGTAGAGTTGGCCCCCATCGCTCCAGCGGCCGGGGTGTCGCGAGAGCGGAAAGGGTGGATTTAATTAAGTGCCTGTGAGAAAGCTCACGGCTGAAGGGAACACTGCCAAAATGGCAGCCATCTTGTCAACGACTCCAAGGCTACGAGGGGTATTAATGCAAAGAGGGGGGGGGGGGGAAATCAGGCTATCCAGGATAGGTGTGAGATTAGCAAATATTGGAAGGCAATTAATACCCTCATCATCAGAGGAGCGTCCCTTTTGTTCAGCTCGATCAAAAGTTAATGAATATTGTCAGCAGCTTCCTCACATAAGTTTGCATCAAGTGTCACAAAAAGAGACACATACTTTGTACTTGCTTTCCATGTTGTTCAGTGCTGATAACATGGTGCACTGGAGAATCATGAGACTGAATACCATTACCAACACTGTAAACTGCTTTTGTAAATACTTGCTTTTTGACAAATGGTACATTCCCTGACCTCAGGAATGTTTATCTCATTTGCATAATTAATCAACAAAAGGTCACCTCAAAAGCCTACTTTCAAAAGCTATTGACCTTTCATGCACATTCCATTCACAGAGTTTATCAATGGTAAGTAAGAGACAAAGCCTGCCTGACAGCGGGCTCTGTGGTTTGCCTGACAGCAAAAAGAAAAGTAAGACAAACCAAATGAATGGTTCGTCACTGAACTAGAGCCAGGATAATCTCTGAATCTATTAAAACTGTACATTTAATTGTTCAGTCTTCTGTACACTGCTTACCATCCTAGAAAAATTTTTTAACAGGCACATATTTCCTTTAACTCTTTCTCTTGGATATATACAATGTATGATGATTGCTCAAATTTTTAATACAAAAAGCACCTGAATGTGACATCTATTTGTACCTGAATGTTGATAAGTTTCAGAAATTTCTTTGTGAAAAAAAGAAAACAAAAAACCCACAGCAGACTAGAATAGCTTACAGTAGGTCTGCAGGGAAGAAAAAAAAAAACCATACAAACCTCTAAAACTTATTCAGTAAAAAAGGCACCGTGCTTTCATTTCTTTATGGATAAGATATCATATCAGAGAATTTTGGGTGCTGGTACACAGCCACTCTACCGCTGTTCACTCCCTCCACTTTTGCCAATCCTTCCTCAATCTTCGAACACTTAATTCCCTCATGTACACGCAGAGCTGCCGTCCATCTACAAATACTAAATTGTCCACACCCCTGGTCCTAATTGATTGCATAACGATGCTAGTCACACATGTACAGTCCAAATCTCTGCGTGTAATTTCATTCTCCAGGCGGTCTGAAAGACACTCAACAAACCAAGTGACACATACATTGTAACTGTGGGTTCGGCAGAGTGAGTAATTCATTTAGAATGATACATGAGTAGTTGCGCACGTGCGTAGACATCCTCCCCGATTCGTCAGGATCGTGGTGTGGAGACAAATTGCTCCCGCGGATTGCTACGAGAGTTTCCCGGAAAACAGGAGCTGACCACTAATTTGCATTAGAATGCCATGTTAGCCACTCCTTTGTGAAATCCTTTCTTAGGACCACTCCTTTGGGCTAGCTTAAGCAACGGGTGACGGGTCAAACCCCTCAGCTAATATGGCGCAATAGAAAGGTCCTGTACATAAGTTCATTAGAGATTCAACATTTTGATCTTCATTCCCCGCCTTCCCCCGCCCCCCTTCATCAGAAGTGCAATGACCTTTGGTGATTCTGGCATGAGTTAAAACCCTTTGATGACCTAAATATCTAAAGCAGATGTGAAATCTACACAGTGTAATGTCTCGCTGTATGAGTTCAGCCTCAAACAGTGCAAGAAACACTTGTGCCAGTTGACTCTGGAATCAATGTATCACTGCAAGGAAGAACATTCCCACATCTATAAAAACTATTTGTGAGCAAACACACCCTGTCAGAAAGACAGTGTATGGAAAAAAGTTTCAGCAAATGGGCACAAATCCAATATCGATGACAGAATAGGTCCCGTGCATGACCTACTTTTCTCTCATCAGGAAAAAATGGAAATAAAGTGCAAATATTCTGATAACATCAACAGAAAAGTATCACAAATACATTGTATGACCCTAAAAAAGAAAGAAAGAAAGAACACGTCAGAAGCATGCAACTCTCAGGATCAAAGTGCATACAATCACTGGCATCACGGCGGAACCTCCCAAACCATAAAACAGATCCGACCTTTCCCCCCGTTAATTAATTGCTAATTAATGAGACCGCTGCCGGGGGAGTCCTCGTACACGTTCCCGCTCCGCCGCCAACACCGCTCCTGCTTAATGAACTTGGCCGCATACACCCACCTTAGTCACCTCGTGCAGTCTTGCAGGGGGCGGCCCCAGCCGCAGTCACCGACATCAACGCTCATGCCTATTAAGGACTCTATTGATCTCTATCTGAATGCTTTGTGAAAAGCGTGTTCTCACCGGGCTTAACACTAATGTGTGAGTTCATGGGCCAATACGTGACAAAATCAACATCGGTGTTGTGAATGATTATATTGATTGAATATGTATAGTAGTACACTTTGTTGTCATCTGAGACTCAACAGGACCTTACATTACATTTATATGCAGAAAAATATTAAAACTCTCACCTGTATCTACATACATATATATGAATTTTACAAATATTTACACAGACATTTACCATCAAACTTTGATTCAACAAAGGATAATCATATCTTTGGCTGCCATTTTCTTTCATTTCATTGTTTATAAAGTCCTGCTTTCTAATGTATTCATTGTCTATAAAGTCCTGCTTTCTAATGTATTCATTTCAAGTTTACAAAAAAAAAAAAAAAAGTCTGCACCCGAAACTGATTTACCTGCCACAAGAATTTGTCTATGATTTTTTTTTTTCAAGTTTCTGAACATCATATTACTTGATCAAAGTTGTTCCCCTGCATAAAATTTTTTACATCAAAAGAAAAGTAAAATGTATGTGAAATGGAAGACTGAATACTGAGCGTATTTAGGAGACTGGAGTGTGAACAGACCCAGCAGGTACAGTGTTGCTGCTAATTGGGCCAGCGCCTTGTGAGTGAGACACTAATAGACTGGGATGCCTCTTAATGAGGCAGGGTTCTCACTTGTCAGCTTGTCTTAATTACTCTCAACGATTCTCCCAAAGTTGACATGGGACACATGGATGCACTATTCCTGAATCTCTGATGGAGGGGGAATGTCGCTTTTTAGCGACATCAACTCGTACCATAATGCAATATGTCAGTTTAAAGTTATTCAGTATCACATACAGATGTATACATGTACATGTATAATGTATATTAACACACACACACATAAAAGTATAACTCACAACATGAAACAAACAACACAGCCTGCCAAAATGAATCTGCCTCAACACATTTATGCAGCATTGTGCATCATTCTTAGGAAACAAAGCCCCCATCAACTGCTAATTACTGAACAAGGACATGCTATTCATCAAGTTTTATCAAATAAATTACAGTAAATAACATTAATTTTTCTAGAGAAAAGATTACAGACAACCTTGTACTGACTGATATATCTATCATTATTTGAATATTGAGGCTTCATGTTACTGCGCAGAAATTTGGACCACTTGAGCTGCAATATTTTGCCTGGGGTGTACCAAAAAACTGATCGAACAACATTTGTAATGACACAATTTAAATTCTACACTGATGAGATGGCTCCCTGAACATGACTTGCAAATTTTGCATCCAAGCCAGAAATATGGGGTGTATTTGTAGGTACAACTATGAAACCATGTCATCGTGCTCATCATTACCCTTAGCTCTCGATGCACTTTTCTCGGAAGGAAGTGCAATGGCGCGCAACCACAAGAGGGAGCCCTTTTTGTTTTCCACAGGGCTTCCAATCAAACCCCTGCCAGGATTGTAGCCAGTGCAGTTGACCTCTGTCTCTTCAAAAACCAATTTCTCTTTCCTCATCTGATTACCAGTATCTTCGTCAAAAAACAAACAAACAAACTTATCGCTATTATACAGGCACATCACAATTTCTGGGTATGCCACTGGGGGACACTTCACAGGGTGTGTGTTGCAAACAGCTAATTGCATGGGTGGGACTACTATAACTACAATTGTGCTAGTGTGTCACAGCCAGAGTATGCCGGCATGTTACACGCTTAAATGAGAATAATTGCGCTCAGCGCTGGGATTTCTGACTCATTCGAGTTAAATTATCTTTTGCCGGGAGCAACACAAATATTGGTTTGTCCCTCAAAGCCCATAGTCAAATCCTTTACTATCATTCTCATTTACCAATCATGCTAAGAATCTCTCGAGGGGATCGTGATTTGCATCCTGTGCAGCAGAGCGGGGAGTTCCAGGTCGGCATGCACCGCTCCCGACACGGTGCACATTCGCGCGAACTCTAGGCGTGGTGACCTGACTGGATTATACCGCGCTCGTGTCCACGGTGATGAGATTTTCAGCTTCGGTTGGCGAGAAACTCCCTGGAAGACCGGTGAATTTCCTGACACTGTCAATCACCTCATCGTCATTTGCGCCGCACATCGCAACATTATGTTTGATAATACTCCAAGGACCACACTTTCAAAATGTCACCGACATTCGGCATGATGAGTTCCAGATGATGTTGGGATAGGAGAGCACGATTTTGACACAGAAGTTTGACACTTATCACCAAACGAAAAAGTCATAAATGTGAACTCATTGTCCTGTCATGCTGAAGAATGTATTCTTGATTTGGATTGAAAAGAACTTGTGGGAATATGACGTGCTTAACAAAGTGGATGACTGTACTAAACAAAATATAAAAGTTGTTAGCAGTGTACACCATTTAATCACTTGTAAAATATCTCCTTAGGCTTGGGCACAGTGATTGAGTACATTAATGTCAAAAGAGATTTGTGGGATGAATTCAAACATATGTACAAACACCTTCATTTTCGTTTTCATTTTTTTTTCTCCACATGCCAACAGCAAATCACTTTATACCATGGGTTGTCTGACAATCTTCTTTTGACTGACAACCGCCATTTTCCTAAACCAGTCATTGCCTATTGTCTGTTCCTTGAAGCACACCTGAAGACAGTGCCTTGCACTGCAAAGGCTCACACACCATCAAAGGATGAGTGATTTTCATTATTCTGGAGGTTTATTAATCCAAAAATGATATAAGGTTCTTTATTCTGAAGGTTTTATATTCCCAAACACGTAAATTCTGTATACCTAGTGGTTCGTTATAATGCGAAAATAAAACAGGTTTCATTAATACGATGTATGAACATATGTGGGGTTATTCCAGAAGTTTGTTTCTCTAGAAATGTAAAGATGGTGAGTACTATCAAACCTTCAGAATTACGAACATTATTTCACTTCTTGATTAAAAAAAAGACCTTCAGAACAACGAACCCAACTTTACTCTGGGATTAACTTTGGAATTACAAACATTCTGAATAACAAACTGCAGCCTCAAAGGAGGCACTCTGTTGGAGCAGCGCCCCATATGCTGTGGGGGAGGGGGGGGGGAGAAGCAAGGAGGAAAAGCATCTTTCACACCTGCAACATTCATGAATCCAGTTCTCTAAATTAATTCCTACACAAATGTGCCAAACGCATCCTTTCCCTAATCTTGCCACGGCCGACACGGAGATGGAGAGGCTAAGCAAATCAAAGCAAATTTGGAATACCGGAGGGTTTACCCGCAAGTCGCCGGTTTCCATTTATAGTCCTCCCTCGGCTGCCCCAGATCGGACTAATCTTTCAAGATGGCACGCTGGCGCTAAAAATACACCGGATCAGCCGCCCCTACTATTATCACTGTATCTTATACACGCCAATTTTGGCGCTGTGGTAAGTCCGCCATCTACGAAGATTATAATACGATGCAGCAGCAGAGTGCTTCACTGACGTCTAAAAGTAACATGAACCATGGGTACTGTTTCAATTTGGTGTCAGTGCAAGTGCTACTTTCAAAATTTCCAGCTATGGAAAGTTGCAGCAGTATTATAAAAAAAAAAGAGAGGAAGTAATTATACAAGCAAATTTTTTTTGGTGTGTATAAAAAAGACAAGCAACAGAGCTACCACAATAATCTGACAGAACCTCAATGTGCAACGTAAGTCCTGTGTATGAGAAGCTGTAATGATGTTCGCTTGGAATGTGGGTCACATAGAAGTAACTTGGCTATCAGACCTGCCAGGAGTTGGTAATTAGAATGAACATACGAGTTGAAACGAGTTGACTGGTTCTAAATGTACAGTTGTTAATAAGTGTTACCACTGTTTGTTTGAATAAAAAAGAAAAACACACAAAAACCCCTCAAAACAAATGGGTGGATGCATGTAGTCACTGTTGAAACTGGGGAAGCATATATATATATATATATATATATATATATCATCGCTGGGGTGACAAGACCTTGTATCTGCAATTTTGGTGAAAATGACTTTTTTAGATTAATGGTCAAATAATGGGTTAAGTGATGTCCTGTCCAAGTGCGAACTGGCATGTCAAAGGAAAGGCTATCCCATTCGCTATGGTGCTTTGGCCGCCATGTTTTTTAGCTTTCCTGAACATCTGACATTTTGTAGATACGAAGTCTTGTCGCCCCAGCGACGATAAACATATATGTTGCCAAAGACAAACTGGACTTTGGTTTCAACGTGGTTTCCTCTTGATGGGGGAGGGAAGGATTAAGAGTATGGCAGTGTGGGAGAATTTCACCACCCCGTGGATGTCATGCCAACTGCATCATCTCCAGATAGGAGCTCACTGGCCGTAGAAACATGAAACTTTACAGCTCGTGGGCGAACGCATCAAGCGGTATCTCGACTCCCCATCTACTGCATGCTGTCGTGGCGTCTGTGGCGTGAACAGCAAAAGTCATGTCATCACCGCAACACTTATCTTTTTAAAATTGATGACTTCCAACATCGACTGAGCAGTTCACTTGCCTACTGCAGCTTGCATGACTACAGCTCTGTGCGGGCGGCCGAATTGGAGATTCGGTGCACACCACGTGGGCAGAAATGCGATTAGATGATATCAGATAAGCAGAAGTGAATGAGAAGTAAAAGAGACTTTTGAGAGAGGTCTTTAATATCACACAGATGCTTTTAGGGGGTAGGGGGACATGATAAATGACAGGGGTGAATTACGAGAGATCAAATTCAAGCTATTGGAAACAAAATTAGGAGTGAAAACATAATACAATAGATCAAAGAACGGACAAGCTTGAGGAAATGATGGGTTGCAGAGTGCATGCATGAGCGGTACAGCTAAAATGTTGAGAAATTCAAATTCATTGTGACAAGGTGAAGGTCAGAGAAATTAGAAGCATGTGCAAAAAGTGGAAATAAATTTTCTCTGGCCGAGGATTTGGGGTCAAATGAGACATGGAGTCTTTCCACCCTCTCAAATCGGAGATCAATCTTCACAAGTACAGCCAGTGGACACACTCACACACTCGAAAATTTGATGTTCTGAAGCATTATGACAAGGTTGACACACAGATCACTAAAATGAGGATTATATGAAGAATCAAAGACAGAATTCAAAGCAAGTGATGAATTGAGAACTCAGCACAACCATGCTTGAAGTGCAGAAATAACTTGAGAAAATATTTAGCAAAAGTCTTGTGCCACGGACAGAGGAGCAAATAACTCTGTAAGACTTTGAACAAATTTTGTGTGGCGGTATGACAGAAAGATCGGTAATTGTCATCAGTTTTACTGTGAAAACCTAATTATCTCATCAAGGTTGACAAGAGTGAATACACAGTGCTGACGCCCTGCCAAATTAAACTTAATTTGAATGAATAACCTGTGAAACAACAAAAAATCAGAAATATTACTAATACATGCAATCATGATTGAAAAACAGCTCATCTGTCATAGCTGTGTCTTATCTTTCACTACAAAGATGGAGGGCTGAAGATGACTTCTTGAGATTGTATCTTGCTGAAAATTTGGCAAAAAAACCCACAAAACTTTCTCTGGCAGACATCAGTAAATTTGTTCACATACAATTACTAAAATATGTGGTAGATAGACAGAAAGAAGGGGGAAGGGGAGGGGGAGAGGAGTGGGGGAGAGAGAGAAAGATCAGCGGATAATGGTAGATTTCCTGGTGTTCTCATCGACGACTTGCCAGCAAAGCTTCGAGCCCAGAACCCTTAAGACAGCATCAACTTTGTTAAGACAGGCTGGGAGCAGGAGCAGGGAGGGGAAGAAGAGAGTGAGTGAGGTAAGGGAGAGTATGACAAGCAGGCAAAGATACAGTGAGAGGAGGTGAGTGACAGACAGACAGACAGACACATACATGTAGGATGAGAGACAGATATATGAACAGAAGGAAGGAGAAATGCAAGAATGAAGCTTATCAACTCTCCCGGGCCCATTGTCTCACAGTTCTAATGCTATTAAACATAATATACAGGTAGTCTTGACTAATGGTACAACAGGCTTCAAAGAGAGAAAGTCTGCAAAGGCTCTGCCATGAATGAGAAGATTGCAATATCTGAGAACAGAAGGAGATATAAAAAAGAAATGAAAAAAAAAACAACCCAGAAAACATGGTCATCAAGGAAACAGCAAATTGCAAAATGTGACAAAAAGCTGAACAGTAAAGGTGGCTTTGAAGCAAAGAATGGATTGGATGAATATTAAGTGAGTGAGAGAGAGATAGAGACAGACAGACAGACATATAGAAAGACAGACAGAGAGAAAGAGAATACGGCAAACTAGGAATAATAGCAAGAAAGTCTCAGATGGAAAAATTTGCCGCTTCCAGATTGTGGCCTCTTTGAGCGTGTACATGAAGCTCTAAGACAAAATCAATTGATTTTGATCCCTGCTTGTTCTGTGGGGCATGCAAATTTGGCATTTCCTTCCAGCAACATGGACAGGGATTCAACCTCAGCAGGGCCAAACACCGACCCGATCCTCCCCCCCCCCCCAATTTAAAAGAAAAAGAAAGTTTGTAAAGGACAAAACAAATCTCTAAAGTCTCCTCTGTCAAGGCAACACAAAAAGAGAAAGAAAAAGATAGGGACAGACAGAGGCAGAGAGGGATCGGCTTGGAAGCCCCTCAATGATTGCCCCGAGCGATCAGAGATTAAAGAGGATTAGCGATATGACAGCAATCACTCTCGATATCTTTTAAACCCCCAAACCTGGCATCAAACTCCTGTTTCTGCTGCTTGCACTTGGAGAAAGACAGAAGAAAAGGAAACAAACTATAAAAGAAAATAAAATGAGTCTCTAATGCTCTTTGATATCAACTGCAAAAACACGCTTTCCTCCAGTTGAAACATAAACATGTGACAAGGTGTTATGCTTCGTCGTTCCAAAAGTTGAGCAAACTGCTGTGACAATAGTGTAACAACAACTGCTCAGCAGAAGTAAACAAACTGGCATATTGGTCACTGCTACGCATGGCACAAGTACAAATTGTGTCCTTAGTAACCAGAGCAGTGATAGTGTGAAAACTGGGCACACGCTATTGCATGCCGGCACTAGTTGAGAGATGAACCTGCCTTGAATAGCCTGCCAAACTCGGGCAAGCCAAGTTTCTGGAGAGAGGTCTTGAAATGATTTAAGCTACGATTCAAGTAGCATATTTACATACCATGGTAAGAAGTATGAATACTTTGAGGTTATAGGATGTCTATAAAGCAGCAGGAAGAAGAATTGTCCACTCAGTTGAGTGAGTTCCTACCAGAGAAACACTACATGACTTTGGTGGTTTGCATTATTTGATTGATGAAGGCAGATGTCACAGTTTTGGGGACAAAAATCACGGCTGAATGGCAGCTGCTGACCCCTTCCGAGAAATTTGCAGACATTTTTTTTTCTCAGCGCACAGAGTTTTAGCACTGCCGTGACATCAGCACTAACTTCCTCACATCCACTGCCACATCAGCGGCATTCCGAGTGAGCATTGCCCTCAATAATTTGTGGCCATCGTCACAGATTCTACCGCAAAGGTTTTGATCGTGCCCCCTCCCACCATGTCTCATTTTGAGTAGACAAGCTGTCGCCATAGGAACTCCACTACGCGGAAAATGGCTCTCACGGCATGACTACGCATGGCCTTGAAATAAAGCAGCTCCTGACGTAAATATGGGACCAAAGGTATCACCTGTTTCCCGCTAAAGCGGCTCCCCAGGATAATTCACCTCATTGCATTAATCCCCGTCTTTCTCCCTCCCACGGTTTAACATCATCTGCACAACCCATCCACTGTTTATTCTAGGGAAGACGTCAAAGATTCTCTTGCATCACAAATCCACCTCCCACCCACCATCCACAAATTTGCAAATAAAGTCTCTGCAAACTGCCTTTTCTCCGTTCTCTGGCCACCGCGGCCCCGTGGACGTCACGTCACGCACGCTCTGCCGAGTCCTTCACCGGGGACTGACGTGCCCCGACAGGTGAGAGCTGCGACGCAACACGTGGAGCTTTCCTCCAGTGGAGGGTAAGAAGGGTGCATGAAGGGGGCAACATGGAAGGTGGAGGAAGGGGGGGCAAAAGTGTGGGGGGGGGGGAGGAGGGGTTGTTCGAGGAGATCTTGGCACACTCCTTCATTGCACCTTGATGGGGGCGATTTAGAGTCCTGATAGCCTATTTCCTGAATTGCAGAGGGGGCAAAACAACCCGCTCTGCCAGAAAAGTGCTTTGACTGACAGCGGAGGATGCTTGCCGTCAAGAACATCACATTTTTTTTTCTTTCATGACATCAAAGTGAGAATGAAGCAATATGGGCACCAACAGCCATATGCCAAACAGATTAGTGTAGCCTGGTTGAATATCCCAACAAAAATATGTGCATTGACCTCACCGCTTGCTTGTAATTTTTGTCCACACAGAAAAATATTGTCACTTGTGTCAAATTTTCCCACAACATAGCACCAAAAAAAAAAAAAAAGGGAAGAAAAATCGCAGATGAAAATTCCTCGCCCAAAGGTTTAACAGCACAGAAAAACATGTGCTTTTATAATCACATCATCCTCATGGCAAATTTCTCATCAAAGATGATTTGCTTTAGAATGTTCCCAAGAGAGTCATTTCTGAAATATCTAATTTTCAATTTCCTCTTTAAGATATCTACTAGGACATCAGGGAACTTAATGGCACACATGCAATCCCATGTAAATGTCAAATAGGAAAAACATTCCATCCCTCTGATAAGACATAAATCAAGGTTCAGTGAATAAAAACGTCACAACTCGTGCATTTAAGATAGTCCACTACACTTTCTTGCAAAGAGCAGGACGCAACCATGATAGCACAGTTTGTCCCACGCAAACCGGGAAAAGGGGGCAAACACAACTAACCATTTACAGTCAGCCAGAAGCGGCTAGAAATACTTAGCTCAGGATATCAAAATGTGGCATGTCAATAATACAATTTTTAAGCATTTAATAAGGAAAGAATTCACAAAAGAGAGACTGCATGCTGAGCATGTTTAGAAAACCAGGAACATGACATCCAGACAATATAACAAGGAATTCAAGATGGAAACACATCCAAAGTTTCTCCGAGTTCTCTGTGGGCACCATTTTCTACATGTGCACAAACATCTTGATTTTTACCTTGGCTCTTTTGAATTTGGAAATATGACACAACAATTTTCATGCTTGCTATGCAACAATGACAGATGAGAAAGATATATGGGTGGACAGATCCACTGAACAGGCAAGTTGTTTGCTGCTAGCAAGATAGAAAGAGAGACAGACAGACAGACAGACATGCAAAGTGAGTAAACACGAATTATGGAAGTCCGACAGAAACTAGCAGATACGGAGTGAAGGAGGATCGGGAGACGGGACTCACTGATCTTCATCTCCATCGACTTCTCGAGGCGGTCCATGCGCTCGGAGAGCTTGCCCAGCATGGAGCGCAGGAAGCCAATCTCCTGGTCCTTCTGGTGGATTGTCATCTGGAGCTCGCGGATCTTGTCGTCGGAGGCGCCGAGGAACTCCTTGATGCTGTCGTAGGGGCACTGGCCCTGGGAGAGGTGCTCCATGACCTGGACGGACAGACAGAGAAAGATTCAAGGGATGGACAGAACGACAGATGAATGAATAGGCAATGGAGTACTCGGTATCAACGCATCCCAGCATATTTGCATTTCACTTTTGGTTCGTCAACAGGATAGGGAGTTGTTTTTGTACGTACGTAGATTAAGAACATAAGACAACAAAAGGTGGTTCGAGGTCATCGTCCTCGAAACCACTACGGGTTAAGGATTGATAAACTATCAAAAGAAGTTGAAAATGAGGGGGGAAAAGAGTGAAACCTGGCATGGGTAATAGGTGTAATAATTGTTCATTAGCCCCTGGATCAAAGCACATCATATACAGGGGGGAGGGAGATTATTCTTGCTAACTTCTGTGAGCCGTCATTGAAAACAAAGTCAAGGAAAGACGGTGGCCTCACGCAGCGGATTAACAAGACAATATGGGGAGAGTGACAGAACAAAGGGCGTAAAGTTATTAAAGCTCGCAGGGAAACGACTGCCAAGCCCCATGACACACACAGTCTGTCAATATCTGTCCCCATGTGAGCAGGGCCATCTAAAATTGACTGGAGATCAAGTTGAGAAATGAAAGAGCAGAATGATACATGCCTTAATTCACGGGGAGCCAGTGGGAGACCTAAATTTAGACCACATCATCAACGGACACGCCCCATCTGAGCTTTCGAAATCACTATTTATATGTACAACATTTTGTTAAGTATACTTAGCTTTATCATATAGGAATGCTATGTAATAAATTGCCTGTGCACATCACAAAATAATGCTTGACTTGTTTAAATTGACAAACAAAGTATTTGCTCAAAACATCCTCACACTCAATGACTAAGGGAGAGCCTGACATCAAGCGATCAATGATTCAATATGAACTTTGACATAAAGCGTGAAATCCCTATAGATGTGGCATGATGTGCTCAATGCTGCAATTAGCTGTGATCTGTGAAACCTTGAGCAATTTATAATTATTGGGTTTTTTTCTTCTCCATGCATGAAGGAAAATGAGTGTAAGCTCCACCCTCGAAACCTACACGTCATCCCCCTTATGACACACAAGAAGATGACAGAATGGGACCATATCGCCATGATGACAAACGGAAGACCTACCTGCTCTCGGGTGCCCACGAAGTGGCAGCCATACCGCTGGTGGTCGCATTTGCACAGGTTGCAATTCAAAAGATGGGACTCCAGTTCCTGCACAAATGAGTTGAAGAAGCACACACAAAAAATTGAGAATAATAACTTTGACAAGGAGACTTATACCAGCACATAAAGGAGAGTTTGATTTGGTTTCTCGAATAGAAATCTCCTTTCGCCACTCAGTATCTTATTGTTTTTTATGCTCAGAGTGATAGGTGTGAATGCAGGCACAGTAACAAAGAAAGGCACTGCATACATACTATGTATTAATGGCTGCTCTTGAAGTACAAACGTACATATGATTTTGAAATTTTCCCTCAAACTTATATGCATATATATATATTATCATATGTACAAAGTACATGTACCGGCACATGAATCAATCAATCCAGTACATTAGTTTCTACGTGGTAATGATAACATATACATTTTGTGAAACGCTTCAAATAGCAAATTTTACAAAAAGAAATAAGAAAATAAAGATAAATGCAGCAGGATGTCTGGCAAACGAAATCTTGATTCATCATGTACACACCGTCTTAATCTTAAATCTAAATGAGATATGAACTTACAAAGTAATACAAGCCCAGAGCTTACAACACTTACATAATACCAGTCCATGATGCGAGGTGATTTCTCCTTCACTCAGCAGCCAACTGGCTTTCTCAACAAACTCCTCCAACTTTATGACAAATACTTTCAGAGGCAGGGAAGGTCAGAGTTAATTTCTCTCACTGCCTATTACACAGTTCGTTTCAAGAATACAGTATTAGTCCGCGGTCCAATCCAATGATTTTCTTACCATCTTGAGCACGAGCGGGCAGTCAGGGTTATTCGGGCATCGGACACGGGCATAACCGCACTGTGACTCGTGGTCTCTATGGAAACGCAAAAACACAGACAAGATGTAAGTTGTAGACAAAGGGAATCCATCCGAGAGCAGATTTTTTTTCGCGGGGACAAGGGATCTAGAGCGTGAAAGAGATGGATCGGAATGAAGTAGGACATAATTAATGACGCGACCTGCCTGCGGAGCCGGGCGAGCGTTCCGAGGCGTGTGCCCGACCACACCCAAGCTGCAAGGTCAGAGTGGAATTGGTGTAGGCATTAATGGTAATCCAGCAAAACGACGGTCGGTTTGGATATCAAATAATGACCGCATCCCCATCACAGCAAACAGGAATGTGTATCTCAATCCTCTTTCTCTCTCTCACTCTCTCTGAAACAAATGCCCTCAGCTGATCGGGACACTCCGAACACACTGCTCATCGGATTCCGCTTGTTTTGACGTCGGGGTGAAAACTCTCTGCCCTTGAACGCAATGACCACGGATTACCTCGAGAGTCCCCACGGCTTTGGCGTTCGCGCTACCTATATCCCATGTTTGTAAGACCATTTTCTGGATGAAACACATCACAAGATAAACAGGACTTGCCAAGGGCAAGAACAGCAATGTACAATCATGACTTGTCATTGGCAGTTTTTAATCAGTGTTCATACTGATGAGGCAAACACTTCTCACATTGGACCCCAGGACAGAACATTTTTTTTTTTTTGAAACTGATAAGTCAACTCTTTTCTCACATCAGATTAGACTAAGAAATTGTAAAAATTGCACTTCCCCTTTTTCAGTTTCTGCTGTGAATAATTCCTAGAAGAAAAAAAATGAAGAAGAAGAATGAGGTGTCTAAGCCTTTAATCTTGAAGACAAACACATTAAGACAAATGTTGTTTTGTGAACGCTTGCAAAAGCATCAAAGCTTGACAATGCAAGGAATGACGCATAACCACGGAAATGTGGTGTAAGTGCACACACACACACAAAAAAAGAGTCACACAACATCCCAACATTCTTCATAAGAAAATGGAGTACATTTCTTCGAATTTTTCCATGTTTAAGCTCATCAACAAGTTCAGGGTTGATGACAGGATTTTTTTTTTGGAAAGTTATCACTCAAAGATTTTATTTGTTCACATTTGAAAACTCTGACGGGAGCTTTGTCCTGAGTAATGGGGTAGGGTGGGGGTAGGGGGGGGAGGGGTTAGGGGATGAACAGAGATTGGGGAAATATCAAAATAAATCTACACAGATTCCCGTAATGCTAATTTCCTACGATCTGAAGCTGGCATCTGTCAGGACAGGCGAGGGGGCTGTTGTAAGTGACTATCTCGACTTGAGAAGCCACTTCCTGTGTTGCAACAGTACTGCTTGTGTGTGTGTGTGTGTGTGTGTGTGTGAGTGTGTGTGTACGTGTGTGTGTGTTTGTGAGTGCGTATGCATGCGGTTGTGTAGATGTATATTTGTATTATCTGTGTGTATGCATATTACATGATTGTATGTATGTGATGAGTTTGAACATTTACAGTTGGGCAGCTAGCAAAGATGGTGTATGCTGAATATACATGTGGCAGTTCAGTTCTTTTCTCTCTTTTTTTTTGGGGGGGGGGGAGGGAAGTAGGTGGAATTTGGGGGTTATTTTTCACTTTGCCTTTCTTTTCATTGTCTTGTTTGGGTGTCAAGGGATTTTTTTTTTTTTTTGGGGGGGGGGAAGAAAAAACAGAGAAGAGTATTTAAGAGATAAAGCAAAAAGCACAGAAAAAAGGTGACATTGGATTATTATGAAGACCACTAATAAATGGTAAACCGAGAGACAAGAATTCCCTGGAAAAAGGGGCCACAGTTTAAGGAATGGAGCAACAACACAGCAAAATGTGATGTAAGAAAAAGAAGCATAGAGCATATGAAGTACAAATGGTAAAAGAGATGTACTGTATATTGATATTTACTATAAGAAGCTGTTAAACTGACGACAGGGTACAGAATAATGGAGTCGCCTCAAGAAAGGCGTGGATAGGACTAAAGGAAACGTAACTGCTTGATGACCAAGGGTAGCTTATGATTGGCGTCTGTGGCATGACCAGTCATTCACGCATATGTGATGTCCTTGTTGCCCAGGCAATAAATCAACACTTCTAAACCTAGCCTCGTCCAATATAATCACACTAATCCCCTTTCCACCAGTGGCCCATATTGTGCTCAAACTGACTACAAACAACACACCTTGATGTACTCAATGTTGCCAAAACTTATGCAAACTTTGATAGTCCTCTATCAATACAAAGTACTTGTTGGGGAAAAATGCATTAAATATGAAACATATTTTGCAGTCCCCAGTTGTTCATGTGTTAATTGAGGTTTAATCTTCTTATCTTCTAATCTCCTCCTTTTTTTTGGGGGGGGGGGAGGGGGAGGGGGAGGGTGAGGGGGACTGGGTTAACAAATGTTGCACTTACTGATAATTTGTAATTATGGGGCACCAAATGTGAAAGATATTAATTTCTATTTGCTTTGATAAATGTACTGTAAAAGTGGAAATTTTTGCGGTGTTGAAATTTTTGCGCATTTTGCACAACCAGAAACTAGCGTGAAAATAAAAGTATACAAATATTTTTGCCTGCTGCATGTTCCAGTATATGTGACGTCTTGATTCCATGGAATCAAAAACATGCGAAACTCTTCTCACTGGCCGAGCCAGAAAAATCAGTCGCACGAAAATATCCACTTTTACAGATAGTTCCCTTCTCAATAAAGTCAGTTTCCAGTAAAACTGTGCAACGCTGCCAACAAATTAATGGTCATATTACAAAATACTGACTGTTTATAACAATGCTGTGGATTAGTCCAGCAAAACACTGCACAGGCTTTTGTAAATGAACACATTCCTATTTCCTGATTTTTCATTGGTTTAAAAGTCTTTCTCTGTGTGTCCACTATTCAATTACACACACACACACACACACACACACACACACACACACATGCACACATCTCCTTAGTGTAACATACATTGTAAATGTCCCATGGCAGTGATCAGAAACAAGGATGAATCTACATCAAAGTCTATGAGTGGGCCTATGTTAGAGAGGAAGGAAATCACACAGACAAACAAAAACAAAGAATACAAAAACAAAATGGCGAGAGGGGAGAGCAGTGATGTAATAACCATGCTCTATCAGCACAAGAACTTGAAAGCGACGATGTCACACCGAGTTTCGCCAACAAATCCCGCTTCCGAATAATGGGAATTAATCAGAAGAGAGGGCTGATTGCTTAGAAACACATGGCCGAACTCGCAGAGGACGCGTGCGGCGGAGAATGGTCGTTAGGTTCAATCAAATATATGCCGGCCCACGGTACAATATACCGTAGCTGCCCCTGTGAGACCGAAGCGCAGGTTGCCGAGATGTACGTCACGCCTCCAACACTCTCCCTTCTCATGTACTCCAACTTCCTCCTTCCCTACCAAGCAGTTAATGTCTTTACCCATTTCTTCTCGCTCTCCCACACACACACATACAGACATAATCCAGCGATAAAAGTGAGCGAAATCCACACCAATGACCATTTCCCACAAGAAATGAACGACGTCTCCCACTATTTTACCCCGGCCGACAGAATAGGCAGCAAGATGAACTTCTAGACTGAGTTCAACGCATCAAATCCTGGAAAAATTTTGCTGCAGAAATCATTATGCTGTCATCAGTATCTTGGTAACACTGAATTTCAATGCAAATCTTACATCCAAAAAGAAATTGGATTGAACTGGTTCTTACTGTACTACTATACAAAGTTACATGATCAAATAACAGAAATTTGCTTTCTGGAAATTAATGGGCTAAGGCCTGGGGTCTGAAGCCATCAAGGTTTTTGAACACCTATGTTATGTTGTCTAGATTCATACACTGTATGCACTTGCATGCAGCACAGCATTCACAGCGATTCACACTGCAAGCTTGGCACTACACATGTACTGTACAGGTGAGCTGTTTGTTTTCACTCCAGCCTTGCTGGAAGTGACGTATACCTGATAATGAGAATACACTGGCATTGTACCGTGAACGTTTCTGAAAACATGGAAATTTTCGCAGTGTTGAATTTTTTGTGCATTTCGCGCAACCAGAAACTAGCGCAAAAATAAAAGCATGCAAATATTTTTGCTTGCCATATGTTCCAGTAGTTGACATCTCGATTCTGCGGAATTAAAAACATGCGAAACTTATCTTTACGCGGCCGAGTGCGAAAGATTAGTCACGCGAAAATATCCACTTTTACAGTAATGTCAAGGGGGCGGAGTCATAGACAGTAACTCACCTTCTCTCGCTGAAGCGGATGGTAAAAGGGCAACCCTCGGGGTCCACCTCATACTCGCCCGGGTTGGTGGTGCTCGGCTTACAGCCGTACATGCAGTGGATGAAGAGCTCCCCCACCTGCTCGTTGACCGCGATGTTGTTGACGACAACGGCCAGCTTCATGTTGTCCACCGGGCACTTTTCTGCATTGATGGGTGTGGTAGGGCGTGGTCAGTGGTCAAGGGGACAAGGGACAGAGCATCAGAGATGTAACAGAGGAATGAGAAGAGGCTTTACATTTTTTATGTGACACAGAAGATGTTACCACCTGAAGTGCTCACTTGTTATAAATTCCAGGTTAAAGAGCTTTCCCCATTCTCTCGTACTGTATGAGCTGAAATTTCCGCAGTGGTTTTATTTTCGCGAATTTCGCGAATCGCCTTTGAACCGCAAAAATAACAACACTAAAAAAAAACAACGCGCAAATAGTTACGTTCAGTTAGACCGTCGCAACCGCGAAATTAACAACAGCCTGAAATATCTCTGTTGTGAAGTAGCACATTTTCTTGCATTATGTTACGCCTGCTGATTCTTCTTTTCTAAGGAGATGAAACATATCTCCATCATCAATTCATGCTCATGAGTAAATACAAATCTCTATGTAACTGAAAGAAAAAGCAGTCATAGAGGAAGAATCATTATTTTCTCAAGTATTTTGTGCAATGAAACTACTATACTTGAATGTACATTTTTACAGTTTTACCAGGTCAGAATTCTACCACGAGAAGGGTAGGATTTAGCTATAATTGAACAAGTGTTAGTTCAGGAAATTGCAGCGTGGATCTTACCGAACTGTCGAGAAGTGACACACTTGCGGCAGTATGTATGCTGGAGGGGGTGAAGGAAGAAAAGATGAAACCAAGAGGAGTTAAATCAATAATAATAATAGTAACAGTAATAGTAGTAATATTAATAATAATAATAATGATAATAATAATAATAATAATAATAATAATAATAATAATAATAATAATAATAATAATAATAATAATAATAAGGATAATAATAATAATAATAATAATAATAATAATGATAATAATAATAATAATAATAATAATAATAATAATAATAATAATAATAACAATAATAATAATAAATTCACATCAACAATGGGAAATTCCATGTTCCACACTCTATGAGTATCTCATAAAACATAACAAAAAGAAAACGACAACACAAAGACAAAACCAAGACAACAAAAACAAAACCTTTGCCACTCCAGCATACCAGAACCGTTGATATTAAAGTTTAGCAAGCACACATGCAGAGTGAATTTAGGTTGTTGTCAAGGGGCTGTTTCATAAAGAATTTAAGTTGTTCAAGTTAAGATCAACTTAAAAGAATGGTATGCCAGTGATTTCCCTGTTCAGTTTTATTTGTCTTTCAGAATCCACTTCAAATTGCTATCATCAAAATCTCCAAAAGAAATCCTTGCTCACCTACAACGTATTCTACATTTAAAAAGTCTCAAAAAAAGGTTCATTTTCATAAGAAAGTTAGAACACCATTGAAGGCAAACACAGCATACCATAATTTCCAGTTGATCTTAATTTTCACAATCAACTTAGATTCTTTGTGAAATATCCCAAGGGATATCCTGTTAAAGCAGACCATGTTTGATAATTTTTCTCCTTTCGGATCAATAAACCTGTTTTTCTTCTCAGATCAGATGAAAGAGGTTTCGTATTGAATGTGAAGTTTTACAGCCAAGCCTCAGCTTGTCTCTTGATTTTTCCCATCACACACAAAAAAGTCACATGTTCTCTGGGAAAAAAAAAAAGGTCACATGTGTTCTCTGCAAAAAAGAATGTCCGGGTATGACATGTTAAACATAGACATCACGCAAACAAGTCAGCCCGTCCCCGCTGATAATCAAAACGAACCTAATTAGCATTGATGACAAATAGAAATTTCCTGCAGGAGGTGTTGGGGAGGCTGTTTTAACTCCTCCCCAGGGATTGTCCATTATTTCCACAAACGTCATTGGAAGACATTATTATTCCGAAAAGTGCAGGGAGTGGTTGAACAAGTCCATCTGCCCTGTATAGCTGTTACAATAGCACGATGACTTTTAAACATGTGACCTCCCAAAATGGGACTCCCCTAGTGGCCATCAGGCCATCAACATGAGACTCTCAGTGATAATAAAACGAAATCAAGAGATGATCTTGATAGCGCTTTTTCTTTCTTTTTTTCTTCTCCCTTTTTTTCTGTTGGTAAACATGTTTTGAGCGTTGGAGCGCAAATTTCAAGTCCAATATTTTTCAGCCACTGACTGCAGCCACGTTTCTTTGCTCTCAACCTTGCACGCACAACACTGACCCCTACATGTTTTCTTTTTGGAATACATCCATCGGTATGATAGAAACTGGAGGATACACTCACTTCACCTCAATTAGAGATATGTAATCATTCCCCTGGGAACCACGTCCTCATGCGTTTCATGAGTCGGTCCTTCATTCTCGGTGGTATGCAATGCAAGCGAATAACATGTCGCTATGCGATATCCGAGAGCCATCATTACTCTGTGACGCACAGGACACACCTTGTGGGAATATGAAGATGATGCCAATTGTACAACCTCCATTCTTTTCAGCCATTTTCTACTATTTTTTTTTTCTAATGCTCAGAGACATTTCATGTGATAATGCGCTAGATAAATATTGTGAATAATCATTTTTATTACTTTGCATAACAACTTCTTTTGGCTCTTTTCTCCTACTCTACAAGACTAGTATATTTTCCTATCTCTCTCTCTCTCTCTCCTGCTCTCTCTGTGACTCTTACTCTATCTGTCTATATATTCCTATCTCTCCTTTCCCAGTTCATTTTGTCTCTATTTATCAATTTTGAAATATTTCTATCTATCTCTCGTCCCCCTTCTCTTTCCCTCATTCTATCAAACATTGCTCATGACCGGACAGAAACCAGATACCCCCTGAGAGAGTTTGTTGCATTGAAATAAGTCTTTGTTTGTTGTTGTTTTTTCAATGTGCAACAAACTTTATGTTCATAAAGCTAGTGACTCAAAGTGACTGAGTAATAGAAGACATAGGACAACAACAAAATAAAAACTGATGGGGAGGGGGGACAGAAACAAGGCAAGACATGAAGAAATGATGCTATTGGGGCTTGGATGATGTGTTGACCTGCCTCCAAGCAAAAATTCATCGCTGATTTGCATCATCAATTCCCCGGTTAGAGCAGACCTGGAAGGGGAGGGGGCTTGGTTGGAGATTAAAGGGACGCCATAGTATTGGTTGAGGTAAATATTCAGCCTTTAACTTTTTTGCAAGACACTAATAGAAACCACTTTATGAAATGTTAAAGAGTTAACAATTCTAAAAGGAATTTAAGTTCATTTGATGAAAATTGGTATTTGAAATGGCTGAGATATCCAAAAACAAAGTAAAACAAAACGATTCTAATACCACCTTTTATTAGAATAGCTTTGTTTTGGATATCTCACCCATTTCAAAACCAATTTTCATTAAACTTTGAATTCCTCTTATAATTATGTGCTCTTTCATATTTCATAAGAGATTTCTCATCATCTCAGAAATCATCATAGAAAAAAAAAACCTTGGAAACCTGTAGCATCATCTAAACCGAAACTGTACCATCCCTTTAAAGCTAAAACTGGACATATAGAATGCATACATGTGTATTTCCCTGTCTTATTTGGTGCAGATTTTAACTGTTTTATAGGGTAGATATAGATCAATGTGTGCACATGAAAGTATTACTTTTGAGTACAGAAGCAAATCAAATCCATGTCAGCACACACATTCGAATGCATTGCTCAGGAATTCTCTCATAGTCAAATTTGTCTCTAAGCACACTACCCCATCAGTAAGAAAAGAATTTACAACCCTTTTGCAGTGCAATGACCACTTGAAATGTAATCATATTTGCTAATCAGTTAATATACTGTAAAACACAATATTTTCGCGGCATGAAATTTTCGCAAATTGGAGCCGACAGCCTTTTTCATGGCATTAAATTTTCGCGAGTTGCCTCTAACATTTAATGCACATAGTGTAGACAAGAACTTTCGCGTGCATTTTAATTTCACGAATGTTGGCTCTCGCGATATTTGCAAAATTAAAAACGCGCGCGAACATTCCTCATTCTACAGTATGACATTTCCAGTTCTACTGTTTTCTGTTGTCTTCTTCTGAGTATAAATATTACGACAACATTTAACGAGTAAAGACAGAAAACGAGTATTACACATGGCACAAAACGTGTAAGATATCATCATGCAAAGTAGAATGTGCCATAAAAGACTATGAGAAAAATATAGAGTGTCAACAGGTTATCAATGTTTAAATCCCATGGTGAATGAACAATCTACTTTGACCTGACACACATCCGAGACAAAGAGCATCACCATGAATGCTGTGCAAGCATTTCGCGTGACACTTGTGGACTCATTTTGTCCGTGGTCACGGTTAACTTTGGGCAAACGTCCAACATTTCCCTCGCGTACGTCTTCAGAGAACATACCACAATTCGTACAGGAAGAATGGTCAACTGGAACAAACAACATTAGACATTCTCGCTCACTCTCTCTCTCTCGTTAAATGATGTTTCATCAGTAAATTTATCGCAGGAGCCACAAAAGAAGAAGGAGTAGAGGGAAAAAAGGGGGATGTTCCTCTTTAGGATGGCGAGAGAATGAACGGATACAGAGAACAGACACATCTACCACTTTCTTTCAATTTTCTTTTGTCCGCCTGTCAGCTCTGATTTGGATTGAGCTGCTAAGCACACAGTTCCTGAACAGGCTGAAAACGATAAAGAGACGGTGCGTAAATTTGATCCAAATGGGTCAAAACTGGATCCAGCAGTTCCCGGTCGGCTCATGCTCCCGACTCCAGCAAAAGGAGAGGCAGCGAGGGATTTGGTTGTGCCCTAATATATTTCTCTGTGCTCCTATAACTTAAACAATATATATATATAAATATATATATATATATATATATATATATATATATATATATATATATATATATATATATATACATATATATTTAATTATATTCATTTTCTTGTTATCTATCATGTTTCCTTCTGTGTGCGGACACGGGGGTACATCACGGCTCAAGATCACTGGCCTATATCTAGGAATACCGAGGTCCAGTGGGATTGGTGAAACTTTCGAGGAGTTGTATAGCAGGAGGAAATGGGTGTGATGAGGAGGGTTTTCTGGAAAGGGCCTCCCCTAAAGTAATTCTTCTGTCCCCTTTGCCCCCTTGCTTACCAAGAAGCCACGTAGACACATGATATCCCGAATCACTCCATTCTATTATCATGCTACACATGAATGTGATTTGATGTCTTTGTCATCAGGCTTTGGAACAATACCACGGGAAAGGGCAAGACTGACTAACGGTGTATCACTGAGATGACATTTTTGGTCTACAACTTTTATGCATTTGTATATTTTCGGGTCTTTTTAATGTCTTGCTTTTGTAAACAGATAAAGAATGAACACTCAACAGGGATGCAATGGCATATGAATATGCAGTGCTAGGCCAGGTATCTATACTGCAGGTATGTACTTTGAAGCTGTTGACATATCCATGCACAAAGAGTTAATGCTTTTTTTGAGGAAAAAAAACCCAACATATTTCATGTATATCCAAAAATTTGAAGACACATCAAAGATATCTCATACATATATTAATTGCTAATCTATTCATCGATTCATCACACGTCTGATTATCACTTCATTTACTAGATTACTGCTTAATCTCTGATGAAACCATGCAATGAGAATGGTCAACATATCATGAAACAATATTGTTTCTTGTATATGAAAATAACATAATTATCTTTTGAATAATGATATACAAAAAAGGTTAAATTTACAATATCTATTTATTCTGCCTGGGCAAGATAGGTAAGAAATGTCATGTGATTTCAATAGACATGGCAATATTTCAACCAGATAGGTACACTGTATCTCCAAGTACTGCAAAATAGAGCAACTTTTATGATTCAAAAAAGCAGGTGACTTTATTAGCTAATCACATGGTATTTGGTCAAGGAACATCGTGGATTGAAAACACACTGTGATGCTGACTTCATTCTGCTGTGGTTTATAAGGGTTCTGCAGATGCAGTGCACAGGACAGTGTTGCATCTCACTATACCTCCACTCTGTGCATTCCTTCCCCCGTTTATTAAAGTCTTTCAGGGCCACCGTATGTCCCACTACGTTACTGACGCTATACACACAAACTGATCGCCAACAGCAGAGGAAGAGTTAATACCTTGCGGAATCAATATATGGAACTGAGAAAAGAAGGACAACGGTAGAGAAGGGACAAAAATAGCCTTGACTTTGCAGAGTATGTGAGTAAGAAGTGGAGCCCTGCTTCGTGGTCTCCGAAATAACTCTTTAATTCTTTACCCCATTTCCAGTGGGAACAGCTGTTAATTGCATCGATTAGGCAGACTCAACGTCTATCTTTTGTAATTAAATGTCCATGGGCAATAGAAACCAGGGAGTGTGTGTGTGTGTGTGGGGGGGGGGGGGGGGAGGGGTGAAGTATTTCATGGTGAGAGTTTACCTGTCTACTATGCACTCTCCTCCAAAGAGATTATTTCCTTTCCACAAAAACATTGTCGGCCAAAAATAAAAGACCGTGGCGTCAGCATGGTGCCTCATGGTTACTTCACTATATTAGAAACCTAGTATGCACTATCTGTTAAATGTTTTAGGTCAGCACGCTAAAAGGGCCTCTTTGTTTTTGAAACTGTTTGCCACAACAAAACTGCCCCGTTTGTCCAATTTTTGTACGACTAATTACGGAGCGCAGCACTCTCTTTTTGTCAGGTGATCAGTCCTGTCCGCGAATGTTCGCACTCAGGAAGAGCCATGATTGATGGTAATGAATGAGAATGTGAAAACCTTACCCAAGTAATGTAATAACATTCTGCCTTCACAGGGGGCTTGGGGCTCTCCTCCCTCATTATGCCAATATATATTTGTGGGACTGAGGGAGACCTTCACAGTATAACTTGATTTCAGTATCTGTTGGTCATCCTTCCAGGCCCCCTCCCCTCCCCCCCCCCCCAAAAAAAAGAATGTGACCATTCGCAAAGCTCAATCTCCTCTTCAATGCACAGTCAGAATTGGCCTTAGTTCAACATGGGATGAACTTTCTGTTTAATTTGTTTTCACCTATTAAAATTTTATAGATCTGTGCGAGCAAATAAATTGGTATATATTTAATATACCAGTAATATTTCACTTTCATGTATAATTGTAGTATTAATACCTAGTGCGTGTTGTTCACTCATTTTTCAGCATTCATTTTGGAGCTAGTGCTTCATGTTTTGTGTAGTTTTACTGTTTCAGCAGCAACACAAGTGCTGCATATTACTGGCCAAAAATATAATCAATCATTTCCATGAGACATTTTCTAGGGGCTATAAAATATTTTTTTTTGCCCACCAATTGCTCTTCTAATTGGACATGGTACACTGTATATTACACATGAGCTGTAAAAAGATACTTGAATCTCCTTCAAGGAATGTAAAGGTATTTGATAGGCTACTAGGATAGTAATGGCAGACTTCGCTTCACATGAGTGTGTGGCTGCACGTTCAAGTAACTTTTTTACAGGGTGTACTTGAACTTCTAAACTTTTATGCGAGTTTGCACCCCTTGATTTTGCTGCTCCTTGCAAATGGCTGCTCATATGCTATAACATGAGGGGTCTGTCTAGCGTCTCACATTACTCCGCGCAATGAATGTGCACCTCGCACATTGCAATGCTAATACCAGCACTAAGCTAGATGTGACAAATATGATAATCCCTTGAGGCTCGTGTTGGCCAGTGGTGGAAAAAGCATGTAAATTGCCCAAGAACACAAATTGGAGGTCACTTATAGTCGATGACTCTCGACACCAAGCCTCACACTAGCTAACTGAAATATGTCATAATTTTGAGGTCACCCTGCTAACACTGACAGATTTCAAGTTCAGTTTTATCGCTGGTGCTAGTGTCAAGACAGCACTAACATTAGCACTAGCACTAGCACCAAACAGTATTGAAAGATTTAACACTGCATATACACACTCACCCCACACTGGGTAATCACTGGGTCCTGGAAGACTGAGCGGCAGAGAAGGCAGAACAGGGTTCTGTTTGGGGGCTCCACAAAGACGAGGGCCTCACTCTGTGCATTGTGGGAAGGAATTGGAAAAAGAATAGAACACAGACATCGTGAGACATAGAAACACACATAGGCCTTGGATATTCCACGAAGTAAATTTTTTTTTTTCTTTTTAATTTCATCGCAATCAAAGAACCAACGGTTCTTGAGTATGAATGGGGCTAATGTTTAAATAGAGGTTAGGTTCGTATAGATTGTCTTTTCCTTCTAAAATCATGTGAAAGGAAATATCACAGGACATTTCCATGAAAGGTTTATACAAGAAATTCAATCTTTAAAGGACAAGTTCACCTTCAAACCTAAGGACTGAGAGAATGTAGCAATATTAGTAGATCACATCATTGAAAGTTTGAGGAAAATCGGACAATCCGTTCAAAAGTTATGAATTTTTGAAGTTTTTGTGCAGTCACCGCTGGATGAGAAGACTACTGCAGTGTATGATGTCACATGCGTACAACAATATAAGGAAAATATAAAGAGAATTTCACAAAATTTCATCTTTTGAAAAAAGCACACATTTCCTTGACTCGTTACTGACATATGTTATGAGAAAGAGGCAAGTCAAGTGCTCTTTTATTTTGCGAAAAAAGTGAAAATATGTTAAATTTTCTTTATATTTTCTTTATACTGTTGTACTCATATGACATCACGAGCCTTAGTAGTCTCCTCATCCAGCGGTTCCAACACAAAAATTTTAAAAATTCATAACTTTTGAGTCGATTGTCCAATTTTCCTCAAACTTTCACTTTCTCTCAATTCTTATGTTTATGAAGGTGAACTTGTCCTTTAAATATAAAGCCCCCTTTGGCTGTTTTGCAATAAGCTGAAAATGCTGAAGTCTTTTTAACTGAAATTTAATGACTTTTCTTTCACATCTTGCACACATTTCAAAGCCCCATATATGGCAGTTTCAAATGACTTGTGTGTGTACAATGTACAAGTTTTACAAGAAGTGTCAGATAAGTGTTTTTTCCTGATTTTCTCAGATAACATCCCTTTTGGTTATCATTAAGTATTCGAGATGAAAATAAACAATAAAAAACAAAAAAGGTTCAGTTCAAGATGTAAATTCATTTTAATACTGTATAAGTTTTCACATAAATTCATTCATAATACTACAAAGAATATTTTAAACAAAACATTAGCCCATTTAAAGCTTTATTTAGAGGATAAGAGCCTAAAATCTGATGGACAAAAATATTATGCATAGATAAGCATAATTAGCATAATATAGCACAGATTACCATATTTTTGAAAATCACAAAATCCACAGAAGACAATGCAGGATAGACAAATACAGCAGATACAGCAGAAAAAAAAATCACCATAAATACAATTTGCTTGTATCTTCCCACAAAAACATCTATTGTAAGATCTAAAGAAGACTATAGCACAGCTGACAATTATTGACCACGCTGCACAAAAACATTGAATACAGAAAACAAGATCAGTGATGTTACATATCAACTGGAATCTGTATCCATACAGAAGAGTAAAAAAAAAAAAAAAAAAAGAGTGGGGGGGGGGGGGTAGCATGGCATAAAAGTAAAAAAAAGGTGAACTTCTTCCAAAAGTTTGAAGGCATTAAATAAGAAATGACTACCTACATTGTAAATCCATTCCCAGAAATAGAGAAAGATAAGGAGAAGTACATGAATAGAATAAATAATGATCACAATAATGAACAGTAATAATCATATTCATTACAAAGATTACAATCACAATCATAATAATAAAATGTGACATGAAAAGAATTGACGATGAAACTGACTCTGTATTTATGAACTTTTCACATTCTTTTGATCATTTTAACAAATTTGACATTTACATTTGTCCCCAAAGCAGGCACACATGAATATAAAGACACAATTCAAGCACATACTGAAAAATAAAATGATTATGTGAAAATGTGGTATACTCTGCCATACTTTTTCAAAGGGTTGGATGTGTTGTGAAATCTAGTAATCTCTCTTAAAATGCATGTCTGATCTTGCACTTCCGTCTCACAACAATCTTAATCCCTGATATCTCTCAGAAGCCCAATTTTAATCCAGTACAAAACAAGAGCACTGGCATGAAATATGGGTTTTCATGTTTTTGACACTGAAACAGTGCTTTTATATAATTCCACAGAAAATTAATATTAATTTACATAACTATATAGAGGCAGATACTGTAAATGCGGGGTTTTTTTTTGGGGGGGGGGTTTGGCGGTTGTTTAATATTCGCGAATAGGCTCTTGACTGCGAAAATAACAACATGCAAATATTTGGTAACAAACATTCGCCACTCACACACTGTCCAGGGCCAGCACAATAGCACTGCAATATCAAGTGACTACCAGTAATATTACATTTTACAGACAGATATAATCCAATTTCAAGTGATGTTTTAACAAAACAATTTGTTTGAGAAGTCACTCTTTCTTCTGATTGTTTGTGTTATCATTTATTTTTTGCAATCATCATGATAATAATAAGATCAAACTTAAGAACTCCAGAAATGTCTGATCAACTGCCATTCTAAAAAATATTAGCATTTACAGTAGAGTGATAAACAAATAGGTGTAGGTCCTACATGCAAACACACTTGTACCTAGAAGTAAAATGATTATATCATACTGATGTTTCATAAGTAAGTTCATATACGCATATATTGCATACATATACATTTGTATAGTCATGCAACTTCAGTATTGAATGAATTATAGTGGCAAGGTATTGATGTCATCAACGGTTTTCGGTGCTGATGTTTACAAAACGTTTCTATGTAGTTTAATTCACAACGATATACATCCGTGTACAAACTTGTATATTCATGCAACTTAAACTAGTATTATAATAGCAACGGGTATTGATGTCATCAAAGATCTTTGGTGCTGATGTCTACAGAATGTTTTTATACGTGTACATTCATGTTAAATGGGATGGCTAGTAACTGATCAGTGGGAATCAGTGGGAAAGCTGGGTGATGATTGTTCCAATCCTTGTGGGATTCATTTAAGAGTATATTATGTATCTATTGTTGTGTGAAAATTATTTGCTTCAGAATGGTCTCATATATTCAAGTAATATGCAGTTTAATTGCCCCATCACTGTACAGGCATGCCAACCTGGAAACATTAAACTGCACATTACTTGAATATGAGACCATTTTGAAGCAAATAATTTTCACACAACAATAGATACATAATGTACTCTTAAATGAATCCCACAAGTATTGGAACAATCATCCCCCAGCATTCCCACTGATTCCCACTGATCACTTACTAGCCATCCCCTTTAATATATAATGTATACCCATATACAAATTTGTATCATGCAACTGCAGTAACTAGTAAAATACCTGTACCAGAATTTGTATATTCATGTACAAGGTGTAGCTTCGGTAGCAAGTAAATTATAGCAACAGGGTGTTGATTTCATCAAATATGCTGATGTCTGCAAAGGCTAATGAAATGCATAGACATTTCACATGCAGTTGTACAGGCTGTACACCCATTTCCCTAATCTAATGTATCACAACATTCATGGAATTGTGTCATACTAAAGTAAATGGATTAAACATGGATTCAAGATAGTCCTGGGTCCCGTTTCATAAAACTTGTTATCAGTAACAACTGCCACATTTCTATGAAAAAATTGCTATCAGCCAATCAGATGCACGGATTTCAGCAGCTCATAACATCTTGGTAACAAGTTTTATGAAATGGGGCCCTGATTGAAAAATGGTTTTTAAACAAAATTAGTTTGCATTACTCTACACACAACTGACAAAAATGCATGCAAATTACAATGTACTACACATGCAAATTGAATCTGCTTGCCACAAGACTTCAAGCACAGAATATTTTCCTGCAACACTAAATCGTACTGCTGCACAGTCACAGAAATACATGTAGCTGCTGCAAAGCACTAAGTGTTGTACATTTTCACTACTGTTTAAGCTGTTATTTTCGCGAGGGTTAATTTCTGCAAATTTTGCCAAGCACTCTTGCACTATGTGCTAGGGTAATAGTACACTTATGATAGCTTAAGTTTCCATTTGCGAAAACAACATCTCGCGAAAATGTCTGAGACCTCCTCATTCACGAAAATATCTGTACGTGAAAATAACAGCTTATACAGAAAGGAACACAGGCAGAGAACAGTACATCTGACCAACCATGACCCCAAAGAATACTTACTTCAATCGTCACTATGAGGCAGAAATGCCTTCACTTATATTACAAGGAATTTTAAAAACGCTAGAAACATCTTAAGGGCAATTCCGCAGTTAGGTGGACATGACATGGATAAAAGAAATGTGCCTCTTTACCTTACTCCTTGATTTAGGTATCAACTAATGCCATGGATGTTCATCAATCATTAAGGTCTTTCAAATTCAGTAGATTTTATTTTTCGTATTTATAGATTTCGCGAGATCTAAAACCATCATTTAAAATGTACATGTGGGACTGGGGATGCTAAAATTCACTTAAATGCAAATTACAGTGGGTTCCTTTGAAATATTTTCCTCAAAGTTTTGCTAAAGAGTAAAAGTAAATACTCCAGAAGTCATGTGACATTTTGTCAATTACAAAAGGGTGAAATGACCTGCGGAATTACTCCGGACAAATGTAACGTTACTAACCGTAACGTTACTAACCATGCTTTGGGGGGTCTAGCTAAGAAATTATTGGTCGAACTCCTAAAACATTGTGTAAACATTTGTCATGATGCAATAATGGAAATTTATGCAACACTTTGTTTGAAGTAACTTGAATTTTTGCACACTTTTTGTTATACAAGACATTGATTTTTTTGTCATGTCCTTTTTTCGTAACGTTACTAACCAGCCCTTTTAGTTGCCATAGCAATTCTAATATTTCTTGGATTGCATTCATTCTTTTCTGTACCATAAACCTGGGAGGGATGAACATGTTTTTGACATAATTTTGACTTAAAATGAATAAATTGTAATTTAGTAGTAAAAACAAATATCTAAATTTGTTCAAATGTAACGTTACTAACCGCGGAATTGCCCTTAAGCTTATTACTGTTTGTAATACAATGTAGTTGCAATGTGATTGATTTCATTGAATCATCAGTATAAACTATATATTTATAAAAACATTCAAGACAGCCTAAAATACCACCAAAATTACAGAAACACACCTCAAGGAATCCAAGAAATTTGATATTATTGCTGTGCACTGTCTCTTTTAAAGCCTATTGAATTCCTCCATAGATTCACTCATCAATTTGCCATTGAGTGACACGGAAACTACACATACAATGTACATGTACACTGGCAGACCAAACCTTGGGTGCAGAAGGTCGCTGTTGCAGGTGCAATCATACAAACAGAGAGAGAGAGACAGACAGACAGACGCATAGACAAGACAGCCGATGCTACAACGTACCTCTTCTTCTTCCAGGCTACCCATCCTGGGTGCCTTCAGCGGCAACACCGTGGGCCTGGCCACGCTACCCTTCCCCGGAGCGCAGCCGTCAGGTTTCCCACACAACTTCCTCCGCTGCTCCGACGCGAGAAATCCAAGGAAAGGGGGCAAACGAATGCCGGCATTGTTACATGGCCGCACTTGCCAAAATTTGTACACACATTGAGGGGGAGATACACTTGCTGCAGTCAGTCAGATAAACGACTGAATGACAAATCTTGATTAATAATGCCTCCTATTGTAGCAGTCTCACTCTCAACCAAACAGCTGTTTGTCAACTTTTTTTTTCTTGTCTTCTCTTTTTTCTTTTTTTTTGCACAGGAGAAAACAGGAAACACAGCAACGGAATGCAGACTGGGAAAATGTCATGCATGAATTTTACAGGAAACGTAAAAAGCGCTCGTTCGTGGAAGTTGGAGTAAGGCGAAAATGTGTAGCTGAGTAACTTCCCCCTCACTCACGCAGTAAACGCCGGCTCAAAGTCTGTTTACCACCGCCGTGGGAATGAGTGAATGAGTTTTCGGTACTTCTCCCTTTCTATTTTTTTTTTCCTTCCTGCGCCAAGTGGGTAAAGCTCAGAGGGGAAGTTACTCACCCATATTGCTACGACGCGTCGTCGGTATTTAGCGTGACGACGGCAACCACACGAGAGACCTCAGCCGGGAGGGAAATGGTGGGTAAAAACGCAAAGGAAAGGTGTCCGGTGAGTGACACAGAGGAACCATATAAGATATGCCTCACAAAACCGGGGCCAAATCAGCTGAAATTGGCTGAAATTGGAGTGGGTGGGAAGTACGCCGGTGACGGGAAAAAAAATAGAGAGGAAATAAGGCACCAATAAGTCAAATTCTTGACTGGGGCAAGTGCCAGCCAGAGGAAAAGGAGGAATTGTAGGAGCACCTGATTTTAAAACGGAACTGGAAGAGGGGATCACTTTAATTTCCTCAAGAGCTAAACTGAATTACAGCCAGATAAACACGCTCAGCGGCAAGTCTGCAAGCCAGAGTTCTGGGCAGGAGTTTGAGGATCGGGGGGGCTGTGGGAGAAGATATTTTGTCAAACGTGGTTGGTAGGACGCGCCAAGGCATCTATCATGAAGTGTGGAAGGTCCTACATGTGTGCATATATGAATTTTCAGAAGTGGTTCGAGTCATTATGTGTTCAAAATGTTCAAATCAAACCTAAAAAGTCTTCCGTATCTTAACTGATGATCATGAGAAAAAATAAATTTACAGAGCTGTGATCATTTCTTTGGTTGGTGAAAGCATCTGCGAAACATGCCGTAAAAGAACATTGCATTTTGCTGTTCTCATTATAGGTTTTGTCTTCTTTTTTTTTTCTTTTCTTTTCTTTTTTCTGCAAGGGAGGGGCCATTAGGGATAATGAACAGGTAAGTGCGGGGCAAACAAATTGCTAAATGAGAAACGATAATCGGTTGTGCCTTAAAAGTGGACCTTTGATTGACAAAAAGATCCCTCTCTAAATCCAGTGAACACCACTTGTCACAGGCCCTTTTAAAAAACAACACGACAAAAATAGTTTATAAAAAAGTAATGGGTACAGCTTACATTACTCATTGCTTTAATCTAAAAAAAAAAAAAAAAACTAGAAAAATATTGTTGGAAATCTAAAGGAATACTTGAATTTCTCACAGAATTATAAAAAAACAACAACAACACACACACACACAGTTTAGTAGATTGAGCAAAAATGTAAAACATGTGGATCTGGCACACTGGTACTCTTTGGATGATGCTTGGTAGAAAGTGGTTGTGTGTCGTTTTACCCAAGAGCCATTACCTCTGATGATATCTTCTGTGTAGGGGTGATGGGGGGGGGGGGGAGAGGAGATGGAGGGGAAGGGAGAAAAAAAGAGACTGGTATACTTACAGCACTGTCCATGTCTTCATTGTAGGACAGACTCGAAGGGCTGCGATTCTTGAAGCCGGGGGACGGAGGGCCCAGAGCGTTGTTGGCTAGATTCTCTCCCAAACCTGGAATTTTTGAGATAGAGAAAGACGGAGAAATTTTTTTAAGATCTGACAGGAGGATACAGCACTTGCTGAAACTGAAGGATTAGTCAAGTCAAAGTATGTTATAGAAGTGGTAGGAACAATTTGGAAAATTGGGCACATTGTTTTTAAAGAAGTCAAAAAAATCTTACATGGTTTCAAACATATTCAAAATGAAAAGACAATACATTAATAAATCCAACTAATAAAGCCTTTTGATTCAGAATCAGTGCATACAAGTCATATGAAAATGAATTGACATTTTATAGTATAATGATAGTTTATTGTAAACACAGATGCAGAACAGTAGCATTTAACAACTACACAATAAGGTCATACTTTCACGATACATTTTGATATCTAAGTATGGACTTTCCCCTACAATGTTCACACATTTACATGATATGTATGGATATTTCCTCTACAATATGCATCCACATGTGAAAACAAGCGAGAAAAGGGAGGCATAATATCTGTCTTGTAGGTTTTTTTGTCATCTGACAGAAAAGTCCTATTTGCAAGATACTGTAAGAATCATTCATCAATTATTTGTATTAGCATTTCCCCGGCACACAATGAACTCAAAATTTTCCCTGCTGCAAATGAATTCGCACACACTCACAATATATTTCTGCACAATATCCAACCCACCGCACTAACAGACAACCATACATGTAGTGAACATGCGTACTGTCTTCTCAAACATGGTCCACACTATGTATGAAATCACACAAGCAAATATTTTTATCAATATCAACCACACTAAGACATTATTTAGGGAAACTCACAGGAATTACTCTAATCATCATTCACATATAAACTTGATGGTCATTTTGATGCTACTGCTAGCATTTATACACAACATTTGAACGTTTACAGATGAGCCACAGAAAAAAAAAGTAAACCGATTATACAAAAAGTCGTTAGCAGCAACAGATTAGAATATGGATGAGACACAAATATTTCAACAATATCAAAATCACCATGATTTTTAAACCTATTGACAGCTAAAAGAAAAACAAAAATTAAACACTTAAGATACAAAGTCATGGCATCGGCAATTAGAAATATCTATGAGTCACAAACAATCTTATATCAAAATCATACAATCTGGATCTATTGGCAGATCTTACATGTATGCATTTGTCTTATCCAGGGTCAGAATTGTTGTAGTAGTAGATATTTTTTTTGTCTTTTTTTTAAAACAAAATCACTGAAAATCTGCTACATTGATGAGGCCTGCAAAAATAATTACCGAGTGACATGATACTATGAAATCTGAAATTGAAAGTCAGCTCCAACACCATGCTATTGACACACACACAGGTTAGCAAAGAAATGGAGAATACTTACAGCAGGTACATGTACAATCAAATTCAGTCAGTTACACAGTCGAGCACGGCCAATGCGACTCACAACACACGCATCAACTTGGCACCGGGCAACAACTCCCCCTCGCAACGTCTTGGCGTTTTACGTTTCAGTGCGAGTATTTTTTTTTCCTTCTCTCTCTCTATTTCTCCTCCACTTTCTATGCAGCGGTGAACCATGAGCAAACTACATAATTCCCATCCTATCAACGTTAATTATGCTAATCGCCGAAACACTAGGGCTAGATTTACTTCCCCCCTCTATTGTTAAAAAGCGCCGTGCCACTCGGTTAATGCACCACTGACATCATCCATACACATGGTTCACGCAACTCCCGTACTCGGTGACGAGGGGGAAAAAAAAAAGTCGTTTTTGTTTGGCCCGCTTCCAAGTATACCATGCATAATGCTAGGAACACGGTTGAGCTAGGGAAAGAGGATGCCAGGAAAAGACAAGGAAAAGTTACCAAAAGAGGACGGAAGGACTCCCCTCATCAAAATGGAAGACCCTCCTCTGTGCACTCGGCACAAAAAGAAAAAAAAAAGTATGTGAGAACACATTGGCATGCATGTGTGTGCGTATGTGTGTGTGTGTGTGTGTGTGTGTGTGTGTGTGTCATGGCACAAAATTGCCCATTTCAGCCAGATGAATGCTGTAGACATGTGTAATGAGAAATCAAGAGAGAGAGAGCACAAGCGCAGCTCCAGGATTTACGACAGGAAGGACAATATTAGAGGAGAGAAAAGACCCCCACGGTGGTTGCGTACATGACGGCCGATCTCACAGTCACGCTCGCGGCTCAAGCCCGCCAGATTTTCACAAGACGAGACAGATTATTGTCAATCGCGGTGAGAGCGAGCTCCCCGAGATATACACTCTTCCCTTTGCTCATCCCCGATCTCAAACCGCCTGATGAGATCAAAAGTTTTTTATCGATCCCTCAAACTCCCCAAGCATCTCTCGTAAAAAACAAGATCACATTCCTCCGCACACTCACGCAGGCCCGGTCATTCGCGGACCTGTCAGGGTGTTGTATCATGAATTGCACCCCTATTACTAAACTGCATCAGTTTACCACCCTATACTGAATATTAGGACAATCTTTACTACCAGTGGTTAATCCTCTGTATAAAAATAAAGTCCAATGTATTAACCATCACATTTGAATGGTCACCATTTCACTCAGGAATGCCATCTTATCAAGATCTGAAATAAGTTATTGCTTTATTAAGTCTAAAAATGCATCAGATTAACAGTAAAAAAAGAAAAAACACACACATAAAAAACTTCACTTAAATTTTATATTGAGAGAACATTCACATGTATATGATGGTGAAATGTCTTGTTTGAAAGTTTGAAAAAAAAGTCAACCGTACCTGAAAGGCAACCCATTTTATTCCCAGCAGTAAAGCGATCATTCCAAGACCATTCCAGAAGCAAAGGTTCTCCGAATGCACCAAACTGGGTTTCTATGACTGATCAGTTTAACAAACTGTGCAGGTGCTTACGAATATCAATAGTACATCATATTTGTAAGCATAGGTACATGTATTTTAACTTTTTTTTGTCATTGTCTGGACTTTTCCTTGGTTGATGTTGTTGTTGTTGTTCCTCAATCCTGTTACTTTATGACAGTACTCCATGATCTAAAAGGAAAATTGATCTCATTCTTCAAAGTGTAATGACTCCGATGACCTGTCTTTGCATGTAATGATACTCTCCACAACACTAATTTTTATCATCACTGAAGTCAATGTGTTTGTGTGTGTGTGTGCGTGTGTATGCGTGTGTATGTGTGTTTGTGTGTGATAAAGTGAGACCACTTAAGTCCCCTGTTAATCCCCTTATTGGTCCAACTGGCCTCGGACTAATACATGACAGATCACATGCCTAACAGCGGCGGCGGCAGCTAGGTCGCACCGGGCAAACACAAACAGTCCTCTAGCTGCACCGACCGGACCCGCTAAGGCACCGCGCGGGACCGCAGCCCGGCAGTGGGTCCCGGCAATAGCTGTGCGAGAAAAAAAGGGGTGTGGTGGGGGACATGATGTCATATGATTGGCGGGAGATCATCCACATTTCCTGTTTAACACCAATCCACCCCCTCACCAACAAATTCCCATCCCATAACCCCCCTCCATCATCCCCCCACCCATCTCACCCTCCCCTTCCTACAGTCATGTTTGCATTTCCATGGTAATTGTATTGGGCAGGGTGTGTTGCTATTAATCATGACGTATAATCTCATGTTGACACCAGAGTTGCATGCACCGCTTCGCAGGTGTTCCTTCTAAACCACAACAAAAATGGTACACCGATTTAGAGGTAAAGAAGATCTCACAAAACATTTACAACTTACTTTTTGCCTTTGGACTTTTAGGGGTAAGGAATAAAATTTTCATGTAATCATGTAATCATCACACAAAAGAATATATAGGGCTCAACATTAGTGGTGACCACTAAAAATTGAAGTTGGGCTGTGAAATTTCCAAAAAAGTTTATCTTTTGGTGGCCCAATAGAGCGACTACAAAATGTACAATTTGGATTGTCATGTTTCTTTTTATTTGGGGCCAATACATTTTTTTTTGTCACCAAAATTTCAGATCTAAAGATATTTATGTGTATATCGACTGAAGGTTCTGCTATTACCTAATCTTATTTATACAAAGAGTTGACTGTTAATACCACCTGACAGCCAGCTCCTTCAAGATGATAGCAATAAACTTGAAAATCAAAGTGCACTTAAGTACTCAATGTTAGAATATAGGCTTTAAAAAAAAGATAACTACCAGGTACTCCCTTTACAAGAGTCTTCAAGTCAATAACAAGTGATCAGAGCTCTTCAAAACCACAGTGATACACTTGAACCTTTAATGGAAATTTTTTTGCAAAAAAAAAAAATGTCTTGTCTGACAAATATGTTGATGTTTGGCGGAAGGTTCCAGGATGAAGAGTTCATTAAAAGTGATTCACACAAGAAAAGACCACAAGCCACTTCATTTGCCACAATATTGTCACTATCAACTCCTTGGTTAATTGCCGGCTTTGTGGCAATGTGCCTATGTGCAGTGAACATGATTTTCTTTATCATCTCTGTACTAATTGAAAGCACAATTAATTTCTCCTCTTCTTTATGGGGGTGGGGTCTTCTTTTTTTAAGTGTACAAAAAGCGCACATACAGTGTACTTGAATAGTGAATTAAATGCCATGATTTACCACATATATATGGGCATTAAGGTGTGAATTTTCTTCGATTTGTCTCCCTCTAACAAGGGAGACAAATTGAAGAAAATTCACGCCTCAACCTTCACCCCTCAACTTAATATTCTCTTGCTTTCATATATTGGCATTGTCAGAAAGAATTTGAATTTTGTCAATATGAGGAGATATGACTTTTCAGAACTAATTTCATGCATGTCACTTTAAGAAACCCAGAGAAAGGAACAGGGGACATGACTGGAAAGGAATGTGATAAAGGTGATGACTTTTGACAAGTTGAAGTGCTCAAAGAGACTTGGGCAAAGTTTTGTGCGTTCAGCTGAGAGTTGTTTGAAGCACTTGCAGAATTTCTGCACACATCCACCATGCCTACAGTGCGTATTACCAACACAAAAGCTTACCTTGTGAAAGCATGCCAGAAAGTTCATTGACTTTCCGGGTAGTGCAGCTTTCGACAAAGGTCAACTTTTTGGCTCGCGTACACGTAGGAACCCGCAAATCAGACGTTGCTACAGTGTCGCAATTTAGAAATGGGGGAAGGAAAAAATATCAGTACTCAAAAGAAAAGAAGTACATTCTCAACCTTTGTTTCGGCTTGTCAGACACAATTAGCAAAACATTGTATAGACCACGCTAATTGTAAACCACTTACAAGCTGTTTTTTAATTCCTTGCTGATGGTACTGACTGCACTTTTTTTTTTCTCCCCTCACATTTCTCAGAAACACGTCTGAATCCACTCAAGGGAATGTGGTGTGTAAAATGCTCCAACCGACACATGCAGGCTCTCGGGTGCTCTTATAGATCATGCCAAATTACTTCGGAAGGCATTTCTACTCAGAGTGGCATTTCAATACTCAATCAAAGCTTAATCAAATTACCTGAGCAAAATTTATGTAATTTTAGATATTATGAATGAATCAAAAATCAAAAGTTCATTTGCCTCTTGCTATTGTAGACATCCTGAAAGGGGGTCCATCACCAAATATATAATTATGTAAATATATAACATTATAATTCATGATATGTTTGTGAAGTCTATTAGTGTGTAGTCTTGAATTTACCAGATGTCTTTAACTGCCTTATATCCAAGGATGCCAACTGTGTAAACAGCATTACAGGATTCTGAGGGCTGATAAGGTGTGTTTTGGTAGAAAAACAGTATTTTTACCTTTCCTGGAATAGACATACATGTGAACGTGATAAAAGAAAAACATTATTTTCCACAAAACTTGAAGTATTTTTGGCAAAAAAAAAACAAAAAAAAAACAGTACAAAATACTGAAGGAAGGTAACAGAATTTCTGTAAATCCTACTTGCTTAACTGCAATGAAGTTTCAAAAGACAATTTTCTCAAAACCGTTCAAGAGTATACTTTGGGAAAACACAGTGGGCATAATTCTATTGATAGCCTAGAAATAAAAATATACCATATTTTGCAAATCAAATCAACATTTGATGGCTTTACATTGGTTATAGTAATGATGAGTCATCATATGAAATACTGGTGTTTTAGCATGTCAAGTAATAAACAGATAATTTCACTGAATAACAATGTCTACATTTTAAAGGTGACTTCGAAAATCTTTCCATCACATTGTCATGTTAAAATACACTTTTGTTCAGATCAGAGAAATCATGGCATTTAATAGCTACCACAGAATGCCATATGAATGAAGAGATAGAAAGCATGTAATCTGACGGAAATGTATTCTAATATATACAATCGCCACCAGTTCAGATAGGTCCTAGTTGTCCTTGACTTGACTTTCACACAAGTACAGCGGATCAGATTAATTCTGATTGATCTTCTCTTTTGAGGTTAGTACTCTCTTTTTGGTTGTTGAATTTGCTTTTTCCTCTTTAAAAGATGGAGAACACAAAAGATCACATGCTTGGCCATTTAGAAGGGGGAAAAATTAATAAGAAGGGAAACCCACATGCAGAAAACAAATTGGTTTGCACAATGGATACCTTCCTCCCTATCATCCTGCCATTGGTGTGCACAGAGATAACGGAGGGATATTCATGTCGAGTTTCAATCTCCTCATCTCAGATGGCAGAGGAAGTTACTGCCTCTGTGGGAGATGCTCAAACTTTTAGCCAATAGTCTTTTATCTGCTACTATCTGTCTGTTTGTCCGTTTCTGGCTGTTTCTGATGAGAATATCTGTTCTCCACCCCCCCCCCCCCCCCATCAGCCCACCTGCTAGGGATGACTGGAAACGTCCGTATCATGGGGAGGTGTCGAATAAACGCCAGTGAAGGTTCGAGCACAGCGGGAAGGGATGAACTTCGGGAAAACCACACAGTAACACAATAATGACAATTTCCAGTCATGCGGGTCACAAGAGTGGCAATTATACAGTCAAGTTTTCATTCTTTTCCCCTTGCTGTTTTTGTTTTAAGTCTCTGAATCACAGTTCCTACTTCGGGTCACTGAAGACACTGAATCAAGTGTTTCAAAGGAGGTAAAATCACCAGAGGTAGACAACACGCTGGGCCTTTCTGAATGAAATACCTCAATGTCTTGACAGTTTCCATGACAACACACTGGGCAACTTTAATGAAATACTGCCATTATGATCATCTCCATGGTAACTATTTTGTCTCCTTCCGATATCATCACCTAAAATGTGCCCTACTCGGCCAGCAGATAACTCGAGTTTGAAAAGTTCATAAAGTTGGCAACAGAGAGGCTCTTGTGTCCTAGCTGGCGAGATTGGTGAAACAGGACTCTATCAAGATGGAACACACTCTGAGAGCTGGTTTTCCAGCTACAGCTATTAAGAAATTGTAAGGACTACATAAAACTACTTGGTACCCAATTTTAAGATGTAATGTGGGTGATTCATCTACCTCCAGCTGTGTCAAAGCGTGAGCTTTACAAATATTGTATCTTTAAGTGGAGTGTTGTGCTACATTTCATGAGACACAGTTTCGCACTACCATCTTTCTGTATAGTGTTTGTCTGAACCAATAAATGTGAGCTTGATAGCTCGGTGCTGTATTGAATTCAATTCTTCACTTTACATGAGTACATGTGACCCTTGGTTGTTTTTCCATGTTCTGTTGGGAGTAAACTAAGCTTGAAGTTGAACCTGAAAATAGGCAATTTTTCACTTTGATGACTTGCTTTCACCATTTTTTTTCCTTTGTCTTTTTACAGTTCAGACTTAAACAAGGGGTAAAGAGGTAAAAGTGGGATTAACATTACAGGATATCAGGCATGATGACTTTTGGTCTCATCCTATTCCGATAAAAGTTTTACAACATCCCATTTCGCTTACGGTACTCGATTCAAAGAGCACTGCACGAATGGTTTTCATTCATGGTGAGAGCATGACTTCAATCTATATGCACGTGGCATGGTTTTAGCAACTGCTCCCAGGGGTGAAGGAGACAAAGCAAAACTGTGAAAAGTGGCGACAGTGTATCTTCATACATATAGCACCCTCCCAGTCCCGCATGTGTCACTGCATGCGCGTTTCTTGCTCGACACGCTCCGCTGACAATGTTGTTGATGGGGGGACCCCCTCGACTCATTAAAATGTGCCCTGAAAACTGTACGGTTGGGACACTCTTCCGGATCAAAACCAAACACTTTTAGCTCATGAATGTTAAAAGGCGCTCACTCTTTGTACCCCTTTTTGAGTGGCATGGTGAAGAGAGAACAAAACACTTCTCCAAGTTCCAGTCGCTGGGCTTGGTCCCGAGAGCTTAGCCGGGTGGGTGATATGACCCTTTCACCACTTACAGATAGGTTTCACCCTCATATTAAAAAATTTGTGTGCTCACGTTTTTGAGTGTTTTGTGTTTTTTTGTGCTTTTTTTTTTGCAAAACTTTCGGTCTTTTCTGCAGCATGAGCTGAATTTCCTTTAATAAACTATGCATGAGATGTTTACAACTCTCTGATACATGTATGGGGGGGGGGCACTAGAAAGTTGCCCTGAAGACCAATTCTTTTTTTTTTTTTTTTTTTGCTTGTTAGCTGATGAAACCCCAGAAGTGGCACCAGAAATATAAACTGACCCCCCCATCCCCCACTCCCCCCCCCCCCCAACACTTTCAAAATCGTGGCATCGGCTGTGGAGAAAACATATTAAAATTCCCCCCACAATGGGTAAAGGCTCACTGGAATGCAACCTTGACGATGCACGTATAAAATACAAGAAATTATGCACGTATAAAGCAAATGAGTCATTTCATTGGATTCCTTGCAATCTTGTCAAAAAAAAAAGGAAACATGATTCGTGGATCTCTGCATCACTAATACTCTATTTCAAACAAAATTAAGTTTTCAGAAATTTAACGGAAATTTCTTTTCATTGCTATCATTTGAAAGAGTCCCATGACTGAGTGACATTATGAAAAGCTCATTCAAGAAGCCATCTGCTGAAGTAAGCAGTGAGTAACTTTTGATCACTCTTCTCAGAAAATGGGAACCATTTGAAGGTTCACAATGTTTTGATTTCCCACCCACTTCTATTCATCATTGGGTGCTTGATAGATGCTAAAGTGGAAAATATGTTTATAAACTTGATGGGTGATTACAAGGCATTGGACTTTTGATGACAGTTATTCCACATATTTCCTTGGTGCAGTGATTCAATGCACAATAGATTTTTTCTGTCACATGGATGATAATTTTTTTCTGTGGTACGAAATCTGCACAGCGTGTTTGGAAGTTGCATGCAATCTGAACTCAAGTATTCTTAAAATGAAGTTTTACAAGCATCACTCATACATTTAGTGCAGTTTATTTCATTGTACTAATATCCCATCTATTAACCCAATTATTCCTGTGGGAATTGCTGCAGAAATCATCATTGTGATCAACATTACTGTAAAACAAGGAATGTTTGCGTGCATATTAACTTTGTGAATTTTGCAGGAGCCAAAATTTGCGAAATTAGAATGCATGTGAAAGTTCTTAAATGTCTACTCTATATGCATTAGGCGCGGTCAGACTGGCAAAAGAATCAAGAAGTTTAACATCGCTATTTTTAAGATCTCAAACTTTTGCCAGTGTGACCACAAACTTCCCACAAAACTTCGAACTCGAACTAGGGATATTTCCCTCACCCCCATCAAACTTCTCGATCTGTTTGCGGGTGGTGTCTCTGAAGTGCGAGGCCATTGTCATGTACAGATGTGCATTGTTACATCACAATCACTAGCCGTCGAACAGCACACTCTTTCTTCTTTCTTGCGCACGCGTATCAATGACCCAAACTTCACGATCTTAAACTTTTCGATCTTTTGCCAGTCTGACCACGGCTATTGAATGTTAGAGGCAACTCGCGAAAATTTCATGCCACGCAAAATATCGTGTTTGGCAGTAAAATTGGTAACTCTAGAGTTCCATTGCATACCTCCTGTTAGAAAAAAGATGAAATGTGACTTTGCATCACAAAACCAACAAAAAGTCGCACTTCCTGATTATACTCGAGTGTTCAAAATAGGTAAAACAAGTCAACCCATTCAAATTTTAGATTTTCATATTTTCTGAAAGAGCAATGCTTAATTCTTCTACATTATTCTTAAGTTTGGGACCATAGAACGAATGGGAATTTGCATTTTCAGCAGTTTTTCTCAAACACTTATTTTGTAGAATAGTGTGATTATGCCTTTTGGTTTCTCAAAAGTCCTCTACACACTCTTCACTTTCAAGTAACTTTTGACAGGACGATGCTACTGCTTCGAATGTTGGTATCAGTAATGGATAGGATGTGTTAATTGACCATGCTCAATTTCAGTTTGAGTGATGCCTCATTTTAAAGCTTAAAGTGCGCTCTTTAAGAATCTGCCCCTAAACTTAAAGGACAAGTTCACCTTCATTAACATAAAGATTGAGAGAATGTAGCAATATTAGTAGAACACATCATTAAAGTTTGAGGAAAGTCGGGCATTCCGTTCAAAAGTTATGAATTTTTGAAGTTTTTGCGCAGTCACCGCTGGATGAAGATAGAAGACTACTGCAGTGTATGATGTCACATGCGTATAACAATATAAGGAAAATATAAAGAGAATTTCACAAAATGTCATTTTTTGAAAAAAGTACACATTCCCTTGACTCGTTACTGACATATGTTATGGGTAATATTATTCCCATTGCCTTTAGAAAGAGGCAAGTCAAGTGCTCTTTTATTATGCGAAAAAAGTGAAAATATGTTGAATTTTCTTTACATTTTCTTTATACTCTTGTACTCATATGACATCACGAGCCTTAGTAGTCTCCTCATCCAGCAGTTCCGACACAAAAATTTTAAAAATTCATAACTTTTGCATCGATTGTCCAATTTTCCTCAAACTTTCACTGATGTGTTCTACAAATATTGTTGCATTCTCTCAATCCCTGTGTTTATGAAGGTGAACTTGTCCTTTAAAAAAAAAAATGTCTAGTGACTTTTTGTTGGTTTTGTGATGCAGAGTCACAAATGGAACTGGCAAATTTCATCACAACTGCACAAATACAGGGGAAAAAAACATACAAATTTTGCCATCTTGAGACAGGAAAATCAACTTTAATCATCTTGATGCATTGCCGATTTGAGGATCAGTTTTTACATCAATACAATTCTGAGGCTTTTTATAAGTCTGAAACTGAAAAACTACAATGGTATATAACCAGATGGACGGCTCATATGAGAAAGTTCCAATTCTACCCTATGAAAAACTGGCAATGAATGATAAAACAATACAGCATCAAACAGCAAACAGGTGGTTAATTCTGGACCCTTGATGGAGTCAGAATCTCGTGTTCATCTCAGAGAAGGAAGTTCGGATGAAGACTGCACTCTTGACCTGCACTGAGATATGCTTCAGGCATTTTATGCTCATTTTGATTTCTTGTCTCTCCTGTTTCATTTTTGATTTATTTCCTTTCATCTCATTTCAGTTCATTCCATTTCACCGAAGAAAAAGAACAAGGAAGGCTGTAAAACTAGAAAAAAAAAAGAAGAAGAAGAAAATAGATCTTAAAGACAGACAAAAAGGAAGATCATTCTTCCTAGGAGCAATTTTGAGGGGTTAAGGCGGGACAGCCCACTATTTCCGATTGGTAGCAGCACTACTGCCGCTGCGCTCAGTCACAAGCACGATTTGAAACAAGTTCCAGTTGCAATGGATTTTTGAGGATGACTAGAAATTCTTGATTTCACTTGTGGACGCGTCTCTGGTAGATCGGAGGCGACGATGACTGGCTTTGTTGAGAGATGTGCCAAGTTGCAAGCCAAAATACGAAACCGAAACAAATCCAGGATAACATCTCTGTCACAATCTTTCCCTCCGTTTCCCTTCATTCTCATTCTTTCTCCCTTTTTTACGCATTTGACTCTAATCCCACCTCCCCCTCCAGCAACATCCGCGCCACGTTGATCAGAGTTGCACACAAATTAATCTCACATTTTGAAACGTTCAGAGCGGATTGCGCGATAGAGTCGCGAGATTAATGCTTGATGCGAAAAGCCTGACACCAGAAGTGTGAATAAGTTCCTACCAGTGGATGGGCCATATCCCGTGCCTTTGTTCTGCGAGGGCGATATCAATCAAAATCGCCCCACCTCCAGGAAATCCAAGGGAACGGGCACGATGATGGGATGCATCTTGGTGAAATTCGCAGCACGTGTGGAGGGTGCTCATGCCAAGGCGTTCAGTTCACTACCCCCAGACCCTGTGTCTGTAAACGCTGCATCATTCTGCTACAGTTACTGATCAAAGCATTGTACTGGTCATCTCAATGAAAGGACAGAGTTGGATTTTGACAGGACATCACTTAAGTGATTATCTGACCATTTACATAATACAAGGTCTTGTCATCCCTGTGACGTTATGAAACTGTGCCTCTTGCTTGAAAGTTCTCAACATGAATCGAGGAAGGAACAAATATCAGGAAGATTGTATACTAAAGTCTTACAGTCTATAGATATAAACTACAGGATATAGATGCTAAGCATCTTTTAATATCACTGTTGTCTTTAAACTCTTCTTGTACTGCATCTGCCATAGTGATTTAGGAATGTACCTTCAAGGGAGTAGGGCCTTTATGATTTTCTTTAGACCTCAAAATTCTACATATGATTAGAGCATAATACTAGTAGTTTTTTTTATTTTTTATTTTTGATATGCACAGATTCTTTTGGGGTTGATCAACCTCAAGATATTTCATAATGCAGAGACTGAAGGTTAGAAAAACCTATTATAGAATGGGCTTTAGAATCTCTGTAATCTGATTGGTCAATTGTCATGCATTGATTTTTACTGATCCACACTGAGCCATGCGTCCAATAAAATCTGAACATATGACCATACATCCAGTAAAATCCGAATGCATGGTTCAAGTCTTGTATAGTGTTGTAGGTGTACCAGATGCATGATAGGGCAAATGGTTGTATTTCATGAATTTACGGGCTCATTTTATAACACAAATGATGCACAGGCCTATTTCGTGGATCAGTGAGAATTGGATGCTCTCATTTAACTTTGGAAGGGTCTAATACCCACGAGCGCAACGAGTGGGTTTAAACAATTCCAAAGTTAAACTTGCGCAGCCAATTCTCACCGATCCACTCTAAACCTGTGCATCATTTGTATACTAGCACACTTTAGCTGAACTCACTCTAACCTTACAAAAAGGGGGTGAAGTACATCATAAAATGGTCTGTACATTTTCCAAATTTTTTGTGCTGCAAATTTCATGTCCTCTTGCCCAAAACACACTGTGATGAGGAGGTTTATGCCACTTGCCTACACCATAAAAGCCCATGTCACTTGACCACGCCCTTTAACAGCAGAGTTTGCTAGTGATAAATTCATGGCTGCACCAACGGTCGGCACGGTTGCTCTCTACGTATCATGTAGACTCTTGAGTTGGCAACAATAATCCCATGGCGTTTACGTCGTTCTGCCTACTGCGCCTCTGCTGTCATAGTGATATTTCAAAGTCATTACCACTGTAAGTAAAGAATATAAACCTAGGAAAATAACATAACACAGCTCATTTACAAAATTAGAAATATACTTATCCAAGAAGGATCCCTTCAAAAGAATTGTCTTACAAAATGTTCAAATTGTTGCAATCATTTCTAGGATTTAGCAACTACTTAAAGAAAAACTCCTCTCCTCATAAAAACATCATTACTAAATCATTAAAATTCTAGAATAAGTCAATATGGATAAATTACTAATTTCCTTAAAAATTCAGTTAGAACAAAAAAAATTGCAAAAGATTTTTTTTTTTTTGGTGCAAATAAATGATAGAGCTGTACAGGCTACAATCATATAGTCACTCTGTAGAGATTTTACAATGTAGACTATACCCCGCGGTTGGCTTTACCCCGTAGAGAAGTAACCATGTTGCAACTATTCCCTTTAGAGACTATATATGCTCTGTAGAGACAACACCGTTTATAGACTATGCCCTCTAGTTACTATATCCTGCAGACTATACTATAATTATGTAGAGACTATACTCTGTAGATTATAGAAGACTTTACCCTGTGGACTTGAATTTGCACAGACTATACCCTTTACATACTATACCCTGCAGAGACTATTCCCTTCAATACTATGCCCTGTAGACCAACACTGTGAAGATTTTACCCTGTAGACTACACCGTGTAGACTATTCCCAGTATATCGTACTCTACAGACGATGCTACGTACAGTCTTTCCTATCCTGTAGGCTATACCCTCTAGACTATATCCAGAGGACTATACCCTCTTTCAAAAACCTTCAGGAGACTACATCTTGAACTGTTTACCTTGTTTAGAGATTATCAAACGCAATTCATTAAGGGTTGTTTTTCATTCTCAGCTTGTACAAAATGACATGACCTTGTTAAATGACTGGTTAGGATCAAATACCACATGACAATTAACATACAATCCATCCTTTAAAACAATGACATACACCGGCAGTTGCTCGTATTTTGCACGAGGTCGCTGAACACTACAAACAAATTCTCGATCTTCGTGAGATTAACTCGGCCATCAACCACAGTTACACCACACAGCCCGAGAGTGACAAGATATTTTGACTCTTGGCGGAAAAGGGAGTGGGCACGGGGCAAAGCTGTTTGTCTTTAGCGTACCAGGGAATCGGCATCCGCTGTGGAAAAATTCTGATGTGAACGTGAGTAATAACTCTAAAGGATTTTCCTTTCTTATGTGTGTATTCTTGTGTGTGTGTGTGTGTGTGTGCGTGTGTGCCTGTTTGTTTACAGACAGCAAATATGTTTTCCATCTCTGACATCTTTATTACATTGTGTGAGACTAGTCTGTGGAAACAGCCAGCCTCTCCCAAAACTCATAAAAAAGAAAAATACAATCAATCTCTTCTTCTTCTTCTTCGATCTTCTTCTACTTCGATCTTCTTCTTCGATCTTCTTCTTCTTCTTCTTCTTCTTCTTTCTCTACTTAGCCAGACAGCATTATGCAAAAAAAAAAAAGAGAAGAATGCCTTTAAGAATGTTGGAATGGTGCTTGCAGTAAGAGCAAGATTTTTTTTTCAGTGATTTCTCATGCAAATCTGCATTCCTTGCACAAGTCTGCCCATGATATGGTGATAACAAAATGGTACTTTCTGATTTTTTTTAAAAGTATTTAATACAAATTGCTCTTCAACGTACAGGGAGAAAGAAAAGTAAGGATGAGAAAGACGCTGAAACAGAATTTGGAGAACATGACACCTCAATGGGTCAAATGATGGGCCATGTGCCTGAAAAATCCTCCAAAACTCCCTCTCCACAGACCCCCAATTTCCCTGACAGAAGACGCCAATCTTAGTGGGTGGGGCTGTGATAATTTGACATTTCCCAGGGCTGTGCCAGCACCTGGCATCGACTGACTGCTGGTGGAGAAAGAGACAACTGGACAGACGGACAGACATGAGAGTATGTACATCCATCAAGTACAGCTGACAGACACACAAACAGGATAAGGAATGGATATTGGGAGTGGGTGGTGTGGAAGGAGGCACACATGTTGGAGTGGAAAAGATACACACAAAATTTATAGAATATCATAGCAACCTTAAAAGCTTATTTTCATTTTCATACTCTTGTCACACCTTGCACTCACACATTCTCTCTGAAATGCAGCATTCTCAAAGATTCTAACATCAAGATCCATTTGCAGACCTATTCAAACCTTTGCAGAACAACATCGGCAATAAAACACACCCATATAGCAGGTTTGATATAACATCCAATTGCCCATTTGCTCAGCACAGCTACAGCTCATTGTCCTGCAAGTGGTAAGAATGGGCTCTTATCCATTTTGAGGGTACTGTACATGTATATGCCATGGGAGAAACATCTATTGCAAAGCCCTGACAAGGTCTTGAGAAAATTACTATTCTCACGCACTAGCGTCTGTCCATCTTGGTACAACAACATCAACCACAAAAAATCCCTCAGCATCTCCAGTTACTTGATCGTTAATTTGTGGAGTCTTTATCTGATAAGTGACAGTAATTTGAATTCATGTGCCCCCCAAAATGAAGCAGTGCTCCAGGGTTACCAGGAAGAGGAGAAAGACGAAAAAGTTCCAAGAGCGAGCCTAGCCTCTTTAAAACTTTGGGTGAGTGGGAAACTTATCATGTGTGTCACTTCGGGACCAGGGGAGTGGGTAAAGGGGCACACATTTGAGGGTGACAGCGCCAGGAATTGGGTGTTAGAAAACTCGTTACGGGGCGGAAGGGCAAATTGTTCAAATGTCGCTTCCGCGGCTGGAAATTTCTCCTCCAACAGCCCCGGTTGGGAGGGCAAAGGGAGGAAACTGCTAAATTGTATTTCAGCGCCAGCTCCCTCCACACGCCAAGTTTTTTGGGGGTCCCCATCTGTGTCGGCAAAGTAATAGATGTTGACTGGGAAAAATTCACGAACAATGTTTCTTCACAGACAGAGGCAGTACGAGGCGTCCCTTCAAGATGTGTAGCTTATTCTCACGTCATCGGCAATCATCAATTTTTATCCCCCTCTTGTCTATCTGTCTTGAATGCTTGAATGACCTCATGTTAAGAAGTTTGAAAGCTTCAGCAGATTTTAGTAATATAATACCCCTTTCAGTAACCCTCCTGGCTCCGGCCAGGCCCCAGCTAAGTCGTAAAATGTTGAGTTTATGAATGGGTCGGGCCAAAGTGGTCCGCGCCAGGCACAGACTATTTTGTTGCTGCTGCAGCCTAGCACCAGGCACAGGCCAGGCTCGTGCCTGGTGCTGATCGAAGAGTTTATGAACAGTAGCAGCGCCAGGCTCGGGGCCAAAATTCCTTGCATGGTCAAAGGCCACAATTACCTGGCCATGCCTCTGCTGGAGTGCACGTTCAGTTACCATGGTAGTTATCCCTACTGAGCGCAATTTTTATTGCTTGGCGTGAGCCAATTTAGCTCGGGCCAGGAGCTGGCCAAAAGTGCATGAGTTACTGAAAAGGGTATGATTTGCTATTAAAAACCCTGAACCTTAGCACTGAAAGGATGACAATGTATCAAAATACACTCATTCAGAAGATGATATTAACTCTCCATTTTTCTGTTGATAAATTCAGGAATATTTGAGCCAATAAAACAAGAAAAATCCTCTCTGTATAGTTAGGAAATTTAGAAGAAAAAAAATTGAGTATCAATTTCACACCAACCTCTTTCCAACTTACAAAATCTTTTGAGGATTCTGAGTTGCTTTTCTTCGCCCACATGCAGCACCCATTCAAAGGATCAAATTTGTGACAATACCTAGATCCTGTTTTTGGCTCATCTGACAGTTATTCTCTGGTGATATTACCATTGTTTGGAATATACCACGCTCACACACATTGGGGCAAATGGAAGTGCACAGTTTCAAACAAGCGCTGTTGAAAGCTCTTAATTTCTATGGACCAAGAACTGAGCCTTACAGAGAGAGAGAGACCCTTTTTGTTAAAGGACTACATTTCATTCCCTCTGATTTATATCTGTTGATCTGTATTACCAAGCAACCATGTATGTTGGAAAAAGGAACCAGTGGGACTCAAACCTGTCATCTACTGCTTTCCGAGCAGCGACACTACCACCAGGGTATCCCTGGTTGCCGGCAGTGACACGATGAATATTACAGATCAGCAGTTGCGATCTTAACAAATTTCATTTGTAGAGGGAGACAAATTGAAGAAACTCACACCTGAACATCAACATTAATGACATATAATGTAGAATCATCATTTTGGATTATATTAAGAAATTGTTAAGTTTTGAAAAAAAATTGTATTCTTTATATTAAAAATTGAGTAAGGAGAGATTTTAATACATGGGTCTTGTTATCACCCCACGGACGATATGCACTTCCTTGTGAAAGAGCTACTGACTATCAATGAACTTTATATAAACCTCAAAACGCTATTAGCAAGAATACTTTGGCACAATGAACTGAAAGATGTACGCTGGTAAAGGGATATCATTTGTACTGACCATGGATGTGGTTTGTCATTGAATTAGCACATGCTTGCATTACCACTGCCACGACCTATGATCTTGGCTCAGTTTATATACTTCAGGTTTATTCTTTGCCACATAGTAGAGTGGTGCTGATATCTGTAATCACTGTCTTGTGTTTTTCTTTTCTATGATTGGTCCGTTAGGACAAAAACATTGCATTCACAAAAGGGGTTACCCCATCAACATAAAACAAATGAATACATAAATAAAACAATGAATGATGGAATGGATGAATAAATAAGTCATGCATGAATTTAAAAAAACAACAACAGATAAACACTGTATATAAATACACAAATGAATGAATAAACAGAAGAAACATAGAATTAAAACTTGAACTCAACAAATGCCAGTAGACCATACAACTTAAAGGACAAGTTCACCTTCATAAACATAAGGATTGACAGAATGCAGCAATATTAGTAGAACACATCATTGACAGTTTGAGGAAAATTGGACAATCGATGCAAAAGTTATGAATTTTTAAAATTTTTGTGTTGGAACCACTGGATGAAGAGACTACTAAGGCTCGTGATGTCACATGAGTACAACAGTATAAAGAAAATGTAAAGAAAATTCAACATATTTTTACTTTTTTCACATAATAAAAGAGCACTTGACTTCCCTCTTTCTAAAGGCAATGGGAATAATATTACCCATCAAAAGATGAAATTTTGTGAAATTCTCTTTATATTTTCCTTATATTATTGTACGCATGTGACATCATACACTGCAGTAGTCTTCTCATCCAGCGGTGACTGCACACAAACTTCAAAAATTCATAACTTTTGAACGGACTGTCTGATTTTCCTCAATCTTTCAATGATGTGTTCTACTAATATTGCTACATTCTCTCAATCCTTATGTTAATGAAGGTGAACTTGTCCTTTAACTCCTGGAACACTTCCCTTTATGCACTGCTCCCCCATTTCTGAAACGTATGTAATTCCCTGTGGTTTGGCTTGGCATTTGTCAGCCAACCTAACCAGATGTCATTGACTTGGCATTCCTTATTCTTTTAAATGAATTTCCTTATTGATTATAGCATTGTTGGTACTTTAAAGTGAAGGGTTTAAAACAAGGCTATGGTATTCTAAAAACAGGTGGCGAGACCCAACAAATGAAGCAACCATGGAAGGGCGCCCTCTCCTGTCTGCACGGTGGCAATCTTGAAGCAATCCAGGGTGGAGAACTCACTGGCTGGCTTGGTTAGCCACACAGGTGAGGTAAAATGGCCAAGTCATGTGGATGCTAGGCACAAACTCCCTACCCCTCCCTCACACTCATTTCCTGTTTAGAAAAAAAAAATATTAAAAACACCTTTTTCATTGTCATGCCGAGACCACATGAACAAACAAGAAAACATACCACAGCCGCATCGAGAATTCATCCCCGAGCATTTGCCGAAAAGCTTCATAAGATATGAAATCACTGCTCGCCACAAGATCCCGCCTAGAGCTCAGCACGGCAAATAGCTCTCATATGTGTAGAGGTGGGACATAAACATTCAAACACTTGTTCCAGGTTTAACGTCATGTGTTCTCTGAACATGTTTCCGTCACATCAAAATAGGTCTTCTGGTGAATTGTGGGAATTAAGTGACAGGAAGCGGGAGACGGGAAAAAAAATACAGGAATATGAGGAGGAACTCTTCACTTTGCTGTTTTCATTGGTGAGGGCGGTAATCGCACGATGAATCGAAATCTGCAAAGTCATGTTCTCATTTGAAGATTTATGATTAAATGGTGGACTTAATCAACAAACAAGAGGTCAGCTACAGTGTATGGTCTTCATGACCACAATCTGGTGGTAAGTATGCAAAGGAGAGTTCAAGTACATATTGTATTTTGTTCATTTTTTTTTTTTTGGGGGGGGGGGGGGAGCAGGGCGGGGTAAGTGTCACCTGAGGCTCCGCCCTGCTGTCCTCTGAAGATTACTCCAGACTTAGCAGAATATCAACACAATAACAAATATGCATGATATACATGCATTGTACCAGTAAACACATACTACAGCATACATTATGTGGAGCCACATATAAAAATGCATAAACACACACACACATATCAAAAGAAAAAAATAAAAACATGAACTCACACACAGGTATATACACTGACAAACACATGTACACACACTTGCAACTGCATACAAACATCTACACTATATACACAATACATTCAAAACATACACACGTACACACGTACCTGTACACATGTATACATATGAATGTACACACTGTCCCATATATATAAGATACATATAAATGCATATAACCACACATAAACACACATGCGCATACACACACAAACACAAAAACACTCCTACACTCTACTCACATTCCAAAAATATTAACATGGATTCACAATAAGCTCACTCAAAAATGTGAAAAATCTTATGCCTCTGATGGCAGTAACAGGTTGTGGTAATAAAATGTCATTGTTCGTCACACATATCAAAGAGGAGTAATCATACTGATATGGTGTCAAGTTGCCCTATTCTATACTTCATCTGTTATGACTATACCAACATTGAATCCATTCTTCTTCTTTCTTTTTTTTTTTAAGATTCAGTAATACTGCTAGCAAAGTAACCTGCTGAAGCAAAGGGTACTGAACAGATTATGAAAAAGTTTCATGCATAATACATACTGTATGCCCTTATAACTGTAACATCCCTAACTTAGGTTTTAATTTGGCCGCAATACCACAAACATTCACTACAGTATCAGATTAGAAGTATCAAACACCACATTCTAATGCTATTTTCTAAAGTGGTAAAGATGCATGTCTTTGAAGAACACATGATAAATAATTATTGTCTTTTTCTTTCCCTGCATTCTTAATCATCATCACACACAAGTGATGACATGGAGGCTCAGTGGTATGATGCATGAATCTCTTTGAATTGAAGGTCCTGGGTTCAATATCCAGTGGAGTGCCTATGTCCTTGCACAAATCATTCTTTTGCTCATGATCTCCCTCCTCTCAACCAAGATGTACAGATGGGTACCTTGGTGATGCTAAAGTGATAATGATGGGAAGACCCTTTAGTAGAGGCAACACTGGAAGGACTACCTTACATAAACAAGGCCAACCCTACATAAACAAGGCCAAGACCTAGAAAAATCACTAAGGTGTTTTTCAAATCATCAAAATCTGTTCATTAGGAGAGTAGCATAACATGATAATGTTTTGCTACAGTACCTTTCGATACCTGGCACATTAACACAACTGATTTCTCTTTTGCTCCTCCCCCTAGCAACTTGCCACGCCTCCATGTCTCCGCCCCCATCCTTCAATGCAAAGAATAGTTGTGTAAGACCACTTGGGACCGCATATTCATATCACCACGCAACTGGAACAATTTCCGCAGGCAATTTTGACGGGCAACTGCCTGCCTGTCTTCTTTCACAAATGACAGAAATGGGGGGGGGGGGTAAAAAAATACTGTCAGGTCTAATCACCAAGTCAGCAACCACTGGCAGTCTTCAAAGTCATTCAAAACAAACAAAACAAAATGCTTACACCATTCTTCAAAGCCAATCTTTCTCACCAGAGTGGGGAATGCAGTACAATTACGTGCAATGATGGGGGTGATGTGCTCTCTGCGATAAGGAGACGTGTCAGATCATATTAAGTGGGCCAGGACAAGCCTATGAGACTTCTGGCCTTCCCTCATAATTGTGGAGAAACCCTACACTTGAGAGGAGGGGGTGGAAGGGGGGGGGGGAGAAAGAAAAAGTGCAAGCCCACGTCTCCGGGGAGCGAAGAAGACAGCACATCAGGTCATAACAACTCCCCAACCTTGACTTTTGGTTTCAGCTTCAAGATTTTAATTGACATCTCTCTCTCTTTTTCTCTCATTCCCCCCCCCCCCCATCCCCTCTTTTGATCTTCTCGTTAGTTTGATAATGAGTTAGAGCTCCTTGTGGTCCCTGAGAAAAAAGATTATGGTATCCTTTTATGTCTTCAGAGCAGACGACCAAGGCTAATCCAGGGCAGTGGTAAAGAGCTAAGATTCATACAGGTTAAAGCACTGATTGATGACACAAAGACTGCGGCTCTCAAGCTCCTCTACAAAATAAAATGTCGTGTATAAGCTGTTATTTTTGCGTACAGATATTTTTTGTGAATGAGGAGGTCACAGACATTTTGGTGAGATGTTGTTTTTGCGATATGACACCCTGGCTATCATTAGTGCACTGATGCCTGTCAGTTCAAGACATCTTTTTCGCATGTTGTTAAATTTGCAGTCCAACAGTGATTCGCGAAATTCACGAAAATTAAACCCTCACAAAAGTAACAGCTTACAGTTCCAAGTTAAATCTAGCCTAGTTGGAGAGGAATGTTAGAATGATAAAATGCCCCCCAAATTTCCTCAATCATTAGGATTGGTGGTCACAACCGATATCGCTGCACAGTGAATACATGTAAAAGTCAAGATAGGGCTTCAGATCTTTCTGATTTCAAGTCACATTGTTACAAAACTTCTGGCATTCTGCGTGTCTTGCCTCATTTAACTCTGTTCATCACAGTCAACTTGATTGTTGTTCAGAAATGCAGTTCAATTGCACCATCCCTCCCCCTCCCCCCCCCCCATCATGTCCAGTAGACATCCTGCCATTGGATTATTCTTCTTCTTCTTCTTTAGAAGTGCATCCTTCATAGTTGAAGATCAGTGCATTGCAACTTGAGTGTCGGTTATTGAAATATGCTCTAATTACATATGTATGTATGGTTGCTTTCCTATTGTATTTACAGAACTGAGAAAATGAGATTGCAGTCATTTCACCATGATGCAAATTACCAAGAGAGTCTTTGGATGGGAGGAAGTCCCGTGGACCTTAATATCTGGGTGAAAAAAAAAAGGATGGTATTTGACAGTATAACATAATAAAACCAACCCCACAGTTTGATATAACAGGTAGTTATGGGATTTTTTTTAACTACAGTGGAAAATCAGTATAACGAGATTCTTGGGACCAAGACACTTCGTTCTTCATTATAGCAGATATTTTTCTATATCAGTACTAAATAAACAATAAAAAATGAAGGAAACAAATTCATTGGGACCCAAGAAATTACATGTAGTTTGTTATATAAGGGAGTTTGTTATATATCAGATCTCTTTATATCAAGTTTCCACGGTCTCAATTTCCTATCACGTTCGTCACTCACTGTTCATCACCTTGGTACTGGACGAACAGAATTCAACCCAATTCACATGTCGCAAACTCTGATCACGGCACCTGTAGGAAAAAAACTTTTTTGTGGATTGCATAAAGTCTGTCATATTCAGGCAAATGCAAGACTACTTGTTGATTTAATGCAATGATGAGCTACAGTTCCTTTTCAAAATACCCTTCCCTAATCTTTGCTACTTCAGACCCTTGGAATGCTGAAGAATAAACGCAGAGTGTAAATCATGGGGAGGCTTGAACCATGACAATATACTAAACAGTATCAGCCACAGTCACCTTAAAAAAAAAGACTGGTCTGCCAGTAAAAATAAGGGTCTCTGAAAATTTTGCAACTGAGATGAACTATTACAACCACAGGATTGCACTATTTTCCCAAAATTCTGCTAGTATGAAAAGTTGGGAAATGACTTGTGACCGCCAAGGACGTTTGGGACTTATCTGATAAACTGCGCATGTTCATACACACACACACAAAGTCGACTGTCGTAAATCTTCTGCATCATATCATCATATCAATGGCATCTGTGCAAACAATCTGCACGAGATTAAGGCACATCAGTCAGCAACTGAGTTCTACAAATCAGATTTCAACCCGCAAATCATAACTAGGAGTTGCCCGACTGTCACAATGTCAAACGCCATTAGCAGCCCAGTAGCACAAGCTGTGTCACGCAAAGACATCTGTCAGCCATACGACACACGGATCGTCCAGGTCACAGCGAGCATGCACTTTTTTCTCCAGGCCCTGATACAAGCATGTCCACCAAAGCACAATTTACATATCTAGCCACAGAACACAAATTTCAATCATTTGGTCCTTTATATCATTTTTATTAGCATTTTTTTTAACCTTTTTTACGTACCAATGTTTCAAAAAGGTAGAAAGAAAAAAAATCTTTCAAAGAGGTTCTTTCCTCAAATTCACAAAATTCTTCTGTTGAGATGTTTTCATTGCAACTGGTCGATGTAGGGCAATTTGTAAATAAGTTGCACAGATTCTTTGTTGTTAATACATATCTGTTTGTGCCACTTGCAACATTTTCAGAGACCTTAATATATCTGTTTTAACTTCCAACATTTTCAGAGACCCTTAATTTCTAGATTTTCAACAGATTCTTGCATTGCCGAGCCATTTTTGAGAACATTAAACATCCAGTTTCTCTCTTTAGTTTGCATTTTTTAATTCAATTTCTATCTGATATTGTGTGGATTTGATGAATCAAATATCCATCTCCAATATCTTTTTTCAAACATGAGATATCCAGTGATATTAAGAGGTGCAAATTTAATAAGAACCTTTTGCAGTAAAATTGACCCATGACCACACAAAAAACCCAACAAAACAACAACAACAAAAGACAAGATAAAGACTGCCACCACATACAATGTATACTGCATTCATGCAAAGTTAAGGGTATCCAATTCAAATACATATGTACACGCACGCACATGCATGTAGGCACACAGGCACGCATGCACACACATAGACACACACACACATAAACATAGTATGCACATATGCACACATCAACACAAACACACATGCATTCTCTTGGGTATTAACACAAATCTGTTTAACAAAACAAAAAATCATAAGGACACGGTGACTTCATACCAAGACTCTAAAAACACTGCCAAATCTTTTAACGAAAATCTTTCACACAAATTGCAGATGACACGGTCCTCGGGGACGGGAGATAAGCCATGGAACTGCCGAGGGTCTCGCACCCCTAAGGACTGGACTTTAGAGGGACTCGTGTGGATGGGTAAGGATTGGTTAATCCTGCGTGGTCTTGGAGGACCGGTACTGGTACGCCGCCTCAAATTACCTTCAACGTTGTCACCCTCCTGTCTCACGAGAGAGAGAAAGAGACATCTCCAAGATTCCTCTAGATGGTGCTCTTTTTTTTCCCCTTTTTTTCTATTTTTTTTTAGGGGGGGGGGTCAAACACGTCTCCCTTCTAAAATCTCTTGAGTTTACCACCATGCAACAGTCCTCTCTTTTCTTTAATGATTACTGTGTCATCATAATCAAGGTCCCACTGCATGTTACTACATGAATGATAAAACAACTATTCAACAATCCAGCCCAACTTGAACCCCTTCATTATTATTATATTGTTTTGTTTGGTTTTTTTTTGTGTGTGTGTGTGCGTTTTGTGTTTTTTTGTGTGTGTTTTTGGTTTTGTTTTTGTTTTTGTTTTGTTTTTTTTGCTCTTCAGTTCCAGCCTGATCAAGAATTTGGATATTTCTTCTTGGGGCTCATTACAGAAAGATGCTAGCACTTATCATTTAAATGCTATAGTTGAGGCTAGCTTAATTTAACAATGACTGAGACACTCACAGCTAATATATATTGTTAGAAAGTACAATTGCAGATACACTGTATCAGTTTTTTGTTTTGTTTGTTTGCTTTAGAGTTTTTGTTTTTGTTTTTTGCTTTTGGCCTGTGTTGATTGGTGTCTTGCTCAATTTTTCTTTTGCTTTGTGATTGTTTGCTCATTTTAATTTGTCTATTTCTTCTTCTTTATTTTGCATTGTAGTTCTTATGAACAGCACCAATTGGCTGGCCAGCATGTTTAGAATTTGGGACCTACCTTAATCGGGAAAAGAGCGAGAGTGAAACTTAATAAACGGTTCTGAAACAACCTTGGACGAAACCCAAGAAAGCAATACACACACACAAAACCCAATTTCACCGTCTGTCTGGGGAACTTTCAGGCCAATTTCTGAGTCTCTGGTGACTTTTGACAATTTGCTTTGGTTTGGACCAATCCATCAGAGTCTGATAAAAGAAATGAAGTTCAGATGGTCAGTACACAAATCTAGATGACTGGGCCAAACCGATATCATGTCCACATAATATGGTCAAATTTGTCACAAAATACACCCCGCATTCATTTCCTCTTGGACTGATATCTATTCTATCATTTTATCTCCTTCATCATTCCCTTCTCTTGCTATCTGTTTTATTATTCTTTATATGATATATATGTGTATATATATATATATATATGTATATATATATATATATATATATCATATATATATATATGTATATATATATATATATATATATATAATATATATATATATCGTCGCTGGGGTGACAAGACCTCGTATCTCAAAAATGTCAAAAAATTTTTTTTTAGCTTAATGGTCAAATAATGGGTCAAGTGATGTCTTGGCCAAATCCTAACTGCCTTACTCCAAAAATGAAGCCACCATGACATGTCAAAGTGAAGGCTTTCCCATTCACTATAGTGCTTTGGCCGCCATGTTTTTTCGCTCTCCTGAACATTTGACGATTTTGAGATACGAGGTTTTGTCACCCCAGCGACGATATACATATATATCTTTCCACAGCTTTTGTTTATTGTATTCTTTTCATATATCTTCTTTTTAGCTTTTTTATTTCTTATCTGTCTGCCTATTTTCTATCTATTTTCTATAATGTATCTGTCTACCATAACCTGCCTCAACTTTAGTTCTCAATCTCTACCTCTCACACACAGAAATAGACACAAATCAAATGAACACAACACATTAATCTCATTTTTAATTCAACATACATGCACACAAAAACTTAACATTTAACATAAATAGATAGATGCGTATGTATTGTATATACATATATTTGTATGTGTGTCTATTCGCATAAATATACATACATATGCCAGGGCTCCACACTAACTTTTATTTTTGGTGGCCCGAAGGCAAACATCCGACCTTTTTTGGTGGCCCGATCAGGCCACCAAATTCTTCATTTCTGAAATTTTGGTGGCCCGACTTGCATTTTTGGTGGCCCCGGGCCACCGGGCCACTGTTAGTGTCGAGCCCTGCATATGCACACTTCTATCTTATTCTCTTTCAGCCACATGCACACACACACACACATACATACACAAGTATGCATGTCAGGTTACGCATGTTTGTAATTCTAACAGACCTCTGCCCATGTTGAGATTCAAGATAAAAGTTCTCTTCACAAAGTGCAAGGCCGACAGACAGGAGGATCGCATTGTATGGCAAGCATTATTTCGGCAAATTAATGACTGACAATTTGCTTTATCGGATCAGATCAAACCGGGTTGCAGGTGGCATTTACAAAGAGCGCCGAGAGTTCGTTCGCTTCCCCCACGAGTTTCCAATCAAAACACGAACCAGAGAAACAGGACGGAGGGATGACGGACGATGGCCAAAACCGTGACAAAAAGAGAAATCGGATAAATGTCCAACATCTGCCTGCGACCTAGATAGAAACAAGTTTTGACATCACAATGTACGGGGACTGCCCATATTGACTTCATTCTGATAAGAATGAGGGGAGGGTGATTGGCCAACGAAGTAGGGTACAACCACGTGTACCCCCCACACACAGACACACATCTTCTTGGCAAATGAGCGTAAAATAAAGTCTGCGATCACCGACTCAAGATTGAAAGAGCTCAGCCTAGAGTTTCACAAGCCACTCAAATCTTCCTCCTACATATAGCATGGGGCAGAACACGTGCCACTGAAAACCTTCTAGTGTCAAAACCTGTTGTGACAGGCCATTATATACATTTTGTACTTGCTTGCACAACAACATTTAGGAATTTTGTGCCGAATCAAAACCGATCTTCTCGAACATTGGTGGTACCCATCATCAGCAGGGTGGGTATGAAGATACAGGAGAAGGGGAACTGTTTTAATTATTGTATACTGTAGCATAGCTTTCTCATCTATAAAGTATTATATCTTACAGCATCAGGGTCCATGAAATATCACATTCACACATAGAAAAATGAAGGGAGGATGATATCCCTCCATACTATCCACTGGGGCATCATGATCTGATAATGGAACAGAATCTGATACCAAAGCACCATAGTATGCAAATGAAACTTTGTGGAACCCACAAGTGGAGTGCTCACTGCTGAGAGCCACTATGCACGCATTTCTGAAAACAACAAAGACAAAAACAACATCATCATAAACAACAACTTCACATTATCATCATTACAATCATTGTTGTCGACGTCATCATCATCATCATCACTGTCATCATCATCACCATCACCATCATCATTACCATCGTTGTCGTTGTTATCGCCATCATTGTCATCATCATCAGTATCGTCATCATCGTCATCATCAAATGACAGCGGGCAGCACTAATCAAAATCACATCTAAAGCAGCATCACCTGCAACAGATTTCTCAAGACGCTGAGCACTGTGAAGTGGTTCGGAGGCTACGTGGTATACCTTTGTAGGCTGCTTGCTTACCTTGGTTGGGAATATTGATGGGTGCCGTCAGGGCAACAGTAGGGGCATTGGACGGTGAGGTCACACTCAGCAAATTCTACAAGGCAGGGGACGAAAAAGAGAGAGAAGAGAGGGGAATAAAAATCGCGGGGTTGTTGATATCATGATATCTTCTGGTAAGAATGGAAATGACAGACTGACAGAAAAAAAAACAACAATCAAAGAGAAAAAGAGAGAGAAAGAAAGACATAAACTGTCACAACATAATTGAGGTAACAAGAAGCATGACCTATTAAAGCCCCTTGCTAACATTTGCAGATAAACAAAACACAAGACAAGACAAAACAAAACAGCTTCAGTGCTTCAAAGTACAATGTAGTTCTAAAATGTGAGTTAGGGATAAAAATAACCAACGTGAAAATGTTAATTAGTATAATCAATATTAAGCAATGTTAAATATACAAAATGTGAATAACAGTTTTATCACAAATTGTTTTTAGAATAAACCATCATTGTAACGGTTTATTGAGAAAATTGGTGATATCTCCTATGATACATTTGTGGCTTTATTGTAAAATTTGTGTATGGTACAGTATTTTGTGATACAACTGAACTATACATACGACTCAAATGTGATTAGTCAAACATTTTTTGAAATCGCTACTCCCAATGTTGAATAGTGGCTTTAAAGGATAAGTGATGGATGGAAGATAATTCTATATAAATATGATGTCATTCCTGATCATTCATGGACACTCGTCCAGTAATCATCAGCTTGTACAACTATCTGTACAATTTCAACCAAATTCTCAGTAGTATTTCATTGTCTGCAGTGTTAGGGGCAATTTTACTTTCAAGAGTATTCCAGTGGACAGACAACAAGAAAACTGTAAAGATGCATTTGTTGAAAGAGATCTACAGAAAACATGGACTAGACTTTAGGATTTCTCTAGTGCAGGAATTTTGTGTGGAAAGATATAAAGAGGTAGAATGTAAACAAAGAGACCCAGGGGTCTCGTGCTCACCTGTATATCACAAGTTCACCTTCCATACATTCTGGCAGACTCTTAAACTACAGTATATAGTATTAACTTTATAGTTCTATCCCTTCTGGTTTGAGAGAAGGTCTTTAAAGATTCCTCTTTTTTTTTTGAGGGGGGGGGGGGGATTGGGCACAGCTAGAGAACCCCCCGGAAGCATGCTGCCATCAGCTCAGGTGAGTGAAAAAGGGATAAGATGATGATGGAAGGTAGAAATGATGGTTTTAGAAAAGTGGAAGGGGAGGAACTGGAGATGTGAAGAGAATACGAAGAGAGAGAGAGAAAAAAAAAAAGACAGGCTGAAGGAGAAAAGGTGTAGAGATGAAAAAAAAAAGAGACATATTCAAGGAGTGGAAAAGGAGGAGTTGGAGAAAGTTGTGAGAGAAAAAGAACTAGACAAGTACTCGGAGAGTGCAGACATCGACCAAGCAGCCCATTTCCTACAAAACATGCATGCTGAAAAATCGCACAATTTCCCAATGATAAAGAAGCCGTTGTTTACCTCATTAGCTAGTTTCCTGCATGCTATGCAGCACCTTCAGCAGCTAGCAGAGTACAACTGTATGTGCTTTAGTGCACGCCTGTGCAAACCTCAATTATGTGCGGCTTGAACTCCTAAGTTCATTGACCCTATTTGCCAAAAGATTGAAAAACCCTTCGAAAATTCATAAAAATTACCAGATCACTACAGAAATTTAATCATTCATCTCTTCCTTGTGTCATTTTCAACTTTTCCTGTAAGTTTCATTCAAATCCACTCACAACTTTGTGAGTTATTCTGCAAACAGTCAAACAAACAAACAAACAAATGCCGATAAAAACATATTAACCTTCTCGGCGGAGGTAAAAATGGAGATAAAAAAGATGGAAAGATGGAGAAATGAGAGAGAGAAGGCAGAAGAAATGAAAAGATTATAGTTGACAGAGATTGTGAGGGCAAAATAGGTGAGGGAGTGGGTCACACACATAAGAGGGTGTTGTATGGTCACTCCATGGGAGAACAGAAAAAGCTCAAATGGACTAATGCCGCAGATTTGTCAGCTGACCACACACCACTGGCAAGAGCCCCAAAGTTCTCCAACCATGGACTGAGTCAGAGGCAGGTTTGTGGCTAAACTTAGCAACTCTACATGGTTGAGGACAATCGGATTAAAGCTGGCCACACCTATCTCTTACATCTCCATGATATATCAATCCCCAATCACACACATGCATGTACAGTTAAACTCGCATAAGTCGATCTTCTCGGGACTGAGCAAAACACATCGACTTAGGCGAGTTTCGACTTGTGCGTAAGTCGAAAAAAATCGACTTACAGTTACACCACGCGTACATATGTATAATGTACATGTATGTTGTCTATACTCTGGAGCCGAGAGCTGGAGCGGAGTGCCCGATATTTGCCCGTCAGCAAGACACTTTATCCACATTGATGCAGGCCAGGGCTCCACACTAGCTTTTATTTTGATTGATTTTTTTTTTTTTTTTTGGTGGCCCGAAAAAAAAAACAAGCAAAACTAAATCGGTCCTACTAAACATAGAAAAATAAATATTAAGTATAACTGAAGTGATACAGGACGGTACCCACGTCTGAAATAAATAAATAAATAAAAAATTTAATCATCTTATACCGTTATTCTGAGTTCTAAGATTTAGCAAATAGGCTTATAAATCATTAAAGTTGATGCCTGTTTAGGTGGTCAAAATTTACGTTTGAAATGAGAAAGTGGGAGCATTTGCAGACATTTGTAAATATCCGATATTTGTTTTAGCATCGTAAAGAGCCGAAAGTTACCGTTGTTTATTTCTGATTGTAAAAGCAATCATCCACCATTTACAAGTATTTTAACACCTTCCGGAGCCGAATGTTACCATTAATCATTTTCAAAGGTAAAAACAAGCAACCGACATTCATTCTTTGATCTTACGGAGCTGAATATCATCCTTATTCATTTCCGAACGTGAAAGCAAACATGCGCTTTTAATTTTATCATCTGAGCCGAGTGTTATACTGTTAATCATTTCCAAATGTAAAAGAAACAATCTGTTACTTATTTTAGCATCGTACGGAGCAGAATATTACCGTTATTCGATCTCCAAATTCAAAAGCAAACACCCGACATTTATTTTATAATCGTAAGGAGCCGAATGTTACTGCTGTCCACTTCCGAAAGTGAAATGAATCATCTGACAATATCATTTCAGCATCGTAAGGAGCCGAATGTTATACTGTTTTTCATATTCGAACGTCAAGGCAGACATCCGACATTCACTTTACCATCAAACGCAGCTGAATGTTATTGTTATTCATTTCGAAATGTTAAATAGCAAATGTCTGATATTCATTTTAGCATCTTAATTATTGAGCAGAATGTTACTGCATCACTTCCGAACGTAAAAGCAATATCATCTGACATTTATCTTAGTATCTTCCGGAGCTGAATGTTATTGTCATTTACTTTCGAACGTAAAAGCGAACATCCGGCATTTATTTCATCATCGTTTTGAGTTGAATACTATTGTTATTCATTTCCGAATGCCAAAGCAAACATTCAACATTTATTTCAGCATCTTCCGGAGCCGTATTTCATCCTTATTCATTTCCGAAAGCAAAATCAAATATCTGACATTAATTTCAGCACCGTACGGAACTGAATCTTACCATTATTCTTTTCCAAAAGTATAAGCAAACATCCGACATTTATTTTAGTATTATACGGAGTCGAATATTACCGTTATTCATTTCCAAAACTGAAGGCAAACATCCGGCTTTTTGGATGGCCCGGCGTGCGTTTTTGGTGACCCCGGTCGCAAATTTACCATTCGCGAAATCGTGATTCTATTCGCGAAAAGACTCCGCTAAATATAAGGCATAGATCGCTACACTCGGCAGGGGCTACGTCGTCCTTTCACCAGGACTCGGTAACGGAAACCAAAATCTCTCGTGAGTTCTTGCGTTACCTATCGTTAATGTCAACGAATCATCGTTAATTTGCGCTTGGGATCGTAACTCATCGTTACTACAAACGTTAATTTTCCCGATCGTTAGTTTGCGTTACTAACAATTCAGGTGAAACCGCTTGCGTTAATGAAACGTTAATGTTGATGAACGCAAAGTTTCTTTTGGTATATACTGTATGTAAACAAAAACTGGCGTCTCGTGATTTTGACAGTGATTTATTACACAATAAAATCTTATTCGACTTAGGCACAGTGAATTCAATGGTTTTTCCGTGAAAATGTTCTTGGAATTTAATCGACTTAGGCGAGTATTCGACTTAAAAAATTCGACTTGTGAGTGAATTAATACACGTAAGTCAATGGGGAAAAATCGGGACTTTTTAAAATCATCGACTTGCGCGATTATTCGACATATGCGATGTCGACTTAGGCGAGTTTAACTGTATATATATCTATCTATTTATATACATGACACATGCATACAGTATACATGCATATATGCACATACATATCATATACATGTGCACACTTACTTTGACAACATCCCATAGTCAACCATTTAAAAGGTGATGCCAGGGACAGATAATGGGTTCACAATCATAAGGCGTGTCTCCATCAGCCTGAAGTTCAAACTAGCGGGATAATTTGCAGTTTGGGAAAATAGCCCAATATTGCGAACATGCATTTTCATCAGCTCAAAACAGCCCAATTGGGAAAATTAGCCCGAAATTTGATGCATTTGACGCTCAATCGACTCACTTTCATTATGTTAATCTCGATCTTGTACACATGTAATGAGCTTTCAGGTCTTTCTACCATTCTGTTGGCACATTTGTCTGCAAATCGTATCAACATGGACAGCTTTACAGGACACCATATCCTTGATTTAGTAGACGTAGGCTTCGCCAGGAAGCAATACGTCCGACTCGGGAACAGTTCTTTGCCTACCTAACTAGGAGTATGATGGGATCGAGAAAATTTCAGGCTGATGGAGACACACCCCAAATAGCGCGCTAGTACACAAACTAGCCAAAGATTTCAGTGGAAATTTTCCCGATCAAATAGCGCGCTATTTTGACATTGGGCTAGTTTTGTAACCGCAAAAATAGTGCGCTATTTTGAAACTTCGGGCTGATGAAGACAGGCCTATAAAGTTTCAGTTCTGAAGCTAAGTCACAAGACCTTTCCTTTCTTTTTTTAGGGGGGGGGGGGGTGTTGCTCTTCTTGCTGCTCCCATAAACATAAAAACATCAAAATTGGACATCAGACTGAGACCTTGTGAGGTATATTAGAATCTATGCATTAAATCATACCTACTGTATCTGGGTTCTTCTATCACTATTATCATCAAGCTCTCTCTGTATCATCTCTGACAAGATGGTGTGGATAACTCTTGTATCTGTTAATTTCTTTGATACTTTGACAAGTTCTTTACTAATATCAGCCGGTATATCCTCTACTAATTTGCCTGAAAGCTTTAACACTCATCTACTACTAAGTCCCTCGCCTCTTAAAAATACATTTTATCCATGAATTCTACATTAAATTATGATCATTCGGTTTAGTACTGGCGCTGAGTAATGGAACTTTCAAATTCTCTCTGTATAACATTAATGAGGAAAGCACTTGTATCTGTCAATCAAAATCAACCTCTCCCACATTTTGTTTACCATGCTTTCTCAGCATTTGTTTACCTTGGTGTTTTGTTTGTTTGTTTGTTTGTGTTTTAGCATGTATGACTATTCACACTTGCACAATTTGGCATGGATTCCTACTCCATTCTCGACGCTTGCTCCCCACCTGTTGCGCCACATTTGACAAATGGTACAAAAGCGACATTTGTCAACGCCGAGTAGCCAATTACATGCCGAACAACAACAATAAAAAAAGAATACACACACAGTATATATTGTTGAGTCACTCTGGCATCTAGAGTATTCAGCACTCGTAGACTTCTGGGCAGTGTAACTTTACATGGCGCCAGATTTTATCTAATTCTTGTTTGCAGTGACAAAACTTTTTTTTTTTTTTTTGCAAGCGTTCTTCACAGAAAACATGTGCCTTGTCACTCCAGCTGTCAATCTCTTGAGTTGGTGGGGGGGGGGGGGGGCGGACAAAACACCTCAGAGAATATTTTCATTGCTGTAAATTTTAACCACATCACGTAAGGGTCTTGGTGTCTTGTGATTTGACAGATCATGAAGCAAACAAAGCAATTTAGATATTTTTCTCCCCTGTCTGTTGTAAGGAAATGCAGCATGTATACAATCTAGAAAGAGCTAATAAATGACCAAAAATATAACAATTTTTTTATACCCTGATTGTACTGCATTTTTTGCATAATACACAGGAATACATACAACTTTTAGGGTCTAACCACTTGCTCCCCCCCCCCCCCCCATACTAGCCCGGAAGTGGCATTTTTAAAAAATGTGGTGAAGCCTTTTTTCTTTGTTTTGCTTGTTAGTCGATGTTGATTGGAAGGTAATTGGAAGTTGTACCAGAGTTTTTGTTTTTATTTTTGTTTTGTTTTGTTTTGTATTTTGCTAGTTTTCTTGCTTGTCGGCCCAAGAAACTTGGAAGTGGCACCAGAAATATAAACTACTCCCCCCCCCCCACACACACACATTTAAGAACATGGCACCACTGACCAGCAATGATTAGAGTAACAGTGAGACTCTGAACAGAAGGCTCTAAAACGGGGACAGGGACGGGGGAGAGGGATGCCCACCTGATCTTTGGGCGAGATGATACGTGTACTGCTCATGCTCAGGCCTCGTACGTCCTCCTCCAGATCATTCCCAGCATCCACCGAGGAGGCCGCCATGTTGAAAGATGCGTAGGCACTGTACAGATAAATATAGAGAAAGACAGAAGGACAGACGGAGAGAGAAGAGAGAGAGATAGGGAGAGAGAGGGAGAGAGAGAGATAGGGAGATATAGGGGAGAGAGAGATATATCCATTAGTTTCTCCTTCAGAAATATATTATTTATTCACTGTCTTGCAGTCGGTTACCAAGAACGAAACAGACAAGTTTTGATATCACAAGATCATCAATTTGGAAACTTACAGGAAGGCTTAAACTTTCAATTATACATTTATTTGTTTGCGCAAAGTTACATCACTTGTGACTGTTTGCATCAAATTGTTCTGAAACAACTGGATAAAGATTTTAGTTTGTGAATGTCTTTTTTTTCAGTTCAGTTCTTTTCTACACATGTTTACATGATAACCTCTTGTCTTTTGATCTATATCAGATTCATGTCAAATAAACTTCAAGAAGCTTAGCCAGTGTGACCACAGCTACTGTCACACTGTAACTCCACAATGTCTGCAACTGTGATGACACATTTCAGGCTTTGTGCTGCCTTGCAGCATACATCAGGAATAACAAAAAAGAGTGACCAAATTCATTTTTATGCTCAGGCATACCATTTTCTTCATTCATACAGTCATCATGAACTATCACATGAAGATATGGACATATTAACAGAAACTAGAGGATCTAAAGGATATGCATAATTCAATCACACTGCAATTTAAGGAAGAATTCTTATTTTTTTTAAAAAGAAAAGAAAAGAACATCCCTTCAAACTAAAAAAAAAAACATATTCCGGGATTATGTAATACCCATGACCTGAACAGACACCAGACCTGTGTCCTAATGGCATAGAGTCACAAAGTTACAGACTGCATGTACAGACTTTTAGAATTGATCTGCACAAGACTTCAAGGCTACATCTAGTGAAGGGATCAGGACATGAGCCAAACACATTCTCCCCCAAAAACTCAAGGGGGCGGGGTAATCGAGGAAGCTCTAACATTCGGGGTCACGGCATCCACGAGCACAGCACCCCCCATGCGTGCGCAACGGGGGCGCGAGTGAGGCCGCGGGATATTGGATCGGATGGCCAAGGTGTAAAGGCGGGAATAGCTAAAACAACAAGGCCAGTGTGCACTGAGGAAACATATAAGAGCCGGGCGGGAGAATACCAGGAAATTGAGCAAAGACGGAATCAATTATTCCGCCCCGAACCTGTTCTTCTCGCGACGAAATACGGGACAACAGGGTGACTGAGCAGGGAAATTTTAAACGGGACTGCTGGGGATTTGTTCGCACTGATCGTGAGATAAGAAATAAAGAGAGACATACATAGAGAGGGAGAAAAAGAGAAGCAATATGTTACCTTACATGACAAATGATGAAAAAGACAAAAACCGCTTACTGATGCACTTTTACGAAATTATTCTTTTTATTGTCACTACTAGCTAGGTCCAAAAAAAAAAAAATCTAGAGTCTTTGATAAATGCACAAGGGATATGTTCAAACTCAAGGCTTTGTAGACACAGTGGCACAACACATTGTCTATGTTGTTGTTTTGTTTTGGTTTTATAATTTCTCAGAGAAATTATTCACTAACTGATGGCAGCATGAAACTTTTGGAATACACTTTGCCCAAACTTTGCACCTTGCATAGTCATTGAAGTACGATGAGCAAAGTTTCAAATGCATGAAATAAGCGGCACCTCAGTTCTAGGACAATTACCCCCTGGACAATTATCCCAGACCCTTCCCCTGACCCTAATCCTAATCCTAATCCTGAACCTAATGCTAACCCTAACTCAAACTCTAACCCTAAACCTAACCCTAACCCTAATCTTTATTTTATACGGGCACCTCCAATGATCAACCCTCAATGCACCACATAACTTTCCAAACCAGGACAAATGGGCTAATCATCCAGTGCAAGGGTCATTTGAAGACCTATGTCGGATAAGTATCAATTGTCAACTCTTGCAAAAGACTCATTAACCCGTTAAGGACGAGTCCCGAGTATACTAGGGCAAATGTCTATGGGAAATGTGTGTTGTAGCAAAATCAGTCCATCCTAAATGGGTTAAACAGGCAACCAAGGGTGCTGAGGAACTACAAAATTGTACATAAACGATAAAATCATTTATCCATACAATACAATGCAACAAGATCAGTTGGATGACACAATGACCATGCCAGCTGTGTTTAAAAAGAAAGAAAATCAACGACACTGAGCCATATGCTAGTAAAGGTGAGCGTTGTATATAAAGATGCCCTGCGGGCTTTTTAGAACATATGCCCATGGTAAACACAAATATTACAAAGTGCTAAAATTAATCTCAGTCTGTGAATTCCTTGGGAACATGGAAGATATCTCATATCATTTTTATAATTCAAGTAGAGGGTTCTACCTTTAATCCATTCCCTCCCAGTTTGTGATAGTCTTGTTGACTTGGCACACAGGCCCACCAAGTTCCAGCAGGTAAAGGATTAAGACAAGAGTCTGACGAGTTTCAGAGGTCTCTCATTTTATCTCATCAAAATGTCAAATTCTTGAAGTGGCTCCTGTGATGATATGATTATTGTATCAAACAAAAATAAAATACCCACAAAATATCCCATACTTCAAATATAAAAAACGCACAGTGGAAAGAGAAATTAAATATATCTAAAATAGCTCCACGTAGCTTAGAAAGTCATGACGTTGACATCCAAAGTGTGCGCAGGATCAACTTAATGAAGAACATAACCAGACAAAGACCCAAATTATCAAAACAAATGCCGAGTTGCCGAGCAACCGAGACATGCTGAATGATGCAATTGGCTATTTAGCCGCATCACACACCACACACACACATACAGTAATGATGAGGCTTGACAGACGAGACCCTAAGATGTGAAACCTATCCCCTAGGGACCAGCATCAAAATATCTGCAATTTCCTGCACGAGATGAAAAAAAAAAAAAAGCGACAGGTATTTTCCATAGCGACTGACCAAAAAATGCAAAAAAAAAATGACCTTTACACGAATTGATTCACAAAAAAAAAAAAAAAAAAAAAATTAAAGACCACAAGAGATGGATTTTGAAAAGGCATTCGGGAGTTTATGTATATATTACTCTTTTTTTCTGCTTGTAATACAGCTAACAAGAGAAAATTTCAATGCGTGTCTTTGTTTCGCACAGACAAGCTATGGTTTTAAGTTGGTCACATCCGTTTAAGAAAACACAGATGGAAACCACTGCTTCTGGTTCTTTTCAAAGTTAAATCACCCAATTCCCGTTTCTTTAGTATTCATCTTCAAAAGGATTGCTTGGCTCTTTAAACGACCACACCTTTGACACATACACTTGCCACTTGGAATTTATCACCATGCTATCGATTTTAAATCAATGCTTCATGGCAAGGGAAAACGCCTCCATATAAGGCATGAAAACGGCATGAATACGAAACACTATAGTTGATGATTTTGAAGCTAATTGACGCTTAAGCTGCTAACATTCTGCAGACATGCACATTTGTTGCAAATTCCAAGTGCGTCCTGCGAGGTGCACGCGTCACTGTGGAATGTTTAAAGTCGCTCATAGGACGAGAGTTCCGCACTATAACGGTGTCGATATGCCATGATCAGTGCGTCGACCATTCATGTGGGAACACCCTTCATAATCAATTAGGTCATGGAAGAGTGACACTGCTTGTTCAGCGTCAGTGTGCAGAATGTAGAGGAAACGCGATGCGACTCGTGAAACCGCATTTCCTACATCGCATCGCTGATGGATCAGAGGTGACAGAAAATGCCTTTGCATCCATTGTTCGTGATGTTGATTTCAATACGAATACATTGTATGAATAGAAGAAACAAACACATCACAGCAAGCAGTCGTCTTCCCAACCTGAGAGGGCGTTGCGGATACTAGTCACAAATGAGTCGAGGCCAAGGCTACTCGAGTTCCACCACATCCACTGGGAACATGAATGCAGGTCACTGCTTGTCACAATTCTTGTGAACTCTATGCGTTTGCACAATGTTTCTGCTACAAGTGCACTTCACATCATTTCACGTAACAAATACGCATATCAAGCATGTCATATGCAATTTCAGAAAAAAACATGTTTTCTTATTTTTGACATAAAAAGAAGGAACACACTAAATATCACACAAGCATCTGTACGCGTCAGAAGCTCTACAAATACAGTGTTGTAGGAGGAATCCTAATGATACAAGTCCATTATGAAATTGAATGTTTTTTACCATTAAAAAAATATCAATATATCTTTGGAAATTGATGTCATAACCAAGTTATCATCAGCCTTATAACTCGCCTGGCAAGCTAAGAGTTAAAGTATTTGTCTACTCGTCCTGCGACACTGAACCACGGATGAGCACACCGCTGGAGATCAGCTTCTGTCGTCGCACCGGCAAAAAGCGACAGCCTGCCAGTGATCGCATCTCCTCAACGATGAAGGTGAAGGTGAGATGATGAGGGAAAAATAGAGTAAGTAGAAATGAGAAAGAGAGAAAAATACTGCCCAAAATTGTCTGTCCTACAAGGACGCGAGCCACGGTTGGCTGCTACAGGGCAACGGTTCAATGCCCAGCTGGGGCTGAACGGCTCTGTCAGCAACACCTCCATGGGAAGGTGTACCCAGATGAGAGAGAGGGGGGGGGGGGAGGGGGAGAGAGAAGGGGAGGGGGGAGGAAGGGGGAGGGGTATTACTTGAAAGTGGATTTGCATCCCAATTTCTTTATTGACAAGGATCCATGGTATTAACCAATGATGATGAGAGTGAAATGACAATAATGATAATAATAATAATGATAAAGAGAAAGATCAGATAATAACAAGAATGACAAGAAAACAAAGTACCCTATGTAGTTTCAAGATTGATTGCAAAAGAGTTATATGATATACACACCTTTGTATTGAAATGAGAAAACTGGGATTAAAAGTACCATGTGCAGGTATCATTGCATTTGATTTCAGAGAAGTGTCAGCTTGCCTTTGAAACTATTTGATTTAAGTACAATTCCTCCATGATATCAACTAGTAAAGTTTGAGATTTTGCTTTGAGTTCTTACTCTACTCATTAAGGACAAACCACTCATACAGATGCCAAGCCATGATTCAAATTTGTGTCCATGGTTCATAACTATGAGAATGTGAATTCGTGGCAGTTTAATACAAACATCAATATTGCTCACCACATATGACTAATTTGATTTTGACCACACCCCCATATCTTTGCCAGAACATTTGCCTGTGTGCCTAGGAAGAATGTGGTTAATCATTGCTGGGAACATGATAAAAATTACAGAATTTAACATGCCTTTTTACTGCCAAACTTGCCCTCTAAGAATAAAATACAGCTGGGGATATCTCCAGAGTTACAAGGTTTTGTAGCATAAATAGAAATAGCACATGTTTGACCTGATAATCTGTAGAGGAAAAAATATGCATCACAAATATGAAAATATCTCAGGTTGATTTCACCCCGTCAATCTACTAAGTTAAGATTCATATTTGCTCAGTGTATTATGAAAGATCTGTGCAAAATATTCAGCATGTCACCAGTGTCAACCATGCGAGAGCTTACCTAGCGGTCCTCCATATTAAGGCCTCTTTCCTTCATCATGTTCTTTATAAATATTCCTAAACTTCACTTTCTACTTCTTCCTCTTGGAGATGACATAGGACTACAAAGAAGTTTCTTTTCTTTTGTTTGATTTCATAATCACGCAAGTAGACAACATTAAAAAGATGATGAACACTGCTCTGGAACACACTACCCATAGATTTGTTTTCTGAATATTTCAAACAAGTACAGAATGCCTCGTAACAAAAAGGCAAAAAAAAAAAGAGAAAAAGAAAAAAGGAGGGAGAAATATGTTGATAACGTGTTTATACCCTCAGGCTCATCGCACGTAGTCTGTTGGCCGAGGGGAGAAATTTGTCACAGAATTAGCAGACAGACACTCCACAGCGGGTTAACGACCCTATCAGGAACGACGGGGGAACGCACGGTTTCGCATTACACCGCAGCTCAGGGCTAACTGCCGCATACGCTTCACTTGCTGTGCGCGTGCATTGCTCAAATGTATCCAACTCTCCAGAAGGAACAACGTCAGAAGGACATACAAAAAAAAAATGGAGAAAAAAAAATGGTCGTATCTATTCAGGAAAAAGAGGGGGAGAGTTTTTCGAGTTCGCCAAGCCTGCGATTAGATGTTGCACGGATGGTTTGCGACAGGAGTTCACCCGCACTGAGTGAATGACATGAATGTCAAGAGGGGAACGAATCCAAGAAAACAACAACAAGAAGTCAATAGACTGAAGAGGAAGAATAACGTCAAAAAAAAAAAAGTTTGGATGACAGATTAAAAAAAAAAAAAAAGAAACATCGAAAATACGAGGGTTGCTCAGGGAGTGCAAACAGGGAGAAAATGCAGATAGATTAGAATTGAGAATGACATGTACGGAATACAAGCTAGTGAGATAGCTTTTTGTGTACAGTGAGTTTCAAAATCAACTACAAACAAACTGCACACACAAAAATAATTAGAGGATGCAACAGAAAGGAAAGCTGGAACCACTGAAGTACAATGTGTAAAAGAATGTTCAAAGTCAATAATGTGATTACACAGAATTACCATTTTAAAGCGTCTTTGGCATTAAATATGTCATTGGGATATTAAAAAAAAAAGAAAAAAATCAACAAAACTGAGCAAAATGAAGGGTATACAATAACAAAAAATCAATAACAAAAAAAAAAAAAAAAAAAAACGTAATTGGCCATTACCATCTACAATTTTGGCTCTTGTTTTGAAAAGTCTATATCTGCCCTAAACCAAACACAAGGTTGGTAAAACTAGACTCAAAGCTTACAATCATCCCCTTTTTATCAATATCCCCTTATAAATCCAATGCAAAAAAAAAAACACCAAAACAAAACAAAGACAGAAGAAGAAAGAATTGGCTAAGGACTCTTAAATTGGGTCATTTTTAAATGAAGAATAAATATTCAAGAAACAGATCAACATTGCTATGGAGCAAGGAAAGGGAAAAAAGGGAGAATTACTCTGCTTCCCCCCCCCCCCCCGAAACATAATTGGTGGTCAAAGTATTCACATCAACATACCACATTTACACTTAAACTCAAACCAGCACACCACATTAACCCATGGAAGCCATTACTTGTCACACAACGGCATTGTCGTGACTGCTGCAGGGTCAGTCTCCAGTTTCAATTTCTCTTTCATCCCCGACCACTCGCTGACGTCAACGGGAAGCCGTGACACGTGTGAACAAACCCTCGGTTGACGATACATCATAAATCCTACGCATCACCTACACACCATGGACCTACAACGTTGTAGGTCCATGTACACACTAACACACAAACATGCACATCTCAATACAAAGTTTTGTAGATGATGCCTGTCTCAATGAGAGAACAAACACAATTTTCCATCAGAAAGGTAGTCTACCATGCCATTGATGGATGTTAAAAAGTCCTGAAACAAAGTCAAGGGACCTTAACCCTTTAAAGACTGGTTCCGATCATACTCGGGCCGGTGTCTATGGGAAATGTGTGTTGTAGCAAAACCAGCCCGCCTTCAACAGGTTACAGAACCTCCTGCACCAGCTTAGTCCCATTAATAGGGGATTCACACGTATGCAAATTAGTGCATTACAAACCTCACGATCTGCAGCGCAATCGCAAGCATCAAACAATTGCATATCAACGGGAAGGTCTCAAATGAAAGAAAATTTTTTCAATGCTACCAATAAAATTACTGAAATAAGAATTGGAGAGCACTAAACCAAAGATATTTTGATTTTCTGGGACTTCATGTATTGAAGGTCTCCTACTGCTCACAGCATATGGAAGTCATTTTCACTATCGTGGACCAGCCGGACGTATCCTTCGTGGGATGTGGCAAATTCGTGATTGTCTGCGGCAGGTTCGTTTGGTTTCGATCAAAATGCACTTTTTTACCCCAAAGTTTTCTCTGGGCTCGCTTGCCACGTTCATTTTGTGTCCAACACTACGATATCATAGTAGACTTAGACACACGGCAGGGCACAGAAAAAAACTCAAAGCCGCTGCTGAACAGGGAGGGAGGAAAAGGAAAAAGTAAACTAACAGGTGGGAAGGGCTCTCCCTTTTAGGAGGAGCTTCTGCCTTTCTTTTTCTCTTTTATTCTGTCATTGTTGATCAGTAAAAGCACATGCACGTGACTGACGTCGGGGATTTTATCCTAGAAGCGCGGCCCCAGGGCTCGGATGGTAGCATTGTCGCATTTGGCACATCAAACGACCGTGTTGCCAACTTATCAGCAAGATGAGATGCACTTAACCTTCATGGGTGAACATACATATATATATGGTTGAAAGAGTAAGCCTATATTACTTTGTGCCATCAGGATGCAGTGAGGAGAATGATAACTATTTAATCTATACTCTTTATTTATCTTTTTAAGGACATGTATTTTCACCAATTTCCCATCCAGTCTACTTTACAACACTGTACTTCCCTATCCTGTATAGAAATGACATCCCTCTAAAGTTCCAGAACTTTCAAGTACACTTGAGAAGTGAGAGAAGAAGTAGCAGTACCTCCAACAGATTGGCACGGCATTATCTTGAGATGAGAGATGAGGGAAAGGAGGGGAGCAAGGGGGGCGAAAAGGAGAGGGAGAGATAATACGATGAGCGCATCCCAGTTTGACGAGGAGAGGAAAGGTGTACAAGAGCAGCACGGTTCTCCCGACAGGAAGCATCCGACAAGTTCTGAAGGTCATCTTCCCTCAAGGATGGAGGTGGTAGGAGGGGGGTTGGGGATTGGGGGTTGGGGGTTGGGGGTTGGGGGTGGACTCAAACCTATTTGGCCATCGTCCCACAGGACCGGAGACCCAGACACCGCAGTTCTGATCCACCTTGGTGATGGAGCACGGAGTATTTTGGCAGTCGCACCTCACCTTCATCAAATCAAGCTTTCCCCCGGCGACAGATTTCTATCCACCTCAGTAGAAGATCCACCGAGCTGGCTAGTTTCCATTCACATCTTTGAGAATACTCTAACATTAACCCGGTCCCGAGTATACTCGGGCATGTGTCTATGAGAAATGTGTGTTGTAGCAAAATCAGCCTGTCCTCAACGGGTTAAGTGGAGGTCCCATGTGTGAGGAAGTCAAGACTCACTCACATAAAAGATCCCACTTCATTCATTCATTCCAAAGAGCAGAGTGCTCACCCGCTGAAGTGGTCCACCCACCTACCCACACCAGAAAACAGGGGAATGATGCCAACACCTTGTGGTTTACCCAAGGTGAAAAGCAATAGTCAGTAAACAGTGTCAACCAGGCACATTGTGACACATGAAAAAGGAAAGGAAGCATCATCACTTGATCTGAATTGCATTTATACTGTCGGTGCATGGTATTGATATCAATATCAGTTTTCTATGACTTTATTTATCTTTTTAGATTCTAATGAAACTTCTACCAGAGTGTTGTATCGATTATCCCTTGTCTATGTACAGGTGCCTTTATCTGAAAAAAATTTTGGGGGCAGAATCACGATCCTTAACACATTTGAGGCATTTTCGGGCATAAAATAAACACAAGTGTGTTTTCAAATGCGTTTAAATGCTGATTTGAAGTGGCATTCAAAGGCTGATTTGAAATGTGTTTGAAGACCACTATCGCCTTTCTGTCAACAGTAGACTAACGGAATGCCACTTTGAAACATCTTTATACCTCGGAGCTGCCAAGGTCAAATTCCAACTGTTCTCAATTGCGGAGAAAGCATATGCGCCATTTGTGTTTTCTACCCATTGTCTGAATGATGAAGGCATGTTTGGTGGTTTGTAGTTGGCCTTCGATCTACTTCCCAGGTCGAACGGTGCAAAGCAGCTGCCCAGTATAACAACACATGAATCGCGATTATGTAATGGTTAGATAAATATAACACCTTAAGAATCGTGTTTCAAACCACGTTCATAAAATGCTATTCAAAATGTATTTTGAAACATGATTTTCTTTCTCAAGTTAGATAAAAGCACCCTAAAATCACTTTGAACATTTGAATGACTTTTCCCCACTATGGCAATCTATTCAAGGGGGTAGACGGTGGGAGGGGGAGCCACACAATGTGCCCATCCCTTCTATTATGAGGCAACGGGGCGGGTGTTGAAGGGGTGCAGCTCCTTCTAAAGATGCTCTCTGTGGCACAGCTCAGTTCTGGTTAACCTTCTGCAACGCTTCATACGACGACGTGTCAATCAAACAGCCCGAACAGTTCACAGGTCGCATGCAGACATGGACCAGATCTCTATCTGTTTAGTGCTAGCAGATGTTAGACCAACATGAACCAGTGGAACCCATTACACAGGAGCCACAAAGCCAGCCCCAAAATTGCTGACTCATACTCACAAGAAACCCTGTTCTGTTCACATTCCATCTGGTCTCATTCCTATACATGCAAGAGAAACATATCATATCTAAGTGTCTAATCTATTATAGACAGATAGGACAAAATAGGGACATATTCAAAGAGTGAGAGAGAAAGATAGATATAACTCATTAGATTCTACCTACATGTATTCTGCAGTACTTTCACTTAAAAGTTTGAGATACTCCTTCAAAATGTACACATACTCAATTTCGTTCAGAAAAAAAAAAAAAAATGTGTGGGCGAGATGACACACAAGGTCTCTAACTTAAAAAAAAAGAAGAAATAAGTGAATTAACAAAAACTAAGGCACTGAATGATCAAAGTGGAACACTGCCCGAAACGTTGACCCGAAAATGCAGATCCGAGAGCAGAGATAGGACAAGGAATCGAGCAAAGCTGAAAGACGGTGCCCGGCAAATCAGGCCACAGATTCGAGATGACGAAAGAGGCGGAACTGGACCGCACAAAACGAAAAAAAGCGAGAAAAAAAAATAAACAAATTTTGGAGAACTGATACAGCAGAAAGGAGACGCACTGGAGGATTGGAACAATTACAGCTTGGACTTATAGAATTATGTCAGGAAGTGGATTAATGGGTCAATTCGACCACAGACCGTCATGACTCAGTGAAAAAAAGAAGGAAAAAAAGGGGGAGACGGGGTGCAAACTCTAAAGATGGTGATGAAGTTGTGCATGAATTAGGAGACAAATCTCACTTGTTATGGTTTAATTTGCTGTAATATAGAAAAGAAGAAGTGGGGTAAAAACTGATTGAGTCCAGAATACAGACATTTGGTTCCCATTTGTCAAAGGGTTGAATTAATCCCTGCAAATATTCAAGCACGAACCACAGAGCTCTCTCTTCGAGGGGAAATCCTCGTAAGCTGCTCTTGAAAGCAGCATATCTTCCGGGGATCGTTGAATCATAGCTGGGTTAGTCCAAACCTTTGTCGAGGTGTTCATATCATCAGCAATAAAACATCTACTTTTATAATAAATTCATCATGGCACTAGGAAAGACAAGCTTGAAATTGTCTTTGATAAAGAAGAGGTCTGAGTTAGAAAGGGCCCAACGGAAGTAAACGAATGGGACTAAGAGATCTTTTCAAGAGCATGGCTACCTCACCGGAAGACCACTTAACAAGGTTTTGGACCTGCCAATGAGTCAATAATGCACTCATAGCACTAAACAGACAAGGCTCTTATATGATCCTATGTATCTCTAGCTGAACAAAAATTTCTGATACTTGCACTAGTTGCAGACTTCACAGCTTGGGCGCTGCAGTCTGACTGCGCAGAACTCTCCGTAGAGTTCTACTCCGTAGAGTTCTGTGGCTGAGAGAGTGAGCTGAGTAATGATGCAAAGTATGTATTAACTTTGGGCTAATTTCCTATTAAAACAGGCTGGTTTCGAGCTGATGAGGCACATTCGTAATATCAGCCTATTTTCCTAAACCACAAAATAGCCCGCTGGTTTGAACTTCGGTCTGATGAAGACACAACTATAGCACTCACAATAATGTGTTTGTTTGTTTTTTGTGTTTTTTTGGGTGGGGGGTCGCGATCAGGATTGCGCCCCAAACTTTGAAATTGATATAATGGATATGTGGGTACATCCAAAAGCTGATCCTATAACAGCAAGTGACATATGATTCCAGTGGAAAACTCATGTTTATTTTTATTACACTTTCTGTACGCCTCTAGATTGCTGCATTAAAATTCAAGCCAGTTCATACACCTGCAGAAGGCAATTGAAAGCAATATGTCCTCAAAATTTCTTTTCCTCTTTCTCACATCAGAACATTTTGACCTGGAATGTAATGCAGGATCTTCCGATGCTACAAGCCATCCCGACAAACTATTTTGAGACTCAAGAAATCCTGCCAAAAAGAAGGGGCAACCATTTTTATTAAGTCAGCGACTTACCAGCCCGCCCTCGGTGTGTGCGTCCAAACACACACTATCAGACTCGAGTACTGACTGAACATTGTTCCGTTTCTTCGCCTGACGCTTTTCGCAGTCGCTGCTGCTGTCGAATTCGATTCCCAGACACTCCAGCCGGACAGGTTTGGACAGCCAGGCCTTCCTCACAACACTGCATTACATCAGACGGAACGCGTAGAAAAACTGCTCTCCCCCCGTCCAACTCCTGCCTCGTACAAAACACACGCACACACTCAGGCGGGGCAAGGAGAGGGGGAAATCGACACTGAGAGTCCAACAAGAGTTTCCACTTCTCCACAATAGCTGCAGGAGACCACAAAGGCAGAAAAAAAAGGGGGCGAGGAGGAGGAAGAGCAGGGAAATTGTAAACCCGATTGTTCCCCACTACTCTCCGCACGGCTTCCCCCTTCGCAAACTACGTTTCCCTCCCTCCGTTCGATCACTCAATTTTCCGAACCCCTTCCGTGCTCTGGCTCGGAGACTTGGCACGGCACTCCACCGTTCCCGGCTGTTTCTCGGGGAGAAGCCGCACGCCATTTGCTGGACTCTCGGCGAGTCAGCCAGCGCCGCCCCGATCTGATCGGGCCAGGAAAAACCCAACTTCCAGGCTGAAAATAAGACCGGTCACTTTTCCTTCATCATAAACATCTGGGGGAAAATGAAAATAAACTTTTCTTTTTGAAACCCCATCTGTGTAGACGAAGACACAAATATTGTTGTTGTTGTTGTTGTTTCCGTGTGAGCTATAAGGACATTCAATATTTCCATGCACTTCGCTGACAAACCATCCACTTGAGTTTTTCTTGAGATCTCTGATGACTATGATATGGGGAAAGGGGAAATTCTTGACATACATCAAATTTGTGGCCCAGAATTCAGTGACAGGTTACTTCCAGGAAAAGTGCTGTGCAAACTTACTTCCAGATGAAAAAAAAAAATTGCAGACACTAATCAAGCCATAAATTACAGCAGTCCACACATCAGATTTTCATACCCCCCAAAAAAAGTCTTGAAGTAATAAAAACATTTTTCTTATATCAGAGATATAGCCATCTGCAATTTGCCAATGATCAACTCTTCAGGAAAGATTTAAATACACAATGGACCAATGGACTGATCATATCAGCCAGTGTGATCTGCGGAGTATGGAGCCTTGGCCAAATTCATACAGGGTTTGAGTCTTAAAGTGGTAATTTGCATGGTAGGGATAAAACAGAAGACAAGGGGTATCCAAACTTCATTCTTACTTTTTGTTTTTGTTTGTGTGTATTTGCCTGTCCTTAGTACAATGCCAGAGAATACATTCTTTTCAAGAGTGATTAGTCATTCGACAAGCAATTCTTTGCTAAATTATGCACCTATTGCAGCACACCAGTTCTGCAGAAATATACCATAGAAAAGGAGAAAGAAATAAGAATGTTCTCTGACATTATCAAGCCTTGGACATGAGGACTAAGGAAAAAAAAATCAAAAGGGGAATGAACTATCAGCAGCTTGCACAATATAAAGTAGCACAAGAAACTGTTCTAATTATTCCGAGACCTGGATAGGCATCTATTCTGTGTGGCCAATTTCAATTATGAAGAATTCTCTACTCATGTATGGCAAAGGGACATCATGAACCTCAATTGAAAACATTGCTGCAATTGTCAAAAATGATCATTTTGTATTCAAACACGAGCAACCTTGGCCTACTATTCCATATTTTCCAAATCTTGAGAGGAGTCCGTCGATGGCGCAGGGTACGACTTGACGATGCCGAGAAGAGAAGAAGCATGTGGTACGTGGAAATGAGGTGTCAGTTGTGATGAGTTCGGCATGAATCGAGGCGGACAGGCTAAGCTCATGTTCCATGGCGAGCGCATCTTTTTGATGAAACTGTGCAGCTGCGATGTGAAGCATGCTGACATTACATGCACTTCTTGCCCATATTTCTCTAGCTTCTCCACTTTTTTTTTTCATAGACAGCAGAGGAAGGTACCTATATTTTGGACAGTGTGTGATGGTCAAAACCAAGAATTTACAGCACAGGCAATAGGCCATATCAGAGGGAATAAGCACAAAATTGACAGTGCATATCATTGCTTAAATATGACGCAAGAGCACACAGTACACTATTGTGTATGTATTCATCATTTGAGGAGCACAACAGTACTGTATTGACTTTGGGGCAAAGTGAAAGGTGGGGGGGGGGGGGGGTCAAACACTGACCCAAGAAGAAGAAGAAGACAAAAAGAGAGGACATTGATAAAGATGTGTGCACATAATTCCACAGGACACTTCTGCTTCACCTTTTTCATCCATCAAACAAAAGAGCTCCATGTCTAGCTCAAGGGACAGCTGACAAAGGTGCTGCTTCTTGTTTTATAAAATCTAAATGCCATCCCCCCCCCCAAAAAAAAAAAGAAGAAATGAAATAAAACAAAGTAAAATAGAATGACAGGGGAAAAGACAGACAGGAACATTTTTTGGCACAAATTTTGATTATTAAAACATTCTAACCAGCAGTTTCTGGGACACTAGAAACTCAGCCAGCATGCAGCATTATAAAATATGCATGAATAAGATATCCAATCCGATCACGATAAACAATATGGTCACCATCTCTATGTATGAAAAGAGTTTGACACACATTTGTCTCCTCAAGGGTTGATATTGTATCATCAATATACTGTACAACCAGAGATGTTGGCATGCATTTTAATTTTGCAAATTTTGTGAGAGCCAAGATTTGCGAAATTAAAATGCACACAAAAGTTCTTGTCTGCACTACATACGCGAACGCCAGTGGCAATTCGCAAAAATTTCACACTGCGAAAATATCTTGCTTTTAAGTATACATTCAATTGCAAACAGTTTCTTGATTTTTGCTCGCAAACATGGTATGATAACATGAGCATGTTATCCTACAATTATAGAAATCAGCTTTAGCCTTGTTCCCTTCCCACATGTTGCTGCTGGAGACTTGATTTGTCACAGATAAAGCTGGGGCTGATCCTTTAGAAAAACTATCGAGAAGACCATCATCGGCCACATGCTTCATAAGCCTTTACACCACGCTGCCATCCCCCCCCCCCCCAACACCACTTCTGTGGCTTGATGGCTTTACTCAGCATGGTCTTCGGTGCTCCTGTTGCCATGGCAATGGAGGTTGCAGTGGCTTGCATCCATGCATGCAGGCAGCATTAACAACGGAAAACCTCCCAGTACTCTTACATTATCAGCGCAAATGCTCCCGTTATCTTCCCAGAACACCATGCTACCAACGGCACACTTTCTAGACTGATCCACTCGCAAAAAGGTCTGCTCACTACAATGTTACAATTTTTTTTGCATACACAATCTTGCCAGTCATTTGGCTAAAAGACAAACAAACGAAAAAACAAACAGTGAGGCCGATCCTATAGTATGTCATCTGCAAAAACATTGATCTAAATCACTATTAGTGACTGAAGGTGCAGACAGACTCGTGTTTGTGTATGATGATGATAAAGATACCAATACTTACTTTCTTATATGGTGTTTGTCCGCGAAGAAGCAGAGCTCAAATGTTTTGGGGAACATATTCCTCCACTCCTCTGGGGTGCATTCCAGCTAGGTTACCGTTTGAAACGGTAACCTAATGGTAACGCTAACCTGTTGTTAGATTTCAGTATCATGTGTATTTGCTGTGAAACTTTCACAGCAAATACACATGATACTGAAATCTAACAACATTAACATTCACATTTCCTCTTGAGTACCCACTATTCTTGTTTTCTTTTCTCTTTTATTTTAGTTTTTACAAAGTGTCAAATGCCATAAAGTCCTCTAAAATTAATTACAGAATGGGATAACTTGAAAGAAAAAATAAAGGGAGGGGAAGACTTTTTTGGGGGGGGTGGGGGGTGGGGGGTAACAAATCAAGATACCGGTACATGGATGACTTGTCAATTGAATGGCTACAGAACTTGTTACGTGAAGAATCCATTTTTATCTTGCGTAAAAGATTTCCTTTTTCCGAGGAGTTTCATGAAATTATAACACATAAAAAAAGGATAAAAAGAAATTGTGGGATGGCCGGTAGGAGATGATGATTTAGGGATCATCGATTGGGGAAGTTCTGCGAAAAGTCGGAAGTCTCGACGAGTATTCCTGCGGGATCATCAATTACACCTCTGCCACTCACTCTCTCCTCCCCCACCTGTCGGAGGCTTATCAACTGTCTTCCGCTCGCTGGTCATCTCACATCTCCTCCACACATCTCACACAAGGCTCATCTCGTATCCCTGGAAACGACAGCAGGATGGAGGCAAAAGACACTTACTTTAGCACCTGTCTGCAGCATCTAGAAATTTTTCCACCTGCACACATTCCCACCTCCTGCAAGAATGCTGTTGCCAACATCAGCATCATCAGCAATTTGATCTGAATACTTGAGCTATTTTTCATATAGTTGGTGCATTTTCATATTTGAAAAGAATAAGAAAAACCTCCAGAAAAGTACAACTGCGATGTGTCATGTTTTATTTTATTATTTACAAGCACCTAGCAGATGATTCCAATCAATATCTGCTTGGAAGTTTTCTCTACAACTCTGCTCATTGCATGTCCAGCATATTAAAACAAAAATTTATTTAAAAGTTACATCGAGATGAAAAAACAGAAAATTTTTCCAAAGCATGCCTACATTGCAGTCTCAGAATAATGTGGCACAAAGGGGGTTTACACCATGATGCATTATTAAAGAGGTAAGAAGTTGAAGTCAAGATGGAGAGCAAGAGAGGGGAAATGATGTAACGTTGGAGGGAAGATTGGGATAGAGATTGAAGAGGAGAGAGAGAGACAGACAGACATGGAAGAACATCTCAGCCACTTCCAGCAGCACATCACCATCCACCTCGGATATTGAGCAGAACGCAATTAATGATCTCATAATTGGTATGAAAAATCTTCCCACTCTTACATCTCCCTCCCCTTTCTCTCCCTTCTCTTTCTCTTTACATCTCTATCCTTCTGTATCTATCCCTGTCTCAGGTTATCTATCTATCTTTTTCTCCCTTTCTCACTCTCTTTATATTTCTCTCCTTCTGTATCTCTCCCTGTCTCAGGCTATCTATCTCTTTCTCTCCCCTTCTCATTCTCTTTTATTTCTCTCCGTCTATATCTCTCCCTGTCTCAGACTATCTATCTCTTTCTCTTTATATCTCCCTCCTTCTGTATCTCTCCCCGTCTCAGGCTATCTATCTCTTTCTCTCCCCTTCTCATTCTTTTTATATATCTCTCCTTCTGTATCTCTCCCTGTCTCATGCTATCTATCTCTTTCTCTTTATATCTTTCTCCTTCTGTATCTCTCTCTGTCTAAGGCTATCTATCTCTCTCCTTCTCTCCCCTTCTCTTTCTCTTTATATCTCTCTCCTTCTGTGTCTCTCCCTGTCTTAGGCTATCTATATCTTTCTCTCCCCTTCTCTTTCTATCTCCCTCCTTCTGTATCTCTCTCCCTTGCAATCCATATATTTCTCTTTCTCTCTCCTCTCTGTCTTTCTCTCAAACGAAGCCCGAGCGCAGTTTCCTCCTCACTTTCAATAATACTGGTTTTACAACATCCTACAAAAATACAGCAGCTCCAAATACCTCTCTGAAAGCTCCAAAAATGATCAGCTCCAATGATGCTCATCTCTAGTAGCCTAAAGACATTGTTCAACAATGTTTTCCATGGTCCATGGAAAAACAATGTTTTTTTCTGCCAATTTTCTACTAGAGACCTTCCTTTCTGAATCCAGGCTCTCATGTTCCATGCATGCACACACGCATGCACACACACACACACACACACACACACACACACAAAGTTTGGCTCGGGGACGTGGATCCGGGAACCAATCTTCTGGCAGCTGGGTCTCACTTGGCCGCATCACGTCAGTGTGACAGTGCACTTCCTGATAGAACTCTTGTCCCGGGTAGAGAAGGAAACATTCTCCTTGGCAAAGGGAAATTTCTGTGGACAAATGCTCGACATTGACATTAGTCTGGTAAGAGCATGATGCCAACATCTGTGGAAAAAGGATGTCTGTCTGGCCTTAACAAAAAAAAAAAAAAAAAAAAAAAAAAAAAGGACTGAAAACTCCCACAGCATCAAATGTACAACTGGCAAAGTGCTCATGGACAACATTGCTACAGGTCTTGCTGAATGCAACACTGCGCAATCTGTGCAGCATGTCGTACCACACCATACAAATGTACATCAAACTTTTGGGCATTTGAATTGTTTGGTGTAATAATTGTTTGGTAGTTTCCAGTAGATGGCAATATTACATGCAGCATTGTCTATAAAATCTGCCACAGACTTTTATGGGCAAAAAATCAGGCAAAGGACCAACTATCAAGTCAGTGGATCAATGCCTTTATGAAAAATTGACCTTGTGTCACGAGTTTGAGATGCAGGGTATTTGTGTGACAGTGCCACCTTTGTTGGCACTTGATGACCACCTTACAATGATCTAAAGAAGTAATGAGCTTTAAAGGTGCATAGTCCTGGTAGTGTACAGGGCGCTGTTGATGATACTGCCGATCATCGCTAGCGTTGATACGAAGATTGCCGAAGTTGAGCTGTCTTCAAGAGTAAAGCTCGTAGGTGTTGCTAAGTAACGTTGCCTCTGTTGTCTTCTCTGCGCATCACGCAGTCTGTAGTAATGCCAGGGTGCGTACATATGTGTTTCTTATTATGACATCACAAAAGAAGTTTGCTAAAGCTGTCATCCCCTCAGCCGAATCATGAGCCGAACTGTGATCGGACCACTGACTACACTGAATCGGACTTCTTCGGACTCGGGGAAGTGGGCCACAGCGTAAGCGCTAAAGAGGAGTCGATAGCATAGGTCTCTATAGGAAACTTGCGCCGTGCGCCCGCGTACGCATTTGACTAAAACACAGGGACCATGCGCCTTTAAAATCGCTAATTACATACAATATGAAATCTGCAGCTCAGAATGAACAAAAACCGAAGGGAAGCCATCAGCCAGAATGTGGAGGTCATGAATGCCAAATGTGAGACACGAGTTGGATTCTAGAATGTGAGAACCATGTAAATCGTATGCGAAGCCAAGAATAAAATCAGATCACAGCTTTCTCAAGATGGCGTATTAAAGACATATATTTTCACAATTTT